>NW_021604670.1:8752911-8841789 GCF_004785775.1 Grammomys surdaster | reverse complement strand
AGAGAGAGAGAGAGAGAGAGAGAGAGAGAGAGAGAGAGAGAGAGAGAACACATGTCCATGTGTATGCATATGCAAGCCCTTCTGAATAACTGCTCACTCTCCATCTTATTTTTATTCTTGTATCTATACAATCTTAAAATCAAAGCTAAGGATTTTCCTTATAAGTCCATAGGAATAATCATCTTTATTATAAAAATTACTTCCCATATGGGACTTTTCTTGTATTCTTGGGTTCCCATCTTTAATGATTTTTTGATGTCAAGGGCTATTTTTCATGAGACCCAGTGTACCAATGCATGCTATCTGGTGGAAGAATGTCCAGTAGTGGTTACCAGTGAACTACAGAAGACACCTACTATACTAGGGAAGTTTTCTCTTGGAAGAGTCTGTGGATAGTAAAGACTTTGGAGAAATAGAGAGATTATAAAAATGAGTACATGTCTGTCCCTTTATATGATGATTAATTGTATCAGTGCCCTCTGTAAATGCCTGTGAATAATGTGGGAAACAATCTTCTGCTTTAATGGTAACACAAGTTCATTCTTACCACTAAAATTAATGTAAGGGTTCATGCTTATTTTATATGACTGTAAGATGTGGGTGTTTAGTTTTGCATCCACTATAGTATCTAGACCATTCCCTTTATACATAAAGATGAGATGTACTTGTGAACCTGACTCAGACAAGGAATGATAGGCTCCATCCAGGGTGGCTCTGAGTCTTGGCTTTCTCTCCTCTGACTTCATGTGCACAGTCTAGTTTCTTTGGTCAAATGGCAGTTCTGCTTTCAATTTGTGTATCTCTCAGCTTCCAGCACTGACACGTTCTCGGGTTCAATTATTCCATTTCCATTATGCCCTTTACTCAGCAAATAGACTCTCCAGTTTCTGAGGTGTCTCTAGTCAAGTGACCTCAGAGTGACCTCTTCTCAGAATGAGGACATGAATCTCATTCTGTCTCATTCTGTTTGAGAGTGGTCGTTGAATCACCACAAATAACCTGCCGAGTTATTCATGAATGTACTGAAGATGATCAGAGGAGAATGTGCCTGACTCGTGTCTCACTCTTGCCATCCTTGCTGGTTTTCTTCAGAAAGCTTCCTTTCAGCTTCATGTTTTGACCAGAGTGAGACAAACTCATGTCCCTTTCTGTCTACATCATAAAAACTGTACCATGTGGTTGAATTTTGGCTTGATTGGCAGTCCTGGCTCCTGAGCAGCTTAGGACTGGCATACCAAGGTGATGTAAGTCTGAAAGGATCCTAATTGAAATAGGCCAGCACAGCTGTGTGGGGAGCCTGCCTGCTAACTGGGTAAGCTGTAGCTATCAACCCCTTCTTTCCATGAGCTCAAAAATAAATGACTAAATCTCCCCAATTCCCGAACTTCAAGATTAAAACCCACATCGGAATAAAGCTTAACTGTTCTGACTTTGTTTTGAATTTGCTGGCCAAAGCACCCAGCATGGAAGGCAGTTAGTTAGTTACAGGTTTGCTGACCATGTCAAGAAGCTGCTCAGTGGCTATTCCATACCCAACAGTGACCTTTGGTCTTTCATTAGTTTTATTTCCAAGAAGCTCAGAAATTATTATAATTAGCTTGACTTTTTCCTATATTCAGTGCTATTCTCTAGTTTGGTCAAAGAAATAGATATCTCAATAATTAATCATAAACTTTCCTAGAAGAAATAATTTCTATGCTTGAATATTTCCACTCCAAATCCTACCAACTATCTATCTATCTATCTATCTATCTATCCATCCATCCATCATCCATCCATCCATCACTCCAAATCCTACCAACTGTCTATCTATCCATCCATTATCTATCTATCTATCTATCTATCTATCTATCTATCTATCTATCTAGTGTCAGCACTAAGTCATAATCAGAAGACATTAAAATTATACTTCATTGCTTTGTCTAAAATTTTTAGTGTGGCTTTGTAGTTCTTGCTTTACTGTGCATCTATTTCTGTCCTTGTATTTCTATTTGACTTAGATTTCTGTATTGCTGTCTGTCCTATAAAGCTGTGGAGGAACATCAGAATGTCTGATGTATACTCCTCCTACTGATATCAGAATCTCAATAAGTGATTGAATGAGCAAGTAGGTGAGTAAGAGTGTGACTCAGCAAGAAATCCTACAAGTAGGGGGAAAAACTGTGAATACTAACTTTCAATATAAAGCATTTCACTTTTTCAGTTTTGAGAAAGTCCAAGTCAAAAGCACTTAATAAATTCAAAAAAGAAGACATCTATTTTGTGTTTCTGTCTTAGATGTGTATGGGCACACAGTCAATAGTAATTGAACAGTAATTCTTTTTGCTGTTGTAAATTAAAATGAATCATTTTGCATACTTCATGTATACTTTTTATCCATTAGGGTCTTAAGTACATTTCCTTTCACAAACTTTGTCCTTAGGAGAACACAGTATTTACTTTAGCTACAGTTTCACAAAATAAAGTATTTATAAACTCTCACTTTAGCAGACCCAGCATTACTAATTCACCCATTTCTTTATACTACTGGGCAATAAAATAAACTGAAATCTCCCAGCCTTCCTTGCAGCTAGACTGTGCTATTCAATTGAATTCTGCTCAGTATGGTTAAACGTGTCAGACAGAACTCTGGGGTCTGACCCATCTCAGTTGATCCTCCAAGAACAAAGCACTCTCTTTACCTGCTCACCAAAAATAGAGGCTCTAGCACAGACATTTCAAACTTTCTAGGATAGCCAGGCTAACCAGTGGCCTCGGTCTCCAGATGACTCAAGCTTACCACCTCCCTCCACTCTCAGGAACCTTCACTGAGAATGTTCATTTAAATATGGGAAATAGCCTTTGTTATGTGAAAATCCTAAAATTTGTGGAAATGTGTTACATGCTCAAAACCTTTATAAATAACATATGCTTCAAATTTAGATTTTATGCATTCTAGTGCATACTTGTAAGTGCTAATACCTCTTTCCATTTATTACATGGAAAAAGAAAAATAAGAAGATGCCACATCATCTTAATGGTGGTTTAATCTTTACAATTTGTTATTTGCTGCGTACTCTGAGTGTGTTAAATAGCTGGGAGGATGTCTGTGTTCCAGGAAAGCAGGAAAAGTGGCTCAACTTTTCAACCAGAGAATCCGTAGCTGCATAGAGGAATGAGGAAAGCAATACAGTCTTGTAGCCAGTCATCTGAGATCTCCTCCATAGCAGACCACCAGACAACTAAACTATAGCCAGAGCTACCCAGATCCAAAGCAAGGCCAAGGCAATGAAAAAGACACCAAGAATCAAAACCCAAGCCTAAACACTCTACCCCAGTGACAGGATATCGGAAAATCAAAAACTTAACAACTGACAAAGAGAAAGGCAGACTCCCAAAGACAAGGAAAGGTTCACAGCAGGAAAAAAATAATAATCATTAAAAACTAGCAAACAAACAACACCCTAAAACAAAAAACAACAACAACCAAAAAAAAAACCCCAACAATAACAAACAAACAAACAAACAAACAAACAAAAAACGCTTACTGAGTATACCTGATCTCAAATTATTTTCGATTTCTTTTTCCTTTTCTCTCTCTCTTTTTTTTTTTTGAGTAATATTCACCACTTTCTATCACCATAGCAAAATACCGGAGGCAGCTAATAGTCGGAAGTTTCTTTAGTTCATAGTTCTGGAGGCTGAAAGTCCAACTGGCATTTCACAGGCTTTGTGGAGAGGGTTGCCTCACCTACTGGCACAGATAACATTGGCAAGAATTCGTGGAGAGAAAAGTTTACACGTGAGAGCAGAAGCAGAGACAGAGCCTGGAGCCCACAGTTTCTCTAGACTACATCCCCACAGTGACCTTGAGGTCTCCCTCTAGCTCCATCTCTTAAAGATCTGTTTCCTTATCTAGTTCTTCCATCTAAGATCCAAGCCTCTAGGCACAATGGGCCCTGGGGATATTCAATCCACAACCAAAGGGTAACCTAGGCAAGCTGCTATGGGAAAGCTCACATATCAATGTGAAGACTGGGCTACAACACTGATCTTCGAACCATAACCTAAGCCCATCATTACAGACCCCTTATTCAACTTCTGTCTGAACTCTTGTGCATTCCCACCACACCTAGCTCTCTAGAATGCTGAGAGAGCAAAAGCCACCATTGCATGCTTGGTTTTTGTTTTTTGTTTTTCTTTTCCTTTGTAGACACAAAAGTGCTGCTATATGTCAGGTGATTAAGAGTATCCAGACAAAAGTCATTTACTTTTTGACATTTACTTAATGTGAAGCCAAACCATTAGCAAGAGGGAAAAGTTAGAAAATAGAATAAGACATAGTACCTATAACAAATAGCTCAGAAGTCTGTTGGGCATCTTACTATCTTTGGAATATTAATTTTGCTTCTAAAAAAAAATAATGTTTTCACGGACAACATTTCTGAAATGGACATTTTGATTTTTCAGCTGGTCTCCAAACTGGTTTGTTTGCAAATACACCACATATAACTACTTAGATTCATTAAACCTTAATGCCTATATGTGAATAAACTATAGCTTTCCTCAGACTGTGAACATGTTATTTTTATAAATGACATTAATAACTATCTGTCTCCAAACATCAATGATTTTCAAAATTATTGTAACTAAGAATAATACTTTGTGTAAGAAAACACACTGGAACAGTTTCATAATTAAGATTAGTTTTTTAAGAAAATTCTTGTTTCAAAGCAAATCTTTGGCTACACATAGTTGCCTATGATGGCCCAATTGGGAAACTAAGAAAGGAGCATGATGGAGCATGACCCTGTCCCCAAACAAGCAAACAAAGGGACAAGAGGTGCTATTATTGTAAGCGTGATCATTATATGTGATCAATGATTACAAATGTGAACAACATCTGGGGAGTCAGCATCTGTTCCACTATCCTGGGAGCATCATGATGCCAGGCTACAGCCCTCCATCTTCCCCGTATTCTACTAGCAGGCCAATATGCAAAAATCTCTGCAAGACCAAACATACTCCATTTGAAATTATATATCTGTAAGTACTATATATAGTACCTTGCACCTCCCATGGTCATTAAAGTTTCACCTAAGGTCTTCTTAAAATAATTTAGTTATAATGAGAGCTAAGGGAGCTTGTATATCAAAGGAAGATATCTGAAAGAAATGGACCGACAGAAAATCTTTTGTGTGAGGCATATGCCATTTCTAATAAGGATTTATTTTAGCTCTGAAGCAAAAAAAAATTGTAGGACTCTAATAGTTTTGCCACCTGTGAATTATTTGGGTGCACCTCCTAAGTGGGTTCTTTCTTCTATTTGTTTAAAGAAATGAGTGATATGCTCGCCAATTCTACACTACATTAATTTTCACAGACTTTCCATCTTCATCTTCATTGCCTTTTCAGATTTTTTTCCAAAGCTTCTGCCATCCTCCTCCTAAGGCTTTGAGTATTTTCCCTTCATTTTACCCCCCTAGGGACTTTCTTTACATTAGTTTGGTCTACTGCTATAAACATTAGAACAAAGGAGTGTGATAACCCAAGACATCCTGACCTAAATTTCAAGAGCATAAAAGAAATGAGACAGGAAATTGTCAGCAACCTATAATAATTTCAAACTGTCCAATAAAATAAATATACCTCACTTCATTCTCATAGAGAGGTATGGTCGGGTATCTGATTTCCCAACCCATTTTGTAGGCTATAATGTCAGTCACCACTTGAAGTCTTTACATGTATTGTTTAAATATTGAACTTTGACAGTAGAACCAGAAATGAAAAGGGGTAATGGAAACAATCAGAGTGCCCATTGTTTCCACGCTGGAGTGAGATTTGGGAGAGAGCTTGGAAGAAGTGCCCTGCTCTTTCTTAGAGTTGTTATAGCCATTGGTCATTGAGGCCTTGCTTTGGGGCTTGTAGCTTGCCTGAGATAATAAGTATGCTTTGAATTTACTGTTATAAAAGGAGCTTGATAGCATGTAGACTGCCAGAGCTTGCACCCTGTAACAGCATGTGGCCTCCAGTGATGGAGACCCCTTTGGAGGTAAGAATTTGGTGCCATCATATCTAACACACACACGCACACACACAAACACAATCTGCCTTCTTGACAGCAGGTAGAATTTTAAATAGGTACTCAATGTAAGTTTGCTGTGTGAATAAATGAAGTAATTGTCCATTATTGCACTTTTCGTTGACAAATAATTGAATTTAAAATGTGAAGTATTGACTGGGAAATTTGAATCCCATTGGTCAGCAACACCTCTTAAGTAGGGTCAATCCAGATTCCCTTCCTTTAGGTCACTCTTTTCGTTGGATTCTTTCTAGAAGTCTATAGCTCTTCTTAATTGGGAGTTAGGGAGTGGGGTTTGAAGTACTGTGATCTTGTAGCCACTGAAGCTGCTGAGCAACAATCTTGAGTTAAAACTGAAGGATCTTTTTAGCTTTACAAATGTCCAGGGGACAGACGATGTCATAGTAGTCAAGTGTCATTTCTCTTGCTTTCAAATCAACAAATGTGAGTAATGTGCTGACCTGTATATAAAACTAACTTCCTAAGGGTCTTGTATATAGCAGGTCTCTAAGAATTGGCTGCCTTCCTTGAGTCAATGTGAAATTGTATAACTCCAGGGTCAGCTGTGTCTCAGTACTATGTTTGGTGCCGGGTAGGTTGTATTAAACAAAGCAGACACGGTGTAAAAAGTGGGTCTTTCTACATGTAATATCAGAAAGGATATGGGATAGGGGTGGTCGAGACAGGAATTAACTGGTCAGTGCTTTCCATTGGTTTTATGTTGCTGTCATGATATTATTTTCTTTAAACTGTATATTTAACTATTGCTGATGTAAGGGTGTCTCTGCCTAAAGAAATAGACATATTAATTCATTATTTATAGTGATTCAAGAAGGAATGTGCTAGAAAAACTCTAAGTCTCTAAAGATTTATATTTAAGGCCATTTTCTGAGTTTCGCCTTTTTCCATCCTGAAGTTCTTTTTCTTTAATAGCAATACTGAAACCTAAGATTAACAAGTATATTAACGAGTGTCATGCTGTCTCTGTGTTTATTTGATACATAAACACCTGTCTTTTCCATCTTAGGGCTATGCTAAAGAAACGAAACCTTTAACCTAGCTCCTCATTCAAGAGAACAGAAGGCTAGTTAGAAGAATATGGGATGCCACTCTCTGTGGTCTTCCCTCAAGAGGCTTACTAACTTCAGTTAGATGAGGCTAAGACAACCTACAGGCTGAGGATCTTTTCTGCAGTGCTGGGAACTGACTCCAGGACTCTATCCATTAAAGCAGGCACTTTACCACTGAGCTGAATCCCCTAAAATAAAAAAGAAAAAGAAAGCACAGTATTTTATGCCTTTAACGGTCGTTGTTTAAAGAAGGGACTGCAAAATTTTGCATTTCATAGGCCACTAAAATTTCAAAAACGATTAAGGGACAGTTGCAGGAAGAGAATAAAGAAAATGGACACGATATATTTTATTTTCTACCTAGGATATTAATAAAAATATATTACATGAAAGATTGATTTGTTAGAGAGTGTGGGTTAATACTAAAGAGTATGGTCGAATCAATGTAAGAATGCCTCATGTGTATTAATCTACCTCCTCCTCCTCATAACAGCCTGGGGGAATCACAGGCCAGAAAACTGGGGAGGGTTTTCATCTGGGCAAGGTCTGGTAGTAGTACACATCAGTTCTAATGCACATAAGGCTCATTCTTGTTCTAACTCTAATAATTTGTTTGTTTGTTTGTTTGTTTTTCACTTAGGAAATATGTTTAAAGTCACTTGCAAAGCCAAAAGTTCAGGTGTACACTTTCAAAAGAAAAACAAACAAGTATACATAGATAGATAGATAGATAGATAGATAGATAGATAGATAGATACATACATACATACATACATACATACATACATACATATGGTTCTTGACAAACTAACTTGGGTTCTTACTACATTATTCTGTGTATCAGTAAAAACTTTGCAGTGGACTGATCTTCATTCCAGTCTTTTTCCTTGAGTCAAAAGAAGAAAAAACAGAAAGGATGCTGTCATTTGTTTTCTGAGGGTCCCAGATTCTCTCCTAGGTAAGTAGCATCTCCACTGAAGCCAGGCCAAGGAGAGAGGTGGGAGGGGCATGCTCAGCAGAGATCCTACAAGGACAAAGCAGAAGCATGAGTTCAGGAGACAGTGAGTGAATCCTGACATAGAGAACAGCCAGCCCACAGTGTGTCTTGCAGGCCATGAGCAAGAGCAAGGACTACAGCTATTGTTTTAGAAAGACAGTTGTGGTGGTGGTGGTCACATGGAGTGAAGAAGACAGAGAGGAGCCTAGAAGTTATACTCATACGCCTCTCCTGGTGAGGCACCAGGAATCCAACAGAAGCAAAACCAGTAACATCCAAAAGGAGGTGTCCCCCTAGAAGACTACAGAACCGTTGGTAGGAAACCTACCCATGGGATCCCCTATCTTGAAACTCAGGGGTCTCTAGAACTCCTAGTAGGTACTGGAGCTCTGGTCCTACTACTGACAGAAGAACCAGAGCCTGACATCAGGTAGGCACCCAGAAAATGATTGCAGGATGTAAGGTGTGCAAGAGTGAAAAATTTTTCTCAAGGTCTCCTTATTAAATATTCTGAGCTAAAATACAGGATTATCTTTTAAAAACTATGGATGGCATTTTAGAGAAACAAATATATCCATACCCTAAAAGAACTAAGAATGTTTTCCTGTGAAGTGTAAATATGGAACCATTCTCTCTGAAGAGCTTCCCACAGTTTTAGACTCTCTGTAGAAAAACTTGCAACCCAAGGCTACAGTGAAGGCTACAGTGTTTCCTCGTGTGTGGTCATTAACTTGCCTGTTTCCTCACCAAAAGAGCCTATTACGTTTTTCAGATTCATGTCCCAGTCATAAATCTTTCCAGGATATCAGCAAGTGTCTTTGCCCTCATTCTCACTATCCTCACACCATCTAATCTGGGTTCAACATGTACGGTCCCCTTGGCAAACATTTGGATCTCAAATAAATATGTAGCACTGAGGGTCTACACCTAAGTTATCTGCTATGATGAATACTCATTGTGGTCATTAGAAGAGAAATCATTTTTAATACAAAATTGTAAACTTCGAGATTTTATTCATTTGAAATGTAATGGAAAAGTCACAAATTTTAGAGAGAAGCTTGCAATACATGTCGTATAAATTGTTTTGTGAATCTGACTAGTAAGGATTCAGATTGTTGATGAGTCGGGCATTGGAGTCCTCAGGTGTCATTCTCCATCTCCTAATTATGAGCAAACAGTCTCTGTTGTACACAAAGCTATCCATACAGCTTTAGTACAAAGCTGATTCTACATTGGCCTTGCTTCATACTATAGACTTTCCTGGCAAGAGCATCAAACAGGTATTTATGTTTAAAATCATATGGTTCCTTTTTCATAATAATTTTGGACATCTACCCCTTTTACTTTCCTCCTTTCTTCCTCAGAATTGCCTTCAACAGCATAAACATGTCTCCAGCTTTAGCAAAGAGGAAAAAAATATGATTTTTCATTTGGATCCATGTGCCAACTACTGCCTTGTTTATCTATGCTAGATGGTGCTGGCCCCACCTATTTCACCGATAAGAAAACTGAGTATGAAACCTAAAGGTGGTATGATTCCTGTGTATTCAATTCTTATTGCAAACAAATCATATTAAAATATGCAGTACAGATTATGTTCCATGCCGGTTGAGCTATGTTTTGGCCTCTTTTGGCAGGCGCCTCCCCAACATGCTGACTGATTTCCACAGTTTCTAAACCAAGTTCATGAGAGTTCACAGCTTGTACCGTATTTCATCGATCCTAAGATACACAGTTTTTTTTCCCCCTGACTTTGAAAACTTGGATGTACTTATAATTGATAGCAGGTCACAGTTTAGTAGGTGGCATTTCTTTTTAAGAATTATAATATAAAATAATAGTGTGACTTCAGCTTTTGGCATCTTCCATCTACTAGAGTACTATTTCTAGATTTTTCCAATATCTAACTGATAAGAAGCAAAGGTTCCAGTGCAGAGTTATGTTCTTGTAGCCTTTCCATTGCTTCTCTGCATCTTCCTTTGGTGCAGAGTTTGTTTGTTTGTTTGTTTGTTTGTTTCTGAATTTATGTATTTATTTATTGCCTCTCTCTCTTGATCTAGAGCAATAGACAGTCTCTCCTTAGAACTTATGGGAACTCATTCTCTTCCCTATCAAGATCAAAGCTCTCTATCTCACAGTCTCTGTGTGCCTCAGTTTCCCTATCTACAGGCTAGTATAGTGCAGTGGTTGTTGTTTTCACTGCTTCCAGATCTTCCAGGAACTTGCTACACTTAAGAAATCTGATTGATTTGTAAGCAATCCATGTGATCCCCAAATACACTGACTCTGGCTGCTCCTGAACAAAATAGCTTGAGCTAGACCACCTGACTTGGACACACTATCATAACTTTTCTACAGTTTTTACTGCCCCAGTGTCCCATTCCATGGGTGTCAACAACATCATCCACATCTAAAATCATAACGAAGTAAATAAAATGACTCATGCAACATAGTTATCACAGGATGTTACATGGGTAGCAAGCACCCAGGAAACAGCAGTAGTTGTTATTGTCCCACCCTAGAGGCTCATTCTTAGAACTATCCTCTTATGTTTCCCTTGATTCCAGACAGCCAACAGCTTTGCTTACTAGCAGCAGTTTCCCTGTCAACTTCAGGGTGTAGGAATGAGAAGAAAAAAATGTTTATTCTGTCACTTGGTGGAGGGGCTCTGAGGCCCACTGAGAAGAGGAAGCATAAGACCAGAAAAAAAAATGAAGGTTAGCTCACAGAAAGCTCTCCTTTGAATCTGCTTATAAATGCTGACCACATTCAGGGTTCTCACCCCTCTCCTTCATCAAAGCACCTTGAGAGCTCTCGATTGAGCATGTCTGGACTTCTACTGTCACCCCCCACCCCCACAGCGACCAAGAACTTCAGTCCCTGTCAGTCTGAGAACGAGCTCAGGTAGAGATCCCAAGTAATTCGAATGTTTAGCCAGGCTTTAAAAACAAACCAAAAAACCACCACCAACAAATTGCTCTAAAGAAAGTTGAAAAGATGGAAAATGTCTCCCCCTTCTAGGAGAATGGTTTCAACACTGAAGAATCTTTGTAGCGTCCCTTCTTCAATTCTACAACTCCATGGTCATGTGCTAGCGGATGGGAATGAACTGTGTATATAAATGGCAGGCTGCATGTCACACAGAAGGGTGGTGCATAGTGTGAAGATGACTCTTCTCACAGGGAACAGTGTGCACAGGAAGCAGCAGAACTTGCCCACTTGTGAAATCTATAGTATAAGAGCAAAACAACACATTTGAATAGGGAAATGTTTTATTAAAAACAAATAGAGGCCACAGACAGAACAAAACGTTTGGTACAAGATAGAAAGTAAAGCCTTTCCTAGTCTGACTTGAAGAAACAAATAAATTGGGTACTCCGAGGCCTCCGGTTTTCTGAATATACTTGTCATTTAAACCTTTTGTTTAACTTTTCTCTCCATGGCCACTGTGTCAGATTCAATACTTTGGATGCTCCACTGCTGTCCTCGGGCAGCTGAGTTTAATTCCGATCTGGATGACTAACTCTTACCGAGCCGTATCTCATTTAATCAGACAGGGAGTCTAAGTTGCTCTTATCTGGTATTGAAGTGGTTGTAAGATTAATTCCTCGATTATTCCTTTGGCAGCAACTTCCCATCCTCTTCTTTTTCCGAAATGTCCATATACTTTTAGTGCCCATAGGGATACCGTGAGCTTCAGACAAATAGTAAAAGTACCCTGAAGACTATGAAGCCCAAACATATCATGCTCCACACAAATGGCTTCACTGGCTCTGGCTGTGACTCACTCTAGGCTCAATCCCTCAGCTGGAACTCAATGCTCTATCAGAGACCACAGTGCTACCTTACCCAAAGCTTTCTTCTTTAGAGTATCTGGGCAGACACAGCCACACTGCAGAGGCACTGGCCAGGCCAAGGTCATGAGCAGTCTGGAAACATGGCTGTGTGTCATGTCAACAGTAGGAAGAGCTCCTTTAGGGTACTAATTGGAGGAGTGGGAGTGGGGTGGAAGGAGGTGACCTGCTAAGGAGAACACACGGCAGAGATAATAGAGTGTGTGAGTGTATGCACATGTCTATGTTATGGGCAGAGGAAGGAGACTTGAAGGAGGGGACATGTTTTATATTGATGTTAGGGAGAAGGGCTGCAAAAGGATTGGAGCCCCAAATATTTTTTGTTTGGATCTAGAAATGTTAAGTGAAAGTGTTAACTAGGCATTTATTTGAATGAGTGGAATTATGTCCTAGAGATTGGTAAATCAACAAATACAAGAGAATGCTGGAGAAAGGGAAAAGGTCAGAAGGAGTATCAGACCAAGGGGTGGGGGTTAGAGGGTGCGGGAGGAGGCGATACTGGGAAAACCCTTCAGAGATTCCAGCATTTACCAGTAAGGATGAGTAAGAAAAGACAGAGGGAGGGACAGGCAAGCTGTGGCTGCCAGAGAGCATATTGCACAGCAAGATGTGAGGAAGGTCAGAGGATGTGGTGAATGACAGGATCCAGATGAGTGGCAGGGCAGCCTAGTCAGTCAGAAGTGGGCAGAAGCCAGATTGCGCCACAGGATGGAATTCAGGGGTGTTGAGGAAGTGGGTACAGGGATGTGGATTAGCCTTTCCAAAAGCCTTGAAGTGAAAGGCCTGCAGGCAAGAGTCAGCAGGCTATTCAACACTGAGGATGTGGAAAGGCAAGACTGGACCAGAAGGCAAAGAAGGAGCGGGAGCAGGGAGATAAAAGTGAACTTGGTTTTAATAAAAAGAGGAGAAAGTGCTTTCCTCTTAATAGCTCAAAGAATGCTGATAGCAGCCATGTGTGAAATTGATTTCTGAGCCTAGCACCAGAGATGGTAAGACTGTGAGGCCATGCAGTAGTAAACCATGATTTAACGCCTTCACTCTCTCTGCTTATTACAAAGCAGGCTTTTAAAACGATGCCTGGGGTGTACCTCGGCAACCTTGATATTGTCTGTGGCCAGCATCCATTTTAATATATTTCTGAGGCAGTTTGGTGACTATAATATGACTTCACACATTAATCTATTAGCATGTCCTATTGCTAAGTGTTCTGTGTGATGCACATAAATATTATCACTCTATTAAATAATATCAAGTGATGCTTGAAGGACTTGTGCATCTTGCTGGAAATGTAAAGGTGACAGGCTCCAAATGCTTCCATGTTGAGAGCAAAATACCAGCTGTATAAAGTCTCAGATCATCTGCTCCAGGTTTTCACACACTGAGGAACCTTATGAGAAATGCAAATAGAACACCATATTATATTTCATATGTGAATAAACATTTACCAAATGTTTTACCTAATGGTTCCTTGGTATTGTTATTGAATTTACAAACAATAGAAGACTGTCGCACCTCCCATATGCATAATACTAAAGGAAAATTTTCAGTTATGATTTTAAAAAAATGCCAACAGTACATGGAATTTAGCCAACTCAAAAAGCAGAGAAAAGTTCTATTGAACCTGACTGGAAAGACATGGGGGAAAAGTGCTGTATTTGTCTCTGACTGCCATAACTGTTTCCTAGCTCAGTCTAGGTAGACACATGCTGTTTATTATGGTGACAGCGAGTTATAATGGGCTGGGAAAAATTCATCCATTTAGAGAAACAAATTACATTTAACGAATTTAAAGTTACAGACGCTCTCTGTTCCACATAAGAGAGAAAAGAAAGGTGTTACTGTGATGGCATTTCCTTAACTGGAGAGTGCATGGTACTGTGATGCATTTCCTTAACTGGAGAATACTCCAGTCAAGTGACATCCCTGTGGTTCCAACAAAGCATCATCTAGCAGCAGTGTCTGGGCTACTCAGGATAAGTGGCATAAAATGAGAGAAAATATATCTGTAAAACTAAAACATAATTTAAAAATTACTTCTGAGGTCACACAGTAGAGAACAGAAAATGACAATAGCAGTTTGTGTACTGATACAAAACGCAGTCAATCGTGAATATTGTTGAGACTTCATATGGTAGAAAGCGTCATAAGACGACATTGTTCCCTAACGCTTGGATTAGAATTAAGTCAATTGGAACCTGAAAACCAGAAAGCAAATCTGACTTTTACCCATTCATCTGGATGACCTTTGCTTGTAAGTGTTTATTGGTTTTCAAATAATTAAATAGTAAATGTTTATAAATTAAATCTATGGAGTATAATTATGCATTTATTTTATGTTTTAGAAGTTACTCTAATGTCTTCCATAGGTTCTGGGTGAAAAGAAATGAATAAAGAAAAGAATCCCAATATAAATTATCAGTTTCAAGAATCACGTTGTTAAAAAAAAAATTAAGAATGAAGCCAGAAGACCACCCAGCCCTTAAATTTCACTTAGCAATTATACCATAACCCAACATTCATTGATATATTGTTGCTTTTATCTTTAAATCAATCTTTATAACAACTCTGAGAGTTAAACCAAGGAAGTGTTTGAGTCCTATCTTGTAGATAAGAAAAAATGATTTGTAAATATGCAAAAGTACAATAAGCTAATTTAGAGTTCTAGGCATCTCAGAGATTATCTAACCTCAAACTGAGGCACACTGTACTATGTTTTTTAAAATTCAATGATGGCTATGTCAAGGTGGAACAAATACACCACAGGGACTGACTGTGACCTGATGTCCAACCTGTGTCCTTGCTTAAAAGTTTGCCCCACCAGTATTATCCATGTACACATTCTAAAATGTTTTAATTCAAATGTGAGCATATACAGACACACACAGAGATACACATAGACACACACACACAGACGAGAGAGAGAGAGAGAGAGAGAGAGAGAGAGAGAGAGAGCAGACACACACAACCTTTCTGTCTCTCTGTCTCTGTTTCTGTCTCCCCTGTCTCTGTCTGTCTGTCTGTCTCTCTGTGTCCCTCCATCTGTCTCTGTCTCAGTGACACCAATGTGGAGACTGAATGCCATTCACTCCTATCTACCAGAATTTTGCAACAATATCTTGCCTCTGAATAGCTTAACCTCAGAACTCCAGTATTTGAATGTTTTGATATCATATTACATAGAATCTACTGTCCCAAATGTAGAACCCCTCCTTAGCTCAAGTTTACTTTTATTTTTTCCTGATTATTCATGACTAATTTAGTATTTTAAATATTCTGTACTACACTCATTAGTGTGCTTACTTTAAAATAGCATTTAGTTTTTTACTGGTTGTAGCCTTTGCCTCTGGTTAACCCAGGACCTCATGCATCCATACTGTTCCTGTCTGTATCAGCGCCAGTCCCAGCACACTTGCATCCTAAGAGTGTACTTCCCAGGTGGAGCAGAAGGTTACCTGTTACTGTTTGCTGAGGTGATTTGGCACGTACTCACTTGGGACGTGAATTAGCCTACATTAAGAAAAACTATGGGAAGTTAGCTGTCATCCAGCTTTAAATGATTTGGGTAAATTCAGCAGTGGCATAAAGAGATGTGTGAGAAAGCAGATGACACTGCCTTTCTTCCCTGTGAGTCAGGTTTATTTGCATCTTCTCTCATTCCCTTGCTTATCTGAAACTTGCATTCATTTTCTGTCTTTAGAGAAATAAGGCAATTATGAACGAGAGAGAAAACTGACAGACATTATGAATTAGGCCCTCAATCACAACTTGTCCTGGCCTGCTGTAGACTCCAAGAATATTTACGGATACTGGTTAGATTTTCAGAGTCCCCCAAGGCACTAGAGGACGACAACACATTTATCTTTATCCTGGCCTCACAAAGCACAGTCACTAGTGAAATCTGTATCAGCAAAGAAGTGCACTGCAGAGGATCCCAAACGCTAAGCCAGCTGTAGCATCAGGTCCTAGCAATGTGCCCTAAATCTGCAGGAGCAGCAGGGATTACTTCTACCTGGAGAACAGGGAGTTCACTAGGTAAGGGCATGGTAGCTGCACAGTAAAGCAAGAACAGGAAGACGCACATCAAGGGAAATTAAAGCAGGTGTGAAGAAGATGAGGGGGATGAGAATCAAAGGGACAAGCTAAGTGAGCACGTTGTTAAAGGGTCTGGCAGCACCTTGTGTGACCAAGAAGGGAAATGTGTGATCAGGAGCAGCAGCAATGAAACCAGAACATTTAGGGTCAAGTTAGAAAAAGATTTTATATTCCACTTTTGGTAATTTGGACTTTATCCTATTCCCAATGATTCTTAACCTTTTTTTTTCCCCCTTGAGAACCTGACGAAAGCTATGAATCTTTTTTCCAGAAGTATAATAATAACACACATATGCCCAAAATGTTGCATAGGGTTTTTGAGCATTCACAGCCCACCTGGAATCCATTATTAGATCCCACCAGCTCTACTCACTGGCTCTACAGAAAATCTCTTAGCAAGAAGTGAACAGTTCATCTGTGTGTTTTCTACCAAGATAGCTGGCAACGGTGTGGAGGGCAGACAGGTGGGAATAAAAAAATCAGATGGTAAGGTTACTGTAGAACACAAGGTGCCAACCAGAGCTAAGGGTTTGGAAGAGGTGAAGGTGAAAAAAAGAAAGAAAAAACATTGCTGAACTGAAATAGAGAACCCTCTGTGAATATGAAGGATACTGAGCAAATAATTTGTGTGGTTACTTGTTGTTATTCTCCCCACTAAATTATAAATCCCCTAAAAAGTGTTTCTACTCCAACCTGGACTCACAGAAGCAAGGCAAAATAAAAACCAAGCATCCAGGATTTGAACTCCATGTTCATGCAGAAGCCTCCAGTCTATCCAAATGCCCAGACTGCAGAGGGCTGGGGAGTAGTGAGTTCCGAGGCTGAAGGATGGTTGCTGATAAACACAGGAAAAGATAAAGAGTTGTGGCAGACAATAACTCTGGAGAGGAAGCAGTTATAGGCATCCAACAACCTGCTGATGTCTATCTCTTCCTTTCCTGGGGCCTCCTGGCTTCAGATTTGGAATCACTGAGGAAGGTGATTGGTTTGTTCTATATTAAGGATGAGGAAGTATTACTAACACCATTAAGGAGATACTCTGAAAGATTTATTGCCCACACTGTCAAACTTGGAAACTTGTTTCTACCACCCACCTTCCCCTGCAACCTTCCAAGAGGAGCAGCCACAAGGTAAGCATAGAGTAAATCTATTGAAGAAACAAAGGTATAGAGTAATGAAGAGGACCACTGCTTTCTAAAATTCATTCTTCTGAGCTATCGGTGCTGAGTTTCATTGGATTTATCTTCCAGTATGGGGGATAAAAAAGATGGTACCTCCTTGAACCAGAGAATTGAAGATGGTTCTTAAACTTCAAAATACCGAGAAATCTTGGTTCTAGATCTTTTTTATATACTTTCCCTTGTTTCCTTCTTCCTGTGATTATTCTGTAGTCTACAGATACATTACAGAGACAATGTAAAATAAATAATTGGAGATGTACAATAAAGCAAAATTCCAGGGGATTTCCCCATCTATTCAATACATTTTATGACAATAATAATAATTTTAGTTATTCCTGTAGGTAATTAAAAAACATATTATAGCCTTGCCTTCAAGGGGTTTGGTAGTTCATATTGGAAGATAATTGCCATATAGATTGATAATCTGGAAGAATAATTGAGACCTGATTTCATGAATTCTACATTAGCTGCAAATCAGCAGGCTATTGATAGGACATGGAGAACTTGCATAGTAAGCAGAATTTTTACATTTATTATAATAAGTACTAACCGCTGCCATTGAGCCACATCTTCTGAACAAAGAGAATCTAGTACGAAAAAAGGTGGAAACAAAAATGTAAGAAAAGAAAGAAAAGAAAGAGAGAAAACAGAAAGTGACAGAGAAAGAGATAGAAAGGAAGGAAGGAAAGAAGAAAGGAAAATATCTGTAATATGTTATCAGGGATTATGTTTTAGACAATAATTCCAAATATTTGTCCTCTAATATTGGAATGGGCACTAGCAAATTTATCTAATGTGAATATTGGAATGGTCCTAAATTACACCCAGAGCCCTGTGAAGCTTACTTAGAATCCTTTCACTAACACTCCTCTGGACTCACAATGGACAGTTGAACAAGCGTTGGCCAAGTTCTCCTGAGACAACTTGCTTGACAGTGACGTGGTAACTAGTCATCTCTTCCCGTCTCTCTAGTATCAATTCTAATTTGGGCTTTTGTCCATCAAGTCCCGAGCCACATTAATTTCTTAACTTTCCAGTTCCCTCACTGAATCAAAAAATTATTATTTTTTCCTTCATCAGGAATGCTTGCTCCATGATTCCAACCCCAACATGTGCTTTCCAGAGCCTCAGATGTTTCCTTAGCACTACAGATGTTTTGTAAATTCATTTCAGCAAAAGTTGCCAGTGCTGCAGAAAATATCTGTGGCTGATTGGACTCACGGTTAGATGGGAATGGAAACTGAAACTTCTTGCTGGCTCACCAGGAGCTCAAGAATTCACAAAAGAGCAGAGAAGGAATTTCCTTGGAGGGGGAGTTTCCAGTGTGCCTCTTTTGGGGAGTGGGGGGTATATGTGGAAGCCCCTGGAAGTAACTCTTCACTGTTTTTCTTGGTATTGTGCCTCCATACTACTGTCTCCTGGAGATTGCTTTCCTTTCCTCAGTATAGGAAGAAACAACAGCAGTAGCAGCAACAGCCAGAAAGAATAGCTTTGCTTTTAGAACTCCTGGTACATTAGCTATTGTTTCACACCTGAAATGAAATAGCTCCAAGATGTCTAAATATCCAATAAACCATAAAAATGATGCATGTGATCACAATACAAGAATGATAGATTTTAAAAATAAACTCGTGTCCCTACAGAGTACCTTTGCTCTCTTTCTCTTTGTAAGAACAATGAAATTACTGCCTTCAGGCTTGTATTTGAGCAGTGAATGGATTCAGTACTTGAGCTATTATTGTTATGATAATACAAATTATTAGAGTGGACAGAGAAAAACCAGGCTGGCAATGGGTCTAATAAAAACATCAAGTCCCCCAGACTCACTCCCTCTCTCTCTCTCTCTCTCTCTCTCTCTCTATATATATATATATATATATATATATATATATATATATGTGTGTGTGTGTGTGTGTGTGTGTGTGTGTGTGTGTGTGTGTGTATTACATCTATATAATATATTTATATCTGTATCTCTATGGCTAGCTTTAGCTATAATCTAGATATTACATGAGGTACATAATACATATATTTATATATTTATCCACACCTGTCTTGTAATCTCTATCAGAAAATGCACGATAATTTTATAAATATTTTATTGGTACCACAGTGGAGTAGTTTATTAACTAAGTTTGTGCTTTTAAAGTGACAGAGGCTGAGAGGGATAAAATATTTTAATGTATGCCCTCCCTTGAGACAAACTTATTCAAAGCACTGAATGATCAGTTGCAAACTTCTTGAATGCTGAGCTTTGTTCATATCAGCAGTTATTGATTTTTAACTCAGCCGCCTATGAAATTGTGTTCTGATAGGACTTTCCAGAACGTGCAGAGGGTCTCAGCTAGAAGAGCTGTCTGCAATCCAGCCATGTCCTTGGATAGAATACAAAGACATCAGCTTACTATAGTTCTAAAATGCAAATCTTACTGAAGCATTTGACATCAAGCAGACTCAGGGTTTTGTTTCCTAAAAAGAAATGAAACTGTCTTGATCCTGTCTCCAAGTTGTTGTTCCATGAGCGCAGAAGAAGCTCAGGACAACGTAATTTTGGAAAAGTAGAAACAACTGCACTAGTTCTTGTCATGTTAGAATGAACCCGTGTACAAGTAGATGCTGTTCAAAGGGGAGGAGGGAGCTGCAAGTTGTGATTCACATTTGTTATCCCAGCACACAGAAGCTAAGGCAGGAGACTGCCAGCCATGTAAGGCAATCTAGGCTTCATAGTAAGTTTGATACCATAGGTTCCAGTACTGTGACATACAATTTCTGAAAAGTGGGGAAAGGGTCAGAGGGAAGAATGGCTCAAAGAGGATCAAATGCCTTTGGCCGCAGAGGCCACCAGTGTGTGTACACATCCACAAACATATCCATGTGTGATTAAAACTAACAATCTTAAAGAGAGATCAAAATGTGAAGGCATTCAGCAATAAAGAAGGCTATATGTGAATATAAAACCTGCCTCCCCAAATACAAGTGGGACAGTCCATGAGAAATTATCGGTACGCACCTTCCAGAGCTATAGTATCAATGCTCCCACTTTGCAGATGGAAAAAAAAATTCTGGCTCAAAGATATGACCCCAAGCCCAAGACAAGCTGACTTGTATCTAGCTAATGAAGTTACTGTCTTCCAAGCTGCTATTCTTCTTCCGGGGCATGATGCAAATTATTTAACCTCTATTTTCTTATTTGCAAAATGGGTGGTTTCAGACAATGACCTGGCTCATCATGAGGACTAAATACAATATTTTGTGAAAATCTTGGTATTCTTCAGAACTACTTAATACTTCCACTAGCCCTCCAGACTTAAGTGTAATATGGCCCACCAGCTTGTGAAAAGGATGATCTGGAATGTATGCAAAGGCCTATTGAAAGATACAGTAGACTTGTACCCAAACATTCCCATGTCCTGGATAGTGTTCACACCCTATTATAGAATTGACTTCTCTCCTCAGTAGCAAGGGATAGGCTTCATGCAGTAGCCTTTCTAAGACTATGCACTGTGTCACTGGCAGTTCATCATATCCCTCAATAGTGCAGCTGTGATAAGAACCAGATTCTAACTTCCAGAGCAAAGCCAGCAACAAGTGCTGTCTGTGAAGGCACATGCCTCAGTGTCCAGATCCCATGCTCCTTTAGAAAGTACATGCAAATACTAATGGGCGTTTTGTCTCTAAGCTCCAAGCAGTAGGGGATCACAACCCCTACCATGTCCTGTTGGCAGGGGAACCTGTACTTCATGTTGTTAAAGACACCAAGGATTAGATAGGATTTATAGAGAATTGATGTTATGTACAAAAGAAAATGCAGTCTGCAGATTGTTGTTCCAAAGCTATGTTCATGCATGGATAGCATGTTTCTATGAATGATTTCTCCACTATGCATGAGCACACCAAAGGAAACTGGTTTTCTCATCATTGGAGGAGTTGTCCCTCTTAGAATTTTGCCATGCTTGACTTCCATTTGTGCAATTACATGCACATCTCCAGATGGCTTACCCTACATGCTGTCTGTCTGGAAGGAGAAGAAAATCAGGGGTTTGGGCACCTTCCTACTGATACTACAATAGTAAGCAGGGTTCTTTCCTTTATTCTGTAACTTGTTTTTTTGCTTTGGAGGCCCTTCTGATGTCTAGAAACTACATTGTTTCAGCTATTATATTACTTCAATTTTACCAACACCTATGAACCATTTCATCAGCACCTACTTTCATTTTCATTTAGTTCTACCTCTTACTACAACACTTGGGAAAAATATTTTCCAAAGACTCTATACATACCTGCCTCTGAGCCATTGGAACTTTAGAGACTTCACTTGTTAATATGTGCTTCATTTGCCAGTACTATAAATCTGATAACTAATCCAGGTTCCAATGAATTGACTCTCCAGATGAATTGGGACATAGATCATTCTAAGGTTAAGTTTCTATTGGATAATGAAATGCAGGGAAACTGTTACTTGATTTTATCCAAGCACTTAACTGTTCTAGCTGTCAGTCTTAGGGCGTTCACCTGAGACTTCATTGGCATAATTGGTTCTGGTATTTACCATAGAATCATCAGATGGAAACCTTGTTTAGATAAGCCAGTAGTGGCAAGAAAATGACATCATTTGGATGTAGGGAAGCTCTGATATTTATAGCAGGTATATAAAATGATCTTCCACCACAGTTTGTATTCCACATGCTTGGCATTATTTTATGCTTTAGACTTGTTGACTAGCCTGGAGCAATGGATCAATGCTACTGGATGATTGATTGCTGAGTATTCCAACAACAAAAAATAAACATATGCTCCATCAAACATTTCATTTAAAAGTCAATACATGGTACCAAAGACCTAGAAATGGCATTTTCTAATGAGTAATTTTATAAATATACTCACATTTTATGATTGTAGATCCGTGATTTGGACCTTATTTCTCTTATTATTTGCCTGATTTGTCTAATACTGGCAAAGAAAAGCCAACAACAACAGATGTTCACTGACCATTCTTATTCATCTAATAACTGAAATAAAATAAATATCCCAATGCAAAATGGACTATTCCCTCTGTTCAATAGCCATTTACTTAAAAATAGTCTTTCAAAATTTTATGCATGCATAAGCTATATTTAGATTGGGCCCATCTTTTCCTCTATCTCCAACTCTTCACAGACACTTCTTTCTTCCAACTTCACCTTTTTTTTCAATAGCCCACCAAGTCCCGCTAGTGCTATCCACATGCACAAGGATGTAGAACAGCATCCACTGGAGCACCAGTCGTCTATAACAGGTCAGACTAAAGGGGAAAATGATTCTCCCACCCTCAGTGGCCATCAGCTGTCACTATCTCCTCAGCTAGTGAGCCGCATCCCTCTTGATGATGCATTAGTTACTGGCTTCATTTTGTGAAGCTCTTAAGCCGGCACTATTCCTACCATAAGTTTATGAGGGCAGAGGCCCTGACATGTCCAGAAAGCATTATTTTGCATCAATCTCTTCCAACCTGTGGTTCTAAAATCTTTCTGCTTTCTTTCCCATGGGGTTTCCTGAGTCTTGGTGTGGAGGGTTGGGGATAACAAATGTCCCATCATTTATGGCTGAGCGCTCCACTCAGCTCAGCTCTGGGTTCGTCTATTTACCACTATCATATGTACAAAAAAAAAAGCTTATCTGGTGGGGAATGAGAGTTGTACTAGTCTGGTGATATGGGGGACCCTTTGGCTGGTTTAGATAATTTTCCTACTGGTGAAACATTGACATAAAGACAATTTCATGGTTGTTACTTGGACCTGTCGCTGGTGTTACTAGTTAAAGTCATGGTCCCATCTGACTCTGTTACTGAAATGTGTGTCCTGTTTTCAGGGCCAATCTCATGACCACTGTGTTTAATGATGGGCATGACTGTCTGAGACACTGAAATGAAAACGTTACTTGTAAATGGTAAGAGTTAAATTGGGCTATATCAATGTCTAGATTTTTGGTTTCAGATGGAACCAGCATTGCTTTCAGCAACTTATTACCTCCCATTATTTTTTGGCAACCTTCAGTTTTCCATAAATATAACTCAAATTTTACATATTTAAAACAATACTGTTTGAGTGGGCAACTCAGGGTGAGTCACAAAACAAGGGATTAAACTGGAAAAGGGGATACCTGTTGGCAGAAGCACAGAGCAAAGGGGCCTTTCAGGGAAAGATGAAGTCCTGTAGCTGCATCTACAGCTTGAGCCCGTAGTAAAAAAAATGTTTTTTTTTTCTGCTCTGAAGCACAGTCTAGAACCATCTCCTCTGTCCTATCAATATTTTAGTCTCAGCAAGGAGAAATCCCTTGTTCTGCATATCCATCTGAACCAAACTGAACCAGAAAGGCCAGCCAGCAGGCCCTTTTCCAAAAACACAGTGAGGCAGAGATTTTAGACTTTTGCCATTTGGATCATTGTATTGGTTCAAATGCTCTTAAGTTAAGCCAGTTTAGAACTGGTGGTTCTTCATCTTAGATTTTTAATTATGTGCTTTGGGGTTAATAGTTGTATACAGATCCATGTTGGTGTTCATTTATGAGAGTGTTTATGTGTTGTCTGTATATGGTTCCATTTTTGTTTGTTATATAATAATTTAATCAACCTAAAACACTACTCTAAAAAAAAAAATGCTGGCAACAAGTGACAAGGGCTGCAAATTTAAGAGAGAAATAAACAAAAGAATAATCAGGCCAGACCTAAAAGCTGCTTATGTTGAAGACTGTCTTAAAGACAGCAATAAGCAAATATTTTGGATTTCAAATGGTCTGGAAGGAATTGCTCAAATGTTGTTTCTCAAGAAGGAGGAAAATCACTTTCTCTAACATTAAACACAAATGCAGTTGAAATGAACTCTGTTTATCCTACATATTAAAAGAGAACTTGGAATTTCTTCTTTGAGAAGGAGATCTGGGCCTTGTTTCTAAAGCAGAGCAAGATCTTTTTCAGAGAAATGTGGGCATTTACTGTGTGTAATTGTGATGGCACTCATAACTTGAAATGTAGTGAGAATTTAGTCAGAGAAGCATCACTGTAGACTTTTAAGTACTGCCTTTGACAAGACACATGAAACAGTAATGGTGGAGCTAGAAGGGACGCAATTATAGCAGTGGTTCTCAACCTGTGCGTCACGACCCCTCTAGCAACTCTCTCTCTCTCTCTCCAAAACTATGATTCACAACAGTAGCAAAATTGAAGCTAGAAAGTAGCAACAAAAAAAAATTTTATTTATGACAGGGGGTCACCACAACATGAGGGACTGTATTAAAGGGTCGCAGCGTTAGGAGGGTTGAGAGCCAATGACTTACAGCAAAACACACAACTCTGTATCATTCTCTCAGTGTCTTCTTCAGAGAGGGGCACTGCACTGAGTGTGTCCCCCCCTCTCTCTCTCCAGCCCCCTACCCTTTAGGAATTAGATATGGAAGCTAGCACCTTGCACATGCTATGTAAGTACCCTGCCTCTTACTGAGCTGTATCCACAGCCCTCCTTTTACTCTGCTTCAAGACAATGGCTTACCCAGTCACTCGTGGCAGCTTTGAACTCTCTGTAACACAGGTAGTACTTGACCTTCTGGTCTCCTAGCCTCAGGCCCCTAAAAACCTGGGGTTCCAGTTCTGTGCAATCAAGACCAGCTCAACAAGCCTATCATCTACTCATGGAGGGCAAATACAATTGTGTCCCAAAATATGTGATGGTTATTTTTGCAAAGTAAAGGAAGGACTTCAGTGGGGCATGAGTGTGTGAACTCCTCTCTCCCTAGCTAATTTAGTGACTCTGAGTGCCCCTATTGTACTCACGTGACTTTAGAATTCAATTCTTCAGGAAGTAAACAGACTGTGAGGTTACTGCTGGGGTTCTGTAACCCATGCTGTATGACTCCAAATTCTGGCAGCTCATGCTACCAAAGAAATGCACTGATGCAGGTGGTTTCAGAACACTACTCTGAGAAGCCAGGGATTGCAGGGAAATAATACCTGCAGAATGCAGTGCCTCAGCTACATTCAACAGAAACAATTCCACCTACCTTACCAGCGTATTTCCTGTACCTCACAATGCCCAATGGTATGGATAAATGATGTGAATACAAAGCAAATAACATTAAATAAAACTAGGAACAAGGCTTCAATGACTTTTTCTATTTAGGCCTTACATGTTTTTAATATATATTTGTTGCAAAACAAATGATCTTAAATTTGACCATTTTAACCACTTTTAAGTGCACACAATTTAGTGGCACCAAGAATATTCGTATTATCAATGCAACAATTATCACCATCCATCTATAGAACATTTTCATCTTTCTAAATGAAAATTCTATACCTATTAAACATCAATTCCTTAATAACTACTGTCCCAGTCCTTAATAACTACTCTTCTACTTTCTGTGTCTAGAATATGGTCACCTATATGTGATTGGAATCACTCAGATTCCTGTTGTGTCTAGTTTGTTCATATAGTATGTCTTCAAGGCTCACTCATGTTGTTCCATGGGTCACAGTTTCTTTTAAAGGCTGAGTAACATCCTATTGCATGTTTCTTTTACATTGCGTAAGCATCCATCTCTGTATGGACATAGGGTTGTTCCTACTTTGGCTTCCTTTTGTCCATGAATTAGCTTTGAATCCTCTTTGTGATTCATTAATATAAAGTATTTTTAGTATTCAGTTTTTAGGATAAGAAAACAAGCATAAGATTCTATGTAGAAGTTTCTGGAGGCAGGAAACCCTGGAACCAGAATATCCTCCCACTATGTGCTGAATAGATCACATTTTTGGCTTACGAACCTAGACATCCTAGCTCCCCTTTCAATGATTTAGTACTGGAAGCATGTACCAATTAAAACCCTATTTACCTGGCTGCAGAAAACAAAATGAATGCTTTATGTCAGCACTAATCTTAAGTTGAAACCACTCAACTAATCACCTAGATAGAGTGTTGGTGTGTGTGTGTGTTGTGGCATGACTATGATGTTATCCATATTTGGTAAAAAGGGAAATTAAGGCATGTGTGATTTATACATTATTTGGCTAAAGGCAATGAAGCATAGAATCCATACTCAAACTCATACTTTCTAATACTGAAGCTTTTGCTAGAAATTGTAGGACAAACATTATCTGTAAAGACTGTGGGGTACAACATGGAGACTGACAACACTTACCTTTACAGCAGATACTCTTTCTCCTGGGAAGTTTATAGTAAACCAATCCATTTATCTGGAGGAAATCTGTGCATTACTAAGATCACTTCATGTAATTGTTCCAACTAACAAATCTGCAACCTGAGAATGAAGTTGCTTCATAAAAGAAGTCGGTTGTGTATGCTGTGGTCAGGCTTGGGAAGCTGAGCTGGTGTGGACATGCCTAATCTCAAGGAGCATCCGTACCTGTGTGAGATACAGAGTACATAGATCCCCAGCAAGGTGACTTCAGTGCACTCTGTCTCCCTCTCACTTAGAGATCTCCTTTTGAAACTTTGTTTTCCAAGTAGTCTATGAGTGTGATCACTTATCTTAGGTCATTGCCCAGTGGCCATAAACTCAAATACCCATCTAGTCAAATAGACATATACTATTAAGGTGAAAAGAATCAGGCATAGGCTTTCCTTTCGCATATGACCATCATGGAGAGACAGGCACCCAAAGTTAGGATGAATGTTTAACGGGTGAACGGAGACATTATGCTAACCAGTCATCTTCTCATTTCTTTCAGAGTTCCAGGACTGCACGCTCTGAGGAAGACCGTGAAGGCCTCTGGGATGCCTGGGGCCCTTGGAGTGAGTGTTCCCGAACCTGTGGAGGAGGTGCCTCCTATTCCCTGAGACGCTGCCTGAGCAACAAGTAAGCCCTGTCCCCACTGGAGACTTTGAGAGTCAGAGATAGCTAAACTGAAGCAGGGATTTGTGGGTGGGGTTATGCAAAACATTGTGTTGCTTATAAAGAAAATGATTGAAAGGGAGAGGAAAGGAAGACACAATAAATTACATTGTAGAGGCTTTGGGTTGTTGTTATGACCATCTCTAGGTATTTAGATACTGTTACATAACAAACAAACAAGTCATATAATTTCACAAGAAAATTAAATTGATTTTATGTAAGGTCTGGAAGAACAAGTTATTATTTGAAGTGTTTCTGGACTCATTAGTTAAGATATGGAACTCTTTGTAGAGCATGTGAGCTATGATGATAAAAATATCAACATTCCATTGTTACCAGACAGTTTACCAATGAATGATATGTTGGCTTTGTTGTTATAGGCTACCTAGTAGAAGCTATTCCTTAAGGCTGTTGAGTTCAATAAATGATGGGTTTTAATATAAGAAAGTTTGGAAAGATAGAAACTTCAACAGAAATTGTGGCATGACTAGAGAGATAACCCAGAGACAGAGGTTGCCAATGGCTCCTAGACGGAATGGAAAATGTCCGGGGCCTTAGAATGGAAAGTTTTTACTAAAAGTAATAATAATTCAATGCTTCTTTCTGAGCTGTGTGGTCTTATGACTAGACTTGTCTCCGGACTATAAAATATAAAGTACCACGGCCATGGTTTTTAATGAAAGATTTTATTAGACAATGAAAAGTGTTAAAGGCAGGACAAAGAAGGAACGTTTGGTCAATGTCACTGAGCAATAGAAAGTGTGGGGCAGAAGAATGCACATGTACACTGATTCTCTTAGACATTTTTAGGTTTTAACTTTAAAAGTTTTCATACAAGTATATAATGTATGTTGAGCACACTCCCTACATAGCACCCCACTGTCCTTCTTGGCCCCTTTTATTCTTGTAAGTGCTCTTTCTGATCTTAGACAGTTTTACTGCTATTTTCACATCATATGTACACAGATAGGTTTATGTATACATAGAATAACAGTGAGAATAAAATATACAGTAGTTGTCTTTTTAAGGCAAATAGGATTAAGCCCAGTTGCACAGATTTTCCTGGAAAAGACATAACTATTCCTTTTGACTGAAAAAATTGTACTATACGTATTCTGTATCCTCCATTGTTGGGCACTGAAGTTGGTTTCATGACTTAGTGGCTAGTGCTACAATAAGCTTTGATGTGCACCTGTCTCTGTGATATGTTGACTTGAACTCGTTGGGTAAATACTCAGGAGTGGTCTAGCTTTATTTTCTCTTTTTGTCTTATTCCCATAGTTAAGACTTTAAGTATAACATTTTATACCAGGAGAAAAGAGGTATCCTTGTCTTGTTCATGAATTTAGTACCAATGCTTAAGTTTTCTCCTTTACTGCTAGGATTTATATAGAACCTTTCCTATCTTGAGGTAAGTTTCCTTTCTCATGAAAGGAAACTGAGTTATGTCAGAACCCTTTTCTATATATCTTGAGATCATGTGATTTCTGTATTTATACACATTTGTATGATATAATTTAATGACATACAGATTGTGTGATCCCTGCATCTCTAGATAAAGCCAACTTGATCCAATTGAATAATCTTTTCAATATGATCATGGATTCTCTTTGCAAATATTTTATTGAGAACTTTTTCATACATGTTCATCAGGGAGTTTCTCCTGTAATTTTCTGTTCTGCTGTAGCTTTTATGGTTTTAGTATATGGTCAATATTGGCTTCATAATGCAAGAGATTGATACCATTCCTCCCTTTTCTGTCCTATGAAGTAATTTAATAAGCATTGCTGTTAGCTCTTGCTTTTTAATTGCTTGTTTCTTATTAAATAACAACCCTATAACAACTTAATAATAAATTGCCAAGCATCTATACTCCCAATACTCTAGAACTTCCTGTATCTTTCTGTACCCAGTTATAACACTCTACAGATCTTTCATCTCCTATGCCAATAGACAAAAACTTTTCTATCTATAGTGTAATCATTTCAAATATAACTTATTTTACAATACTTTCTTTTCCTCCTAGGTACCTTTTATTTAATATACTTCTCACTTTTTTTGGTTTGTTTTCTTCACTAGTGATCAAACCTGCATTCCACATGCCAGGCAAGTGCTCTACCAACTGAGATACATCCCAACTCTCTAATGCCTATTGATCTCTGACAGTCCATTCATTACGAAAACCAATGAACTATAACATTATGGAAGCTCAGTATATGGGTAGGCTTGTTGCAAAATGGGCTTCTAAAGTAGAATTATCTTTGAGGTGGGGGGGTATTGTCTAACTCTAACTGGCCTTTCTGGATTGACAAATTCATCTCCAAGCTTTAGATTCTTAAAACCTGCCTTTGTGTGTGAGAGTGTTTCTTTTTCCCTTACAGCTTTCAACATGCATTCGTTGTTCTGTCCAGTGTTTTAGCTGTAACATAATGATGGCAAGCTGGAGGGGGGATCTTTTCTGCTGTTGTATCTTTGGTATTTTAAACACCCCCTGAACCTAAATGAGAACCTCTTCTCTAAATCTAGGATTCATAATCCTCTAACTCAACTTAGCAAAGTTCATCTGAACTCACAAAGACTGAGGCAGCATGCACAGGGCTTGCTCAGGTCTGCACCTGGTCCTCAGTATGTATTATGGCTCACAGTTTAGAGTTTGTATAGGGCTCCCAAGTGTATAAACAAGTGGGTATCTGATTCTCATGCCTTCTCCTCTTGGGCTCTTTTCTTTCTGTTAGTTTGTCTTGTCTAACTTTTATATGATGGTTTTTGTTTTATCTCATTATATTTTTTGTTATGTTTTGTTGTTATCTCTTAGAAGCCTGTTGTTTTCTAAGGAGAGACAGAAAGAGAGTGGAGCTGGAGGATAGAGGAGGTCAGGAGAAACTTGAAGGTGTAGAGGAGACAGGGAAGGGAAACTATAATTAGAATACATTGTATGAGGAAATAATCTATTTTCAATAAAATGGAGAAATATAAAATGTTTTCTATGTCTTTAGCAAGAAATTCCTCTCCTTCTTTGCCCATGCTCTATAGATTTGATCTTTTCATAGTGTTCATATAGGTCTTGTGAGCTCTATCGTACATTTAAATATATCTATCTTTACCAGTGTCTCCAAGCTTCCTAGTTCCCCCACCTTGTTTTAAGCACTGATATTCTGTCTTCTCCTTGACCCTTGCTGTTGGCCAGACTTCCCATGGCGCCTTTTGTTTGGTGTGTTGAGTTTTCCATTTCCAGTGTATTTTTCTTCAGTATTTCACATTACTGAATTTCACTCTCATGTCCTGTATTGACCTCCTTTCTTTATCCAGATGTTTGTTTGTGTTCTTTGAGAATTTGTATTTCTTTGATTTCTTCTAACATTCTTCTGAATTTTTTTGTGATTTTTCCCCTTAGTTTACTCCCACTGGAACAATTAATGTTGAGTTAGTGATGTTTTGGAGGTGTCATGTTACCATGGTTGTTCATGCTTCCCATGAGCTTTGCATTGAGGCTTATATGTGTGGAATTAGGCTATTGGTTGAAATCTTTCTTTCAATTATTTTTAGTTCTCATCAGGAGTGTCTGTGATAGTCAAGACGCATGAGGTTATAGCAGGGTTGAGATGTTCTTTCCTCTTCTAGACTGTGGTTCAGGGTACCAGGCTTGTTCCCCAGATCTCCCTAGATAATAGAATACTTCTGTAAAAACAGTCACTATCAAAGGGTAGGTTTACTATATATGTACACTAATAGCCAAATAAAAAAAATATATAATCCTTTGAGCCCCAATCACTTTAAGGAGCAAATAAACATAGATAGTCCTATGTACGTTAATATATTAGTTGGCATGTGTAAGAACAGAAGAAAAACTTAGCAGACTGAGATAAGTGATTTGTATTAGGTATATAAGAACAAAGAGAATAGAAATGTACATAGATGTGGGAATAGAAGGGATGGAGAGGACATGATGCCTTTTGGGTAAAGAATGAAAAGAGAGGGAAAGACATACAATCAGATATGCTAATACAGTTAAACAACCTGCATTTTCAAGAGGCTGAGACATAGAAGCTCTGTAAACCAGACTAGATTGTGTGGTTTAGGAACACAATGTGGTTTGTACACATTTGTGTGAAAAGGAAGTAGAACAAGGAAAGAATAAGAGGTGGGGAAAGACTCAGAGAGAGAACAAGCACAGAGCAGGACAGGGCTGGCCTGGTCAATTCATATTGGGTACCAAGTAAAGGAGGAGCAAATATGAGAAGGGCTAGATGAGGGATAGGTGTGGATGCCATCTGTCCTACTTTCTGCTTCAAGTCTCTGGGCATTCTCTTTTGGGATGCTAGGTGTGTGTCATACCTCTCAGCCTCTTGTTAGTGTGTCTATGATGCTGGCTATGCCTCTGAGTAGTCACTCATGGGTCAAGTTGTTGTTGTCAACTGGGCTGACTTTTGGAAGATCAGACTACAGATATTGGGCCTTCAGCAATAGAGGCAAAGGTGCTAGTTACAACTCTTGGTGGTCCTTCAGACCACTTGTAAATTCTGGACTCACCCCAGGTATCTTTATTGTAGTTTAGATCATATACACTGGTCCTATCTTCATTGACTGGGCTATAAATGTTGACCTAGTCCCTCTGCTAGCCCTCTTCATGTGCCCAAGACAAGGTGAGTCCTCAGCTCATGTTCCTGTAGACTCCAGCTCTTATAAGAGTTCTACTCTGCTGAGTACTGCACAGTGCTGAGAGTTCCTTCCTTCGTAACTAGAGCTATTCTGTTGGCTAGGGTTGCAGCATGCAGTTCTGTGACACTTTTTTGGAGTTTTCTGGGAGTGTGGTTTACAGAGGGTCTCAGGCCACCAAGCAGCTGACTCAACAGGGGTCTATTTTAAATGGCATCCAGAACCTCTCTATCCAAGTGCCAAATGCCAAACAGGGTTTCCCTAGTGTTTCTCCTTCTTCTGCCAGTGGTGCTGAGTATCTTTTGTTTGGCTCTCTTCTCTTTGTCTGCCCTTTAAAATGTTACTGAAAGTACAACACTGATTTTCTGAGCCCCTCTGCTCCTTCTCCCTCAGAGGAGGGAGCCCCCCAAAACTGAGCCAATTCTCCAATCACAACAGACATTCCCTCTTTGTAAAGCTCCCTTTTGTACATGCTATTATAGTTGGATGTATTCAGTGTTTTCTGACAGCTGTCAGCAGACGTTCCTCAGTTTTTTCCCTGGGTACCTAGCTAGTCATGTCTGCATGTTGCCAGCTGTATTATGACTCGTGTCCTTCATACCTTCACATTTCATAAACATACAGTGAAAGTATGAGACTCAAGTTGGAGAAAGTATCATAAATATATATATTTGAACCTCTTGAGATCAGAGTGTGAGTCCTAGTCATCTCCTTTCTCACATGGGTTCTTCATAGAAACTAGAAGCTTGATTGGTGGATTTTCATAAATCTTGAGATCCAGCAAAGAGCCAGCAAAGGGAACAATTTTGGCTCCTAACAGGTTTTCATAAAAAGTGTCATATGCTGTAAAACATGACCAGAAGGCGTACTTTCCCAGATACAAAACCAGTCTTGTCATTTGTCCACTGTGGTAATTGGTGTTTTTCTTCAGTATTTCACATTACTGAATTTCGCTTTCATGTCCTGTATGACCACTGGATCATCTCCACTGACAAGTTTCTCTTCTTTTGATCCCAGTTGCCTATCATCCATCCAGAACGTTGAATCAACAGAATAGACTTTTTTCCAACTTGTGATTCACCTGTTTTCTTAATCTTAAACATAAAAGAGCTTACTAAATCTATAATACATGATGCTACATGCTGATAACATAACTGATAATAATCTGGCATCAGTACCAGCAAAATGTACAAATTTGGAATGTGTCCGCTGTTACCTAGTTTTTTTCCTTCCAATTAGCATATTTGACTATTCAATGAGAATGAGCCAAAACATGTAACTCACAGAAGACCTAAGAAGGGGTGAGGATTTTCCTATTACTCTAGTGATGTGAATGTTATATTGTGTTGGAAACTTTAAATGAGTAATGCCAAGAAGAAATGGAGGGAAAACATTTAAATCACAAGTCAAATTCTGTCATTCAGCAAACAGTCAAGCAGTAAGGGCATGTTGAATTCAGTCCTGCAAGTTTACCATTGTTGTGCAGATAAGTTTATGCTAAACTATTCAGATCTTGCTCCTCTTGAGATAAGCAACATAGGGGTTGACTCCATCTGTGATTGAAGAGGGATTTCTGATAACGAAATCCCACAACTGAACCTTAGTTAGCCTATTATGCCCTGGTGGCATAAATTGGCCCACTACAGATTTTACAAAGAGGGAAACTAACATCAAATTACATCTTGGGGTAAATTGATTCTGTGGGATCTACATATCCAAGACAATTTAAAAATACAAAGTGGCCCTGAAAATATCTTTGTGATTTTGACTCAGTGTGTCATCCCACTGAAGCCCTGTTTAGTTTCTCGTGTATTCAGTGCCACAATTGTGCTCAATAACAACCACTATATTTCAGTAAAATATGAGATAAAGGTGGAGCTTGGTGAGATATTTCTGAGGACCTTGGATGTGCTTGACTACATATTTGGGTAGATAGGTGCTCGATGATCTACACTGGCTTCATCTGTTCCTATGTAGGCAATCCACCTCTGCTCCATGTTTTCCTGATTCTCCTACAAACTATACTAGATGTATTTCCCAGATGATCTCTCTCTCTCCTCTCCTCTCTCCTCTCTCTCTCTCTCTCTCTCTCTCTCTCTCTCTCTCTCTCTCTCTCTTTCTGTGGGGAGAGGTGTGTAATCAATATATCCCAACACATTTCTCAAATCTTTATTTGCTGGTATCCCGTTATCCAAACTAACAGTCTTTGGGAGAGAAAGCTGAAACAGGAAAAGGATGAAGTGTCGAGAAGACATGGAACTGAGACCATAAGCATAGTCTGTCATAAGTGAACATCTGTGGCTTTTTTATTTGTTTTTTAAAAGGACAAAGTAATTATCAGGTCCTCTCTCAACTCCCTATTCCAAATTTAAGCATCTTGATTCAGCTTACTCACCTTTCAATGTGAAAAGTGTGTAAGTGTATCTCTCCTTAGAGGCCAATGAGTGAGACATGGGCAGTGTCCAAAGTCAGGCCAAATAAATCCAAGTAAGAGACCTTGTGAATTACATATTTTAGCCCTAGCCATATGATCTCTTAGGTCACATTCAAGTGTGAATTTTCTAGATCTATCAGCAATAGTTATTCTACTTCAAGCATGATAAAATATAAATGGAGTTAGGTTTTTCAGATTTTATGGAGTAGATGGCAAACTCTAAGTTTCTGGAGCTAATGGTGTCCTCCAGCAGCTTGGATGCTTGGTAAAAGCCTTCTCTAACTCGTGTAGAGAATATCCCAAGTGTTCATTTGATGGTTACATGGAAAGGGAAATCAACAGAGGCTGAGCCAAACTAAAGCCAGCAGCCAACAATCAGTGCTTACTGCTGGGAAAGCCAGGCACTGGAAGACCCTGGCTGAACACAGACCTTTCCTGGCTTCTTCCGGTCACTTTTCTAGATAGGGCTGGATTTGCATAATATGTGGTATTGGAGCAGTCAGAGTAACTTCTGCTAGGGACCCTCATTTGACCCTATGGCCTTTGGTGATTTCTGTATGACGAGATACAGTTTCACTGAGTAACTCCTATAAGGTAGCTATTGCTTATCTTACATCACCAAGTGAGACATAATATTTGTTATTATTTTTTACTTATACTTGATGGTGGTACTTTATTTTATTTCCAGTAAATTAAGCAATTAGCCAACTATCTTGAAAACCTTGGGCTTTTCTTTCCAGTTCTTCACCCTTCTCACAAACTATGCTGAACTGTTCACAGTGAATTCATCGTCCTGCTTTCTCTTTAAATTTGATAGTACATATCCATCTCTGAGGACTCCAGATTTGTCTTCAGTCAGTTCACTTAGCTTTGCCCGTAAGGAGTTCCAGATGCCTAAGGCATTTAATACTATGAGTCACATCATCTGTACCAATGTGTTAGGTCCGAGCCAAGTCCGAGGTCAAGAGGGAAACTGCAGCTCATTTGAGACGGCAATGGGTCAAATAGCTGTATGTTCTTAAGAACAAAGTTAACCTTTGGGAAGTCAGTTTAAAACAATGTAAACATCTTTTGAGAGTTTTTTTTTTTCTGAAAAAAACAAATTAACCTAGCAAATTGATTAAGGCTGAATAGGTCAATTCTATATGTTAGTTGATACAATGAGAGTATGAGTATTCACTAAATCCTGATTGAATAATGGAGTTGAGTGATATATTGGATAGATGATGAGTAGATGAGTAGATAGATAGATAGATAGATAGATAGATAGATAGTAGATAGATGGATGAGGATAGATAGGTAGATAGATGGATGAGGATAGATAATAGAAATACATCTACTTATAAAGAATTACAGTACTTTTCAAAAGTTAAAACATTTTGAATTGAGTGTTTGAGTTGGACGAAATTATCAGATGAACAAGAGATAAAAATCATCACCACGTTATGTGGAGTGCCTAAAAACGATAAAAGTATTGTCTTATTCCAAAGAGATGTGTTGCCAGAATGATGTCAACATAAACACAGAAAAATTAAGATAAATAGTTCCAAGGAGTCTTATTCCATAGGAATGGAGAAGATTATTTTAAACCTGTTTTATAGTAATTATGCCAGGGAAAGTAAGCTAAATTCTTTGAATTTGTAAACACAGATTATATCCCATGAAAACATTGATACTTACATAAATTTAGAATTTTGTTGGCAACCAGTTTCTAGACCATATAGTAGTAAAAACCAAAAGAAAAAATTTCAACAATAAGAATTGGCTTCTTAAATGCATACTCTTTGTTTTAGTTTTTTAATGGCATCATCTTCATCATGACATCCAGTTAAGCTCCTGGGAGTAATTTTAAGATTTTAAAGTTTGAAGCTCTAGTGAACTCTGAAACAAGGTCTATCTGCTGTTCTTCATCTAATGTTGTATGAGGTTATCTCGTTTTTTTTCAGAAAATGTTTTAGTCTTTGTTTAAAAGAAAGACATACACATTCAGAGCAGGTCTGACTCAGCATGCTATTTATATAAGGTGTTCTTTTCGGTCTATGAGTGAAGATTGCTCATTTGAGGACATATGTTTAAGAGGTTTGAGGCTGGCTTCCTCTCACTTTTTTGGGTCAATGCCTAGTCTAAATGTATTACCAGGATTTCTAATATTCCAGGCCATATATCTTGAGTGCATTGTTCCAAGATCTGATCTCCTTTCAGGAGGCATGCACAAAGGGTAATGACTGAATGTTTAGGACCAATTTATGTTCTGGTTTATCCCATAAACCAGTTTGGTGGAATAAAAGGTGGTCGAGAAATGTGCTCTCCCCCAGTGTATGTAAGAATTCCTTATTTACTTTGTTCAATAGGTCTTATAAAGATTTTATTTCCTCTCAATTTTAATTCAGACATCCAATAAATATTTATTGTACTCTCACTATGTGTCAGGCAAATTAGTAGGCATAAGTAGAGCTAGGACTCCCAAGGGGAGAGAAACCCTTAGAAATAAACCAGTTATGATTTTATCATTGAGTTTGTACTGATTGTAGTTGGAAATAAGATAATTTCTCCCAATTTCACAACTAGTAAAGTTAAGTCATTTTTTGTATGTGTTGGTTTTTTTTAACCTGTACAGCATACTTTTCTATACTTTCTGCATTAACTAGAAATCTCCTTAGTTTCCTGATTACATTATGAGCAAAATTCTTCCTTTACCTTTCTAGTGTTTAGCACACCGAAGATACTTAGATGTTTCTTGGTTTGCTTTTAATCTATATGCATGGTATTAAAATGTATATTTATTTCCTTAACCTATAGTTCACGGGAAAAGAAGAAAACTATAATATAGTGACATAAACCTTGAACCATACTACCAAGGTCAATTCAAGCAATTGTGCTTTTACAAAGTCAAACAGATATCTCAAACTTAAACCTAGACTAAGCTAAGTGACGTCTTGCAGTTACCTGCCCCTCAATACATATACATAGAAACCCATAGAAACTACCTCTTTGGTACTTCTATTTCTCTTTTTAAAATCATAGTAATAAATATTAGTGTGGTTTTGTCCCTTAGTATTTTTAACCATATGAAACTGTGCTTTTGGATATACAGAGAGTCTTCACAGCCAATTATGGCAGGATATTGGATCACACTGGGAACCCCTGTGTGGTTTTACTGGTAAAAACCTGTTTTTAGTTGTGGTGTGGCTCAGCCTTAGCACACACCTTTAATCCAAGAGCTTTATTCTTGAATATTGTAAACAGGATTAAATAAAGTCAACCATAGGTCAAGAAGTGGAGCAAGCAACCAGTTGACAGGAAGTAAACATAGGATTATTAAGAAAAAAAACCATAGAGCGTAAGAGGGAGTCTGGAGGACAGAGAGAGATGCACAGGAAGTAGAAGGGAGGGACACTGAGTTTGTAGGTGGTTGTTTGAGAAAGGAGCATTCCTGGTGGGAAGTCAGCTGAGGACGAAGGTCAGCTGGGTGCTTTCTCTTCCTCTCTGAGCTAGCAGGCTTTCACCCTAACATCTGGCACCCAAGTATTCACTGGCAAACTAGGATGGTGAGATTTTTCTTACAAACAACAGCAGATATCTAGAACGTAAAGATATTGCCTTACCCAACCTGGACACATTGAATGGCAACCTCCCTTCTCCTTCTGTTTTGTGCCCCTGGCAAATTTTGGTTCTGTATCTTTTAAACTATTCTGCACATCTCACATTGGTGAAATCATGTAGTGTCTTCCTTTAAGACTAGCTTATTGCACTTAATACAATGTCCTCATAGTTCATCTATGTTACCACTTACAAGATGTCCTTCATTTTAAGGCAGACTAATATTCTGTTGTATGAAACTACCATAGTTTATCAGTTCTTTGGTCATCAGTGAACATTTAGGTTGTTTCTACATCTTAGTAGAGAGTACAGATATACCACTGTGATCTTGATTTCACTACTGAGAGGTAAGTGTCTACATACAAAATTGTCAGATTGTGTAGTATGTATATTTTTAGTATTTTGAGGGGTATACTTGCTGTTCTCCATGAAGGGTACCCTTTTATACTCTTAGCAGTAGCAAGTGTTCTCTTTTCAAGAACACCTATTTGTTCTTGCACAGTTGGTGGGGATGCAAATTTGTATAGTCACAATGGAAAACAGGATGGAGTTTCCATTTTGCTCAGTTTACCACTCCTGGGCATGTATCCAACAGCTATGAAGTCATGTAAGAGCTATGCATGAGCACCAAGATTATCACAACCTAATTCATAATAGCTGTTATAGACTCAGTCTAGGTACCTCTCAACAGATGAATAAAAGAAATTATATGTATGTGTATATTTATATAATTTTATCCATATGTGAATGTATGCAATATATGCAATGGAGTTTTATACAGTCATAAAGAAGAATGAAATCATATCCTTTATGAAAAATGGACACAACTGGAGACCATTATGTTAAGCAAAAAAAAAAAGTATACACATACACAGAAAGATACAGAAAGATAGATGTCATATAATGGGTTTTTTTCTCAAATTAAGTGATGTAAAATACTCTGAAAACAGAAGAGGGACTATTGGAAAAGGTGAAGGGGACTAAAGTGAAGTCAAAAGAGGAATGAACAAGGATAGAGGAATTGGTAATTTAGTGAAATTCACTAATTTGTTTGATTGGTGTAAGTTAAATTTTATTAGGAAGCATTCTCCTTTATCACCAACATGTATCTTTTTTTTTTCATTTGGAAAAATATTCTATCAAGAATGAAATGATACCTCACAGTAGCTTTGATTATTTTTCTATATGTGTGGAGTATGCATGCATGTTTGCATGTGTGTTTGCATATATGTGGGAGGTACATGTGTATATGAAGTCCCATTGTTAAAGTTGAAAGTCTTCCTCAGTCATGAATTTATTGAGGCAAGGTCTTGCAGTTGAGCCCAGAGCTCACCAACCTGACTAATTTAGCTAGTCAGCTTGCTCTGGGAATCTCCTGTTTCTGCCTTCCAAGTGCTGAAATTACAGGGAGACCACCCATGCCCAGTGGTATTTATGTAGGTTCTGAAGCTCTAAACTCCAACCCTCGTGTTTGCTGCTACTCTGGCAAATGCTTTCACCACTGAACCAGTTCCTCAGCACCAGGTAGCTTTGATTGCAATTTATATGACAATTAGAATGTTTGATGCCTTTTCATATGCCTTTTGAACATTTTATGTTTTCTTTTGAGAAATAGCTAGTCAAAAACTACCCGTTGTTAATCAGGCTGCTATTTGCTGAATCAAGGGATGTCTTATGTGTTTTGGATACTAATCACTTATCAGATGTGGTTTACAAATGCCGCTGCCTGCCCTTTTAGTGGCCCTCACATTGATTCTGCTGTGTGCTGTGCAGACTCTTTAGTGCTAGCTGCACTTGTCTGTTCTTCACTCCAGTTATCTATGGTTTGGGTATCATTCCAAAAATAGTTCCTAAAAATCATTTTATGTTGTTTTCCCCTCTGTATCATCCTGGTGGGGGCATATAAACCCAGATCTCACATACAAGTCTTTAACACATTTTCAGATTTATTGTTACTTATAGTGTAAGATGATTCCAACTTTATCCTATAATATGAGCCTGTGAATATTGTTTCTACAAAGCCATTTGTCTTGTTCATCCTTTTTCCGTTGTATATTCTTAGTACCCTTGTCAAACATCGGGCAGCTCTAAACATGTAAGATTAGTTCTTGATGACCTGTTCTGTTGCACTGGTCTACAAGGCTTTATACTAGTTTCATACTGTTTTAATTATTTCAGTTTAATAAAATTTTGGAAAACAGGAAGTGTGACACCTTCAGCTTTGTTATTTCTCAAGATTGTTTTAATTAATCAGATTCTTTTATGTTCCAAATGGACTTTGGACTTATTTTTTATTACTATTTATGCAAAAAAAGATGCTTAAAGTTTGAGAAGAATTGATTTGTATTTATAAATGGCTTTTCTCATCTTCACAGTGTCTAGTCTTCTTCCATGTAAACATTTTTGAGCTTCTTTGTTTCATCTTTAATTTATTTCATAAATGCTTTACACCTTTTAAATCTTTCCCCAACTTAATCATGCTTATTTATCTATTACTTATTTTTTAATATGAATGTAAATATGACCCTTGACCTTTCTTTATAGTCTATTGCTCGTGTATGTTAGAATCACAACCAACTTCATATTTGTTTTGTTTCTTGTAATTTTACTGAAATTTTAAATTAGTTGTAAACTATTTTTGTCGCATTCTTTAGAGCATTTTACATCAAAGATCATGCTACACACAGAGGCTAGTTTTCTTCTTCTACTGTTGGATACCTTATTTCGTTTCTAGTCCCATTGTTCTGCTAAGACTCTCAGACCATGTTTATAGAAATGGACAAGTAGGGTTGTATCTTGATTCCTGATCCTAGAGGAAGAGTCAGAGTGTGGTTTTAGCTTCTGGAAAGTAGGCTGTTTTGTCTTGAAGACATTTTCTTCTCTTCCTAGCTTTTTGGGAGATTTTTCATGAAAGACACTGAATTTTGCCAAATGGTGTTTCTGTATCTATTGATATGACATATGTGTTTTATTTCTTCTTTTGTTAGGAAAATAGCTTTTACTTTTAGCTGTTCTTTAAAATGACATAGAAAACTGGAAAGTACAAATTTTAGGCACTAAAGAGACCAATTAAATAAAAAAATTTGGGGGTTAGAACTCTGTCATCAGGATTTTTTTTTAAGCTCTTTAAGTGATTTTTGATGCGTATCTGGGTTAGAACTCGTTAGCTGCTTAAGAAAAACATGAATTTTGTATTTTTTAAGATAATAAAGGAAAAAAGGGGGAATGCTCTTTCTTTTTATGCTAAAATTCTTTGCTCCATTTTCTATAGAATGACCCATTCCACCATGTAGCAGTGGCATGGATCAAGATATGAATGTGGTAAGGGTCTCGGCTCATTGTAAACCCCATGGATGACTTCTGAGTAATTGTATATAGTTCTACAGTCAAGGTCAGCTGTGCTCAAGTAGTAAATGTACCAAATCATTTTGGAGATATTCTTTCAGCACATTAATTAAGCTTATCATATGGCCCTTTAAACCTCTAGGTCATTGGTCATTGTACTGCTTATTTATAACCTCAATACTTACAAAGGGGATCAGGAATTCAAGATAATACTTTGCTGCATAGCTAATTCAAGGCTAGCCTAGATTACATGAGCCCCTATCTTGAAACAGAAAAACAACAAAAAGCTTCCAAACTTGTTGGTGATTGATTGGATCAATGTCTCAGGGGCTGTATGGTTTATATAAATTGGCTAAGAAACTTCTCTCCAAAAATATCATTTAACTTCTTAATGGAGAATAAAGAAGAAAAATATTTCCAGGTTATATTTGAATGGACTCTCTCCAATATAGTTGCCTGAATTAGAAGCCTATGCCTATCTACATCCCAGCATGGATAGAGGAGGGGCTCACAAGGTCCCAACCCTAGTTGAAGAGCTAGTTGAAGGAGATTGAAGGCTGTTATGAGAAAGCAATAAGTTTTCTTCATGGATAAGCTCCCTGATAGATTGTACATGCCCAAGTCGTCAGTCCTATATCATATACACCATATACAGCAATACTAATTGAACTCAGTAGGATATATACATTATATATCACAATAATAATTACAGAGGAAACAAGCATCAATTTAAGATGGTGTAGGGGACATAGGAGGACACCGAAGATAAATAACATGAAAATATATTGTATTCATGTATTAAATCTTCAAAAGAAAGATTTTTTTAAATAGAAATTCAGTTTATATAATTCAGTTATATAACTGAATTTTATAGTACTAGTTACTGAGACAAATGACAGATAGGCAGCCAGATAGAAGATGAATAGGGGCTTTATCTAAGGACAGGAAAGATAACTAGAACACTGGGTGGTAGTAGATCCATACATGGTCATCACATTGTTCTCTGTCTCTTTGCAACAAAGCCAGTCTCCACTTTGGAGCTGGGGTTGGACTCTCAGTTTGGGTCAAGCCTAGAAAAGGTGAGAGGATGCCCATGGTCTGGGGATCAGAACTCCCAAGTGAGTGCTTCTGAGACAGTATTCATCCTGCTTTGTAAATGATTGTAAATGAATCAAGACTGCAAACCTTGGTTCTACTGTTTTCTCACTGTGTGACACTAGACAGGGTTGAGAGTGCTCACTGAAGCCAAACACTCCTTGCTTGGAAGAGTGTGTTAAAGAATGTCAAAGGGGCCCTTCATCCTTAAGAATCAAAATGTGTGACCTTGAAAGAGCAAAATGTGTGACCTTGAAAGAGAGCCTTTTATTCCAGATGTGTGGTTACAGCCTGATTTGTTGCTAGGTAGAGAAAGGGACACAAACTCAAAGTTGTTCTTAATATAACATCTAGAGCCTGGTGCATGCTGGGAAAGTACTCTGTTAGTGAGCTACATTCACCAGCCCAGTAGAAATAATTGAAGGGGAGCGGTTGTGATTGCCCCAGGACCCCACTTTACAGTAAAAATCTGGGGAACATGTAAAGAGAGCCTGGAGAACTTTTTCTCTGGCCAAGATAATTAATAAATTGTCAACTCAAGTATTGTATCTGGTGAGTCTATTAGGGAGAGAACTAGCTTGTCATAATAAACATTTTCCTCATGGGGAGGATGGAGTCCTTGGACATGGGTTGCAGAAACACATTTGTCTTTTGTCTCATTGTCTCTTTTGGCTACCAAGCAAAGATAAAAACATCTGTAAACCTTAGGGCATGTGAGTGCACCTTAAAGACTTAGGATAAATCCGTACTATAGGTGGGTGGCAAGCCAAAAGCAGCACTCCATCCTCCACCCTCACCTCCCCCATCCCCATCTCTCAAAGGCAAGGAATGCATTGGGTACTGAAGGCACCCAGGTGGGTTCTGGTGTCAATACTTAAAGACAGGCAGCCACAGAGGAGAGGGAGAGGTGCTGCCCTTGGGTAACTTACTTAGTTTCCTTTTAAATCTCTAGGTGTTATGGAAAGATTTTCATCAAGATCTGGGGGTCAAAAATTAGGGCAAATGTGATGTTGAAAGTTCAGCCTGGATTGAAATTATCTTTATGACATTTCCTTCTACCTCTTACTTCCTTCTCCCTTTAGCCAATCATTCTCCCTTCCTTCCCTCCTTCCATTCCTCTCTCCTTCTATCCCTTGTTTCTTCCCTTTCTCCATCCTTCCCTTCCTCCTTCCTCCCTCTCACCCTCCCTTCCTTCCTTCTGCTCTCCCTCCCTTCCTAACTTTTCCCTCCCTTCCTCTTCTCTCTTTCTCTCTCCCTCTCTCTCCTTCCCTCCCTTCTGCTGTCCCTCCCTTCTCTCTCCTTCCCACCCTCCCTCTCTCACTGATCTCAAGAAATGCTTATAGAGTGCTGAGAGGCAGCAGGCCTTAGCACTGTGGCTCCTAAAGCAAGCATGTAGATCACCAAAAGACAATGGGGGTTTTCCAAAAACTGAACAAACGCATGGGCAGATAGAGAGTCGTTTTCTAGTGCTATAAAATTATGGTCACTAGGTCTCCTGTTCTGATGTGAGGTCTAGGACACCTACAGTCCCCTCCCTGCCATGGTGTTTGATCAGAATCCTCAATGCTACTTAAATCTACCTCCAGCAGTAGCCCTCAATATTGGACTATGTTTATAAAGTGATATTGCCACCTCCACAGAGTCTAGACATGTTATAGTTCCTTTTATGACAGCACCCACTTTAGAATAGTGGTGCTGTGGGTCTATGATTTTATCTTGTCCAATCTTATATATAATAGATACTCATCAGTATTGAGTGTGGTTGCTGAACTGCATAGACGGGCATAGACATTTGGAATGTGGGAACAGGAGAGGGCTTGTTCTCCAATTTTCTTCTCTCTAGTCACATTCTTGGGACCCTGCACAGACCATGCCACCTAAGACATCTCTACAAACATCTTCTGTAGTTAATATCCAAACTGTCCCTTTCATTGTTCTGCAGCCTTGTGTTGTATGTGATATTCTGATCAGTGTCTGTTTGCCTCAGCTAACTAATAAGTTTGCGGAGATTCAAGGGACTTTATCTTTTTTGTATCTACCTCAATGTCTTCCTTCCTGCTGCCTTATACTTAGTGTTCAGTAAATGAGTTAAATGACTATAAACCAGGAAGCATTATACAAAAGCTTGTTAACCAGGAAGCACTGTCTAGGGGCTCGTTTTCACTGTGCAGGTGCTGACTGTATTTGGTTCCCTTAGATGGTCTCAGCAGTGCACACTGAGCAGTGTTGGGCTTTGCTTGACATGGACATCATCCTCATGGATTACAATATGTTAGGGTTAGGTCTTGCTGTTTCTCTTCTCTGCTCTTTTTGATCACACGTGTGCACTCCTTGCTTTTATGCCCCTGCCCCATGTTGATGAATACTTGCTGGCTTGTTACAACACATCTTTACTTAAGGAGGAGGACATATATAGACCATCAAACTGGGGATGGGAGGACGACAACTTGGTAGTGATTTTCCTAGTTGTGATGTAGAACATACCACTCATAATAGCAAATAGATCAATTGGAACCTCATAAGACAAACTCGGGACTTCAGCATAAATGAGTCTCACACATCTCTAAGTTTAGATTTTGCAGGGCTGCAGCCCCCTAACTGTGCCTCAGGAATCTGCCAAAAAATCCAGAAACCTTTTTTTAATTGTCTAGAGTTGAAAGAAGATCACATAGCCATGGGGATGTAACAGTATGACTTACAGTGTTTTCCTTGGACCTAATCTCCATCTCTACCGAATATAACCTCCACATTAGTTTTTAATCTCTTCTCTTCTCTAATCTCCCTCTCCCTCTCCTTCTCCCTCTCCCTCTCCCTCTCCCTCTCCTTCTCCCTCTCCCTCTCCCTCTCCTTCTCCCTCTCCCTCTCCCCCTCCCTCTCCACCTCCACCTCCCTCTCCTTCTCCCTCTTTCCTCTTCTTCTCCCTCTTTCCTCTCCCTCTCTCCCTCTCTCTCCCTATTCCCCCTATATCATTCTCCTTCTTCCTCTCCCCTCCTCCTTCTCTTTCCCTCCCCCTCTTCCTCCCTATTCTCTCTACATCCTTCTCTCCCTCTCCCTTTCCCCCTTCTCCCTCTCTCCCCCTCCCCCCTCTCCCTCTCTTCCTCTCCCCCCTCTCCTTCTCTCTCTCTCTTCCTCCTTTACTCTCTGCATACAAAAGTCAGGGTCCCCAAGTTGGCAGTGCAGTTACTATGTTCTTTTAATGAGACGTTGTTATAGAGCAGACGTGTTGAAATATAAAACCGAGGTTACAAAAATATGTAACTGTAGTGCTTGTAACTCCAGTTCCTAATTTATGCTCCCTCCAGCCCCTAAGTCAGTTTAAATTTTGAAAAGGCAGATTTAAGGTAGACTATATATACTTTTGGCTCATTAGGCTACTTTGGAGCTTATGAGAGATTGCAAGGCATGGGTGTGCCCTAGAACTGTTTGTCCCGAGCCAGCTCATCTCCCAAAAGATGGCATCAGGCAGAATGCCTCCTTGCATTTCTACTAGGAATGTATTGTTTGCTGAATTTGAGAGGCTTTGTTCAATGAATGAATTTTGACCTCAAATGGTGTGGAACAGAGTTTGGGGCGGGGGGGTCAACCTTAAATGTAGCTACAAAAAAGATTAAAGGTAGTTTTCACTAAAATTAGTTTTCCATAGGCAGATGTTACCAAATTACATGTTACTGATGGTGGAGAATTTTGTAAACCAATTTCTTAAAATTTGAAGTAGATGATTTCAGAAATACATGGTGGGAAGAGTAAGGTTCAAGATCAGGGTCCAGAGCTACATACATTCACTTACTGTTTGTAAAAGGAAATTTAAATTACCAAATATTAGTAAAGTACTCACTGGACAGTCATACTTGAATTATTTCTGATTATTTTAAAACATAGAATATAATAGAAATATAATGTAATCATGGATACGTGAAGACTCTTTTAGAGAGATGGTACTTAACTGACTCTTGTTGAAACAAGCCCTCCCTGAATGTATTTTACTATAAACAAGATCCATTTTGCCTTTTGTTTAAGAAACTACACTAGAGATAACTATTAATTCTTTTTAAGTATGGAGTAGAGGACAGAGCTTGAAGGGGTAACTCTCTTTAACACAAACATGAAATGGAGCCTAAGGGAAAGGTAAGACCCTGAGACTACCACATCATGTGTATGCGAGGCCTGGCATCACCTGTATACTTCTGACCTGTGTGTTAAGACCAGATGTCTCCAGATGTTCTCATGGGTACCAGTTCCAGGTCAGGTTTTCAGCATCCACTTTGAACCTAGATGAAGACAATAGGCACCTGGAGGTAGATTTACAAGTATCTAGAAGTTCCAATGGCTGTCTCTTCAAGGGCTGAGGGATCTCACGGAGTCTCCTGAAAGGACCTGTTCCTCTGTGTAGTTCACTTATCCGCACTGGGTTCCCACAGGTGATCTCAGAGCAGCTGAGTCTGGGGAGATGGAGGGCATGGCCCTTTTGCAGCTCTTGAGTGGACTAAACTGGCCAAAGAGAACCCCAAGTGTGAATCAACTCCTGTTAGAGATGTCGTGCTTCCTGTCTTTGTAATGTCTTCTTAGGTGGCAGAACCTAAGACAACAACACACACCAGGATCCGGAGGAGTCTGGGGTTTCTTATATGTTAGAGAAAAAGTTACCCAGAGTCCACACTAATCTCATTAAAAAAGAATTAAAGACTGATTAACTCATAAAGAACAGTTTGTGGTTGGGGCGTTTTCCATTCTTTGAAAGAGGAGCTTGAGTTTGAGGTTAAGAGGCTGGCTAAGCATGAGATTCTGAAAGGAGCAAGCATGAGACTTTCTAGTCCATGTAATGTATTCCAATGTTTGTAATTCATTTGCAGCACGATCCTCTAAGTGTTTCAGATTGTGCTGGGAGAGTGGGTTGTTGCAAATCCTGGTCCACTGAAGCACTTTAACATTTCTCAGAAACTATTTGGGCCAAAAGTTCTGTTGGTTTTCATCTCCAAAGATGAGTTTTACATTGCCTAAATATGATGGAGTCCACTCAGATGTTTTAGGTTAGCAAACTTCAATAAAAAGAAACGAAGGAAGGGCTGCTTAATTCTCAGGTGAGATGTTGTGTCTAGGCAAATGCCTAGGATGGAGAAATGCATACTCAACAAGTAATTAAATCTTGTGTTGAAAGAGTCACTTTGCTACTTACAGAAAAAAAAGTCTGTATTTAAATATAATAAATTTGATTGTTTAAAAATGAGCTCCTCGGGGTTGGGGATTTAGCTCAGTGGTAGAGCGCTTGCCTAGCAAGTGCAAGGCCCTGGGTTCAGTCCTCAGCTCTGAAAAAAAAAAAAAAGAAGAAGAAGAAGCTGCCTTTTAAAAAAAAAAAAAACGAGCTCCTCTGCAGTGAAGTCCTTCACATGGCATGTTACTGATGAATGTGTTTCTTTTGAAGACGTCCCAGTGTGTGTAGGTCTGCATTATGGGAAGATTTATCAGACTTGAGAAGCAGCACATAGGTTGATACGATATGGGTCATATCTATTGTTAATACCCCACACAACCTTCTCACATCTTGTTCCTTCTCTGGTGTTTTACTTTTGTGTTAGTCAGGCCCAGGGTTCAAATCCCTGGTGTTTGTATTCATTTGCAGCATGATCCTCTAAGTGTTTCAGATTGTGCTGAGAGAGTGGGTTGTTGCAAATCCTGGGTGTATAGCTGAAAGCCTGCTCAACACTCTCAGCCTCAGTTTCCTCATTTGTAAGGTGAGAATAACACAACTTTGCAGTTGTTGAAAAGTTAAAGATAACATCCAAACACTGGGTCAGAGTGTTTTTATTATAATTTATCATTCATATATTGTAATATATTTCAATAATTAGTACATTGTCAAGGCTAGAGATGTGTTCAGTAGTAGAACATTTGCCTAGCATGTGAAAGATCCTAAGTTCAATCACCAATAGTAATAATAGTATTAATAATGATAGTAATAATAAATAATAATAAGCAACTAATATGTCAAACTTGAATGCTGTCCCTTTATTACCATATAATCAATTAAATTATAACATAACATGGAAAAAGGAAGTTCTTTAAGAGCATAAGTAATTTATAAATCAATATTATAATGCTAGTTAATAGTTATCCTTTGGAAAATATAAAAAGCATTTCCTCTGTTATTGCTTTGTTTGCCTTAATCAAAAGTATTTCAAACAATCTTTTCAACTATATGCTATCACTTCTATTTGCAAGGATTACTCTGGTAAATTCTGCATAGGTAGTTGTAAGTTAAAATCTCTAGAAGAAAGTTTATCTAAATTACTCAAGCAGGTGTATTCAAGTTGTTTTCTTTGCCTTGTTCTGTGTGATGCACTGTAAAAGGCCCCTGTCATTCAAACAAAGCTTTATGGTGACACTCCTGAAGCCATTTGATAGGAGACCAAACTAAAATCCTAAGATCAGGGTCAGAAGCTGACCCAATTAAAAACAAAGGCAAAATCAAGATTCTAACCTTCAAACTCCTGATTCAGAAGTGTTTCCGTTATTATCTTCATAGATAGAAGTTTAAGACATAAAAATGAAAAGATGGAAAAGGACATTATTTCCTCCAAGATTACAGAGTTCAGTTTTTCAAGTAAAGTTCAGTTTTTCTAGTATAAAGTTTATACCTTTTCTGTTCTAAAGCCCTTTGTTACCCCCCTGCATATATCAGTATATTTATGCCAACACAGCCAATCCCCCCCCCTCTCTCTTTCTCTCCAGTCATTAGAGTTAGGCCATTCTTGGAAAGAATCATGGTCAGCATGGCATCAGATGAGGGATGCTCCTCATCTGAGCTGAAATTCAGTGTTGACATCTATTAAAGCAGCAACAACAGCCTAGCCAAGTGCCAATTTCACTTTCATTGGCTCTAAAGCATCACTGGCCTCATTGACCCCACGCATCTCTGTTAAGTCTCCCTTTCCTACAATTCAGATGTTTTCAAATATTTTAACCTTTAACTTGATTGAAGTCAAATCTTTATGCCTAAAACAGCCTGCGTGTAATTGTGTTTTCAAATGCCATTTTGTTCTTGTTAACATCTTTAAGACCTAACACAGACACTATTTTTATGCATAATTGTATGACCAAGTCATATTCAATACTTTGCGTTGAGCAAAGTCATTTCATTTATAGCCTGAAACAGTAGCTCCAAAACGTTTGCTGAACTGAAAGATTAGGAAGCATTAGGAACATTGCCTAAACTTGTAGGGTTTTGACAAACTTCTTTAAGCATCATTTCATCTGTAAAGTGAATGCAATGATGATACTTTATCTCTCCACTAATTCAGGAGAGTCAATAAACGTGTAACAAACTTTAAATTGTATCTAGAATTCCATGACTGATAACTACTTGCATGATAATGATCTGAAAATTTCATAACATTATTTTACTTGCTTTCTGAAAAGTGTGAGGTTACTTGAAAAGAGTAGAGCACTGTTATTCACCCATTGTCATCACTGAATGTTTTAGCAAAAATCAATTATTTTTATTCATGAGAATTTAGTAAAATGGAAACTCCCATGTAATGCTGGTAGGAGTATGTAATAGCACACCCTTTATGGAATGCAATTTGGCAATAATTTGCAAGTGCCTTACCAAAGTTTCTTCCCTTTAGTTCAGTAATTCTGCTTCTAGAAATTTATCTGTTTTAAAGATGCAGTCAGAAACTTAGATAAAATATGTGCATGGAGATGGTTTGTTATACCCTCATTTATTGAGTCCTTTGAATCACTTAAATGACAAAGGATGGATGTGGGTATATCAATTGTATCATTTAACAAAATATTATTTACCTATCAATACAGTGTCTTTAAAGTATATTTAATAGCATTTTCAAAAATACTTAAGCGGAGGGCCAGAGAATTCAGTGGGTAAAGATATTTGCCAACAATCCTGATAACCTAAGAATCTATTTAGAAAAACAGTGAAGACTTGCTATTCATATTAAGAATAAATCATGAGAGGAAATTAGTTCAAACTTTGAGACTTTCATAGTAAGAATTAAAGTTACTAATTATTTTCTTTTTTTGTGACATAGGAGCTGTGAAGGAAGAAATATTCGATACAGGACATGCAGTAATGTGGTAAGTGTGAGCACCTTTGGTTTGAGATTGTAATATTTCAGTCCTGGGTTATGTTAAGAAGTTTTATGGATCCTGAGTGGGAAGCCAATCAATTAGTAGTTCACAAACAATTATTTATTGCATTCTATACTGATTACCCAATCATTTCTAATGCTCCTCAGTATAAACTTTTAATCATTCAACCAGATTAAAACTAACTAGACTGTTTCAAAACAAACTGCATTTCTCCCTGCTCTGTCTTTTCACATACAGCTCTCATGAGAAATGAGGCAGGGAATGATAAAAAAGAAAGAGAAAACACTTGGAGTATCATGAAATAAATGTTAGTTAATCAGATTCAGGTTTGCTGAATGCCTTCATCTGTCCAGCAAATATTTAATGCCGGCTACGTGTGAGGCACTGTGCTAGCACGGGGATAAATAACACGTGGTCACTGCTCTCAACATCTGCTACAAAGTGTGGGCTGGGGAGAGAGAGAGAGAGAGAGAGAGAGAGAGAGAGAGAGAGAGAGAGAGAGAGAGAGAGATAACCTCATTACCTCATTCCTGGGCAAACATGACAAACTTCAGTTGGGATGAAGTTGTTTGGGATGACAACAGAGAATTTTGAAGGGTATTAAAGGAAAAGATGTAAAGGAAAAGTTGTACCCTGGAGGGGTACAACTGGCCCATGCTGTGTGTGAGGAGATGACAATTACCCCAACGGAGCGAACACTGTGGGCCTCTTTGGAGGCAGAAGTATTATTAAAGGATGTACTATGCAACTTGTGCCTCCAACATGTAGGAAAGAGTTGAAAGATAATTTAAGGTCATATCATGAAAAGCTTTGAACGTTAGCTTTCAAGTGCATGGTCTCAGTGGACATTGAGGAGTGAAGTGGAGTCTGAATTGGGGATATGGTGCAGAGTTTCACCTCAGAAAGTAAGTTCTGTAGCAACAGCTGAGTTGCACTGGACCCCATAATATATGGGAAAGACAATGTGTGAAGGTTTAGTCCTGGAGAAAATTCAACCTAGAGGAATAAAAGCTAAGGGTACTGTGCATGAGCAGAAACAGACAAGCACCTGAAGTTGGGGATGGAGTAGCTGGAGTAAGGGAAGAAAAGAGGTAAGCACGTTGTGAGGGCTTTGTACCCCCAATCCCTCTATTCAGGAAGCTCTTCCTCATTGATTGGAAGTTTGGTGTTTAGATTCAGGTGACATGTCTCTCCCTCAGAGTGGTCTTCTGGGCATTCTTTCCCAATGTGACTGTCCTATCACTCAGCTCCACTCGGTATTTGGACAGGGTCTCATTCTCTATAGTCCTGGCTGCCTGGAACTTGCTACTTAGACCAGGTTAAAATTCAGAGAAATCAGCCTGCTTCTGTCCCCCACTCCCAAGTGATAAGATTAAAGGTGTGTACCAAGCATCACTAAACTTTCTTTATAGAAATGTTCTCTATTCAAATCCATATTACTAGTTACTTTTGTTGTGTGTATCTACATACTCACAAAGGCAAGAACCTCATTCATTTTGTTCAATTTGTTCTTCCTGGGAACCAGAATTGTTAATGAACATATATTAAGCTCATAATGGATATTTGCCGACTATTAAATGAGTATTGAGAATGCTAGATGAAGGATGAGAACAAATGTCAGAGATAATACGTTTGGGGGAGGGCAGAGGGATGCTTAGTAGTTATTACGGGCACTGGTTACCCTTCCAGAGGTCCTGAGTTCAGTTTCTACCACCCACAGGGTAGTTTATTGCCATCTGAAACTCTAATCCCAGGGGACACAATGTTTTCTTCTGTTCTCTTCAGGTATCAGACATATGATACATCATAGACATATGTTTAGGAAAACATTTATGCACATAAAATATTAATTTTTAATTTTTATTTACTTTACATCCCAATCACAGCTCCCCCTTCACAGTCCTAATTTCAGGTCCGTAGTTTATCAGGAATAAAAGAAAATTGAGACAGAATAAAGAAGTATACTAATGAAGAAATGGGGTGGGTGGGTATGAGCTATTTATGTGGATCTATTTTATGCACAGAAGACAAGGGGCTGGGTAGTTTATAATCATTACAGGTTCATTTGGAACTTGGTGCTGAAGACTGAGAAGTTCAAGAACTAGATCCCAGCATCTGGCAAGAGCAGTTTGGGCAAGTTAGGACAAATGGGCTGAGCTGAACTAATCCTTTTTGACAAGAACACAATTCCTCTTAATACTGTAACAATGGAAACTAAATTTCAATATGGCTTTTAGAAGATACTCAAATACCAACATTATTTTTATGAAATGTATAAAAGAAATATCTTATATGCAGACTCAAAGGAGTCTTGCTTGCTTGTATCAAATATGGGACTTCTGAGGGCTCTTGCTCACAGGTAGACACAACTTAGCTAACATGTGTAAGGTTCTGCATTCAATTCCCAGCACCACACAGACACATTTAAAAAAATGACAAAGCTGAGTTGAAAATGAAAGTTAAATGGTGATTTGAGGAAGTAAGGATGCCCTGAACACCATACCATACTTCTTCACAGAGGGGACAGGTGACAAATCAAGTACTTGAAACAAATGGAAAAGCTACATACTTCACTTAGAAGACAGACACAAATTGAAAATGAAGAAGTAAATGTAAAGTCCTAGTGTTGGGCAGCAAAGGGGGCTGGTCTGATAGAGATGATGACCGCCAGACTTGAAGACTTGAAGAAATACTGAGTAACACTGAAGCACAGACATTGCATGTGACTGAAAGCTACAACAGAAATGATGGAGTAAAACCACTGGAATGTTCTCTGCCAGGTTTTAAATGCCTGAAGAGAACATACAGGAAACCAGGTGTGACCCTGGGGAGTAAACGTAGTTACTCGATGGAAATCTTTGTGTAGCTAGATCCTTGTTTCTATTTAGAGTAGAAGATGTCAGATAACACACTGTCCATCATCATCACCTACACTTTCCTCCTTACATACAAACGTCATTCAGTTGTTGGCTGGTTAAAACAAAGGAGACAGATTTTACATTCTTTAAATGGAATTGACAGCATCTGTTCAAGTAATGGTACAAAAAAAAATTGGAAAGAGGGATGTCTCACCCTCGTAAAAAGCCAGGCTTACAAACAAAACCTCTTGAAATGATATGAAAAGATGTCTTGATGGAAATGTACATAAGTTTATTGGTTTTTATCTAGTCCATCATTCTTGGTAGTAATAGCGTAGATAACAGGGTTGTTTTTTGTTTGTTTGTTTGTCTGTCCATTTAGATTTTTTAAAACAACATGCTGTGACTTGATTCTCCTTATCTTCCTTCTTGCCTTTTGAGTGTGTAGGCTAGCCAAAATGGCCTGAGCTGTACTCTGTAGACAAACTGACAGCATCTTGAGCAGCAGACTATCCTGTCCTTAAAACACTTCAGAAATTTTCATAACTTCCTTAGTATTGTTTTGAGCACTTTCATGGGCCGATGCAGGCCGACTCTGACCTCAAATCACATTCAACTTACAGTATTACATGAGCCAAATTTTTACAGCTTGGAGAATTGAACTGATACTGATTGTTTTATGAGCATGGACAGTCTTCAAATAATTAAAGGATTTTTCTTCCTGGATCTTGGCTGTGACAGAAACAACATTGCCGTTAAATAAATAAATAAATAAATAAATAAATAAATAAATAAATAAATCTCCTAAGAACAGCTCTTTTCTGCACTCACACTCCTCTTTATCAACTTGAAATGTTTAGGACAATTCAGCTGAGTTTGACAACATGAGAGTCCCTAGGCTCAGCTTTCAGGGATACACCTTTCCCTAGACAGCTTTCTGGGATACTTCTAAACCACTAGGTCTTGAAAAATTCAACTCATTACTATTTTTCTTTGTAGAGCTGTTAAATACTACATTTATTTAAAATCTAGTTTCCCAAAGCAAAATGAAGAGCAGAAAACATTTTCCAATTTTTGTGACTTTCTGAGAAAAAAAAAAACAGCTCCAAGACTTTAATAAATTTATTGCCAGGGCCTGGAAAGCTGGCTCAGCAGTTAAGAGTACTTGCTGCCCTTGCAGAGAGGCCCAGTGCCCATGTCAAGTGCCTCACAAACCCATACCTCCAGCTCAAGAGGATCTGATATCCTTATCTTGCCTTGTAGATACCTTATACATATGCACATATACATGCACAGATATATACATGTGCACATAAGGAAAAATAAAAATGAGTGATAAAATGTCTCAATACAGCATCAAAGTCCTTGCAGTGTTTCCAGAGTTCTCATAGAGTCCTGGTTCCAACAGAACCCAAAGTCTTTTCATTCCTTTGGTGGTTTAAATGATAAAAGTTCCTCCTGGCTCAGGTATTTGAAGACTTGGTCGACAGTTGGTGGTAATATTTGGAGGATGTTATGGAACCTTTGAGAGGTGTAGCTTCCTGGAAGTAGCATCAGGAGCTGAGTTTGAGAGCTTACAGCTCCATCTCACTTTACTCTTGTTACCTGATGTTTAATACTGGAGACGTAATCTCTCTGCTTCTTGGGCCTTCTGCCATGGTATTTTGCTTGTGTCATGCGGGACTCCATGATGGACTCATTTCTAAAATCAACTAATACAATTCCTAAGGACACTGCCCATCATTATTGCCCATTTTATAGTTGTATCCTCATTTCTAAGATACCAGCAAGGTCCTCTCTGGAAGACAAGACTCAGAATAGTTGAAAGAAATAACAGGTAAAACTAGTACACCATTCAAGCAAGATGTGTAGGTCAGAGATGTCCTGCATCTGACTCTGTCCAGGTCTTGGAACTGGTTCTTTATTTAAATTGAACTTCAAATCTGAATTCTTCAAGCTTAATTCAACATTTTAAATTGACTCCACACGTATTTAGAAAATTTCTTTATTATTTTGTAACTTTATTCTCCATCTTTCTTAGCCCACACATGAATTGGTATTTAGAGGATGGTGACCAAAATTACCAACATAATGGGACAAGATGCTTATGGTAGCTTTTGGTGTTATTCAATTCTTTACTAAGATTATGTTGCCCCACTGAAACATTTTACTGTCCTTAGAATACTTATTGATCAAGAAAATTATATACAACCTTGGATATATGGATAAACAAGATTTAATTCTTCGTAAGCTTTTATTATAATGAAGGACAATGTTAGATACATGCCAATCATTTAAAAGAAAAAGTATGTCTGTGGGTATAACTCATTGGTAGAGTGCTTGCCTAGTATCCATGAGGCATTTGCCCTTATAGTCTCCAGAACTGTAGAGAAAAGAGGGGCTCAAGAGAGAAAGAAGAGAAGGAGGGAAAAGAGCTCACCACATACCAAGTTGTAATCTATGCTGTGCAGAAACTAAGAGGCTTGGTGGATGCTTCAGCTTTGGATAATTAAAAAGCCTACTTGAGAAATGAGTTGTAAGTCACCAATATAAATCAGCTGTGACTTTCCATGAAGAATATCCTACACTAACTAGATAGTGAAAAGGCTTTGAGGTCCAGAAGACTGTAGTATTTTCAAAGCAAGCATAAAGCCAGTGAGTCTTTAGTCTCCTGAGTGAGGGCAACAGTGTTGGAGGCCAAGAAAAACTAAAGTTTTCTTAGTTGGAAGCAGCTAGATCAAGCAAGGCACTACAAGGTGCTTATATTCTCATACAAAGTGTCTGGAAAAACTTAAGCAGGGGAGAACAGAATTGAGCTTGCAGTTCAATGAGTCAGACTCTGCTTCAGCTCACTCTTGAAAATGATGGGAAAATAGAAGGCTAGGAGATATTGCAATAGTTTAGGTAAGCATCCATGGTTGCTTGGACCAGCATCACACTGGGGGGAAAGTTTAGAATATATTTTAGAGACGAACTTTCTCTCAGATGTTTTGCCTCATCTTCCATTTAACACAATTCTCTTCTGTGGTCTCTAGCACTATTACTCTGGAATATCTTATGGGCAGCATTTTTCTTTTTTTTTTTTTTTCAGGAGACAAAGGTGTTGGCTCTTATGGCCAGAGAGAACATGGTGAACCTGGCAAGCTTATAACTTTCTTTGAGCTTCTGCTTCTACATCCAAAATAATGTGAAAGTTGAACCAAGTAACCTCATGCATCCTTCCAGCTTAAACTTTTGAGTTGTTGTAAAGTATATGTAAGCTGTACTGGATTTGGATATGAATATAGAGCAATAAAGTTGTCAGTGGTAGCACATAGTCAATTATACCACAGTGGAAGCATTTATAGCCAGTAACAGAATCAAAGTAAAGAGAGCCAACATGGAGTGGAGTGGAGTTCTCAACTTCATGCATCTTGACCATCAATTTATCTAGTAGTTCTCATCTTTGAGGCTACGAAAGGTCATGAAATGCACATGATTGTTAATGGTGTGATTTCCGATTGATCCATGTCCATTTTTCTCAGGCAGCTCTTGCATAGAATAAAGTCACATAATACTTGCTACTTTATATCCAAGGCCAAATTAAAAAAAAAATACCTTGAAAAATGACAGCTCTGATACAGGACCTTCTCATTCAAATTTTGAAACCAACCTTTGGAGTTCATAACAGCGGCATATCCCTCTAGTCTGGACAGAGGTAGTGAAATCATCTGTGGGAGTCTACCAGAGTCTGTGCATTGAGTCATTCTATCCGAGGTACTCCAAGGTGTGGAACATCTTAGCATTCTCCTCATCTTGTTGCCATCTTTTTATGATCTTTGTCATCCTTGTTCTGAAAGATGGACATAAGATGTGGTGTTGCTTGACAGGGTCTTGGGTTTGCTTGCTTGTTCTCTCTCACTCCTTCCCTTGTGTAACCATATATGTCACCAACATCTGTTGACTTCCCAGCTCATATTCTTCATTACAGATTCTAGGAGCTGCTGCTATCAGAATAAAGGCAGGATACCTATCCTTGAGGAAATAAAAGTCTATTATGTCAGGCAAAGCCACAGACACAAAAACAAATAAAGTATATATGCATTGTCCGTATGGAAGAGGGCACAGGAAGCTAAAAAGTTCCATCAGGACACCATCTAACTGTTTCCCATATGTACATGTGGTGCCCAGTGCTGGAGGAATCAGGAAACTCAGAACTGCCTTAGGACATCTTCAACGTGTAAAAAAAGCACAGCACTTCCCGACACCCATTGAGCAATATACAAACCTCTCAAGCCCTGTTCTCCCTTCTACAGCACCTTTTCTTTTAATGGAGCATAGGCTTTCTTAACAAGAGTGATGAGTGGCCTGTGCTAGACAGAGAGTAACAGTGACACAGTCCGCCTTGATTAGGGTTACTATTGCTGTGATGAAACTTCTTGATGAGAGCACCTTGGAAAGGAAAGGGATTTGTTTCAAACTTCCAATATCAATGCTCATCATCAAAGGAACTCAGGACAGGAACTCAAACATGCCAGGAACCCAGAGGCAGGATCTGATGCAGAGACCATCAAGGAGTGCTGCTTACTAGCTTGTTCACCATTGCTTGCTCAGCCTGCTCTCTTATAGAACCAGGACCACTATCCAAGGAATAGCCCCACTTACCATAGGCTGGGGCCTCCCACGTCAAACACTAATTAAGAAGATGCTCTACAGACTTGACTACAACCCAATCTTATGGAGGCATTTTCTGTTAGTCAGGGTACCCTCCTCTCAGATGGCTGAGGCCTATGTCAAGCTGACCTAAAACTATCCGGCACACTGTCTGATGTGATTCGCTCTTAAAGAAGCCATATAATCCCCAACAGACAATTGCATCCATTGGTAAGAATAGAGGAAATAGGAGTGAAACATAATCCTTTTTTAGAGTTATACGTACTGCTCTTTTAAATTGACACTGAGTGACTAGGACACCAATACTTAACAAGTTGCTTGAACATACCTACTTATAAGTGAGACTCCTGTGTCTTTCTTTTGTCCTATGGATTTTCTAAAAAAAAAAAAAAAAAAAAAAAAAAAAAACTTATTAGTGCATCAGTAGGGCTGTGAACAAAATTTGCATACACAATGAATGAATGACATCTCCAGTTAAATGTTATCTGAGTGGATCCTTGAAAGTTGAGAGGGAATGGGTTTCAAACTACAATGAGAAATGATTTTGACAAATGAGGATGGAATTCACTTAACAAATCCAACTGAGACCTACCATGCTGTAGCATGCTAGGTGCTGGATATGCTAATGACAGAGAAAGATGTAGTTCAGACTCTCACAAAGTTCAAAGTTGGCTGGTAAAGACAGAGAGTAAACATCTAAGCAAAGACAGAAGACAATTTTATGTAATAGAGGCCGTAAAAAAAATGAAGCAGGGTACTATGGTGGAGAGGGACGTGAGGAGGCTTCTGTGCATGGGTGGTCAGGAAGTTCTCTCAGAGGTGACATTGGAGACCAGTTAGTATGTGTGAAGGGCAAGGCATGAAAGGGCCTAGATTGCTTCAGACCCTGGTGTGTGGTTTTATGAGGTGCAGCATAGGGCCTATTGTGCAGAAAGAGGTGAGATATTTATCTGAGCTAAAATCTGGACTCACCCAGCATGTTATTTATAGGGGCATTCCTAGCCGCTCACTCAGGGTGATGGGCTCTGTTGGGAAGAGGAGACTGACTAGAAACTAGCTGCTCTAGCCACCCACTCTGTGTTTCTCCTCCCCCAGGCTGCAATCCAGCCCCTCTCAGGCAAAATATATAGAAGGCATGGAGGGATTTCTTAACCTCAAGTACAAAGTCTCTTAAGTGGGAAGGAAATTCTGAGGGAAAGAATGTTGGTTTCTTCCTAATAAATGTTCAAGATCCCCACCTACCAGAGGGGCTTCCAAGGTTACCCTCAGCATCCTGGCTGCTTCTCCCTGTGGCTGACTCACTCCCTCCAGCATGGACCAAAGAAATGTGCTTCTCACAAGACCCATCCTTTCTTTATGCCTTGTCCCAGACAGTTGAAAGTAGGAAAATTCTCTTGTACTGATATCATCTCTGAGATCAGTATAGGATGGCCAGGACATGTCTTCTTCTGGTAGGTTTAGAGAGCTGTTATCAACCTGTGGGCCAGAACCTCTTTGGGCTTAGATATCAGATATCATACTTATCAGATGTTTATATTACAAGTCATAGCAGTAAAAAAAAATTACAGTTATGAAGTAGCAACAAAATAATTTTATAGTGGGAGCTACCATAACACAGGGAACTGTATTAAAGTTCACAGCATTAGGAAGGTTAACAGCCACTGGTTTAGAGGAAATTTGGAATCAAGATCTCCTTCCCTCTAGATTCAACATGCACTTTGTACTTGGAGAGTCTCTGAGAGGGCTTAGGTATATGGATCAGAGAAGTAGTGGGAACACAGAGATCTTTTTTTCACCATTGTATTCCAGGGACATTGACGTCTGACAGCCACACTGACTCACTGAAAGAGTGGGCCTTTTCTGAATTAGAGTATTGTCACAATAATCTATATGCTTGAAACAAATGTATTAAATATGATTAAATCTAATCTCCATTTACCACCTGTCAAAATTCCTTGTTCATAAATATACAAAGACCATGAATACAGTGTTTATGGTAGTCTAAAAGTGGAAACAAATAGAAGAGAATCAGCTAGGTAAACTATGATGCCCCAGTGCTGGAATGCTAGACGATTGTTTAAAAGAATAAGATAATGCAAACTTATATTTAACACAAAGCTATACAGTTTTTCCAAGTTCTCCTAAGTCTTAAAAACTTCATATACATGTGTATACTAAGTAATATAAGTGTGTATATATTTATATACATATATGTTATAAGTATAGAGTAACAGATATAGTGGTATTGCTTTAATGTCCCCTAAGGTGGACTGAGCATGGGTATGTGACACAGCTACAGGTCTTGAAGGATATGCATCAAACCGATTGCAGAGATTATGTAATGTGCATATGCAGAGACAGGAAGGGACAGAATAAGTGCAGTCACATTTCTCATTCTTTATAGTGTTTCTATGTTTTCAGAAAGAAAATGTACATTTTCTATTGGTAGTATAATTTTAATAAGAAAACATTAAAGATAAAGAGATTTGAAGGAAGTATTTTAAGTTACTCAATAAATTTTATATTTGTTTTTGAAACATTAAAAAAATTCCCAAATTATGGATCATTTTGAAGAACACTGAGGCAATGCCTATAATGTGGTACCGGTCTCAATAGGGTTGCCTTTGCACCCTCTTCCCACTTAGGGTAGCTTCACTTGTGTCCTGTCAGTTGCATGAAGTCACAGCAGCCATAATATAGTCAGAATATAAGCATATCTGATGATGAAATCCTCATAGGGACAATTAAGCTACGTAGACATTAGGTTGGGTTAAAGAGATCAGGATGTACAGAGCCACACATAAACAGAGGGAGAGAGAAAGTAAAAAGAGCAGGGAGAGGAAGAGAGGAAAGGAGAGAGGAGAAAGAGGGGGGAGAGAAAGAAGTGGGGAGAGGGATAAGGAGAGGGTGGGAGCAAGCAGCCATCCCCAGTCTAGAAGTGCCCAAGGTTACCAGGACTTCAGGCACCTTAAACTTGGACTCCCAATCATCAGAGTTATATATGAATAAATATCCATAAATATCAAACATTTAGCACACTTAGCCTATGACACTTTGCTATGGCAGTTCTACCATTCTTCAACGTCCTCCCATCTTACAAAATGCTCTAAGTCTACATTTTGAGCTTTAGACAGCCTTTCATATAACCCAGGCTGCCCTTCAACTTTCTATGTAACCAAGGAAGACTGAATTCTTGAGCCTCCTATTTCTATCTCCCAGATGTTGGGATTACAGGCATGTACCATGATGCCCAGATTATGTCGTTCTGCATATCACCCCAGGGTCTCTCATTCGTATGTGCTGGGCAGGCACTCTGGTAGCTCCAACCCCAAGGGAGACATTACTTTTAAAAGGTAAATTATTAGATTATTTTGAGCCTCTGAAGATTAGACTAACTCTGGCAGCATGAGGGAACTTTTCATTGTTTTGCTAGTGACAGGGACCAGGTATTCTAGAATAAGAACACCAAACCTCATCTTTGGCTGAGGTTCAGACTTACAAAGCTCCTTCCTTTTTATGCAGTTTCTGTTTCTTATGTTAGGCAGTTAGGTGTCTGCTAGTTATAATGGTTGGCTCTTCTTAGCTATAAAAAATACTGGGTTAGAATTGGTACATAGACTCACAATAATATCTAAGGAGTCAATCAGTATATAGCATATGACCTCTAGTTTATCACAAGGCCAGGACCAATGTGGGATGGCAACTGAACTAACGGATTTTGGCTTTCTGTGTGCGTTTCCATTGCTAGGCACCGAGAAGAAAACGATGTTCTTGAGGGAGAATATTTTCAACAGTGTTTTTTCCCTGGATTGGGTCCATGGCATTGATTATTATTATTATTACTACATTACTATTATTTATGATAGAATCAGATAACAAAGGCAAATGTTTTTTCACAAGAGAGCAATGATGAGTGACTTTCGTATTTTGGAGGAAAGAACCCCTGTCCAACCTGTGATAGCATCAGTACGAAGTAAGCTTTGAAGATCTTGAGAGTAAATTAATCTCGAACGGTGTGTACACAACGTGCTGTGTGACAACTGGAGGTTGATTTTGGTTCAAAACACATCATTGCTTTTATACTAGTTCAACACTGAGCATTTAGAATAATGGTTGAAAATATTCACAGCAATTACTCTGGGCAAACAACCGTTGCATTTTATGACTGTTTTATCATTTGTGGCATAAAGAAATAAACAATTTTTAATGGTTCACAGATTCCTTCCTGTGGCTATAGGTCTCTCTGCTGTGCTCGTGGCTGGGCAGCTAGCCAAGTGAACTGGGTGCCCCCCATGTTCATGGGCTGCGCCTTCTGCTTTTCTTCTTCCCTCAGCCTTCTCCTGACTGCTCCCCACATTTCCTTTCTTTCCTAATGCTTTTTTGACATATCTTTATTGGACTCCTAATTCTCCACTTTTCCTTTCTCCTTCATGTGTTCTCAATTTTGTATCCCTTCCCTCAAACTTGACCTCTCCCAGGAGAGGTCTGGTGTAAACACTGCTCTGTTGAAAGACCTCAGACTTGGTACAAATTCTGTGTTTGGGGTAAAATCTCTCTAACATTTTGTAGCCTCAGTTTCCTAAATCATAATGCAAGAATAACAGCTCTGCTGATGTTGTAATGTTCCTTTACAGAGAGTTCAGTGGTGTGTGAGTGGTGCTCATTAAATTTTGGTTCTTTTCTTGACATTTGCTTGGCAAAGATAAAGTAAGTGGCAGTCTTAGAGAGGGTGGGAACCAGTGAAACAGAAACCAAGAGAATCCCATCCGCATCAACATTCATGAAAAGTGCACATTTTCATCCAGAACAACTAAATCTCCCAGCTAAGGACAATTGCATCCCTACACTTAACTCAAGGTGTGTATAGAGCTCCAAATGGTTACAGAAGATATAAAAGAGAATATAGTGATGCAGCTAGCTTCTGCATGATGGCATCTTTCCGGTATATTTTCTCCTAAGTTGATCACATTTGATTTTTACTAAGCATACTCTCAGGGCTGTCAAAGGAGTGTTGATGATGGTTGAGGATGGCTTTGGAGTAACATGAGCTGGCATTTCTAGACTATAGAGCTGGGTCTACCTCTCATTCTCATGATGCTGGGCAAGAGGAAAGGAAAGTGCTTCTTCTGAAGGCTGTGTTGCTTTCATGTGAAGCAACTACTGTCAACCCCATGGTTTGCTTCCTTCACTGTTGCTGGATTGGAATACCCTAGGGTGAATAGGCAGATAGACCTGTAGCAAGTGTGCCTCTCATTAGTAATAGTACCGTGCTAACTGAAGAACTTTTGCAGACTGAAATCTTTAACAGTTAAGCTTTCAACTGATGAGTAGAATTTAAGGATGAATCCATCATCCTATAGACTTAGAATATGTATCATATTGGGGGAAGCAGATATGAGTTCCATCTGCCAGTGACTTCCATAGTCTTACACAAACAGCAATAGCTCACTTGATCTTAGCCAAAAGGCCAAGACCCAAAGGTAATGACTTCTCTGTGCCATGCCCCTCTTCCCTGAAGTGACAGATGAAACTGATCATATCACCCAGAATCAAAGTCATAGATGTAAAATAACAGCAGAAAAAATGAACCCAGACATTTTTCATATCTGTCATATGTCAGTTATGGGATCTAATGGCTTTCACCCCCTACCTCATTTAGTTCCCACAACTTCTGAGAAATGGGTTGTGCTTCAGTTTTACTTATACAGAAATTGAAGCATTTAAAGAAAACTAGCTTAATGTGATCCTGCCAGATTCATAAATATCAAATCCTGTGCTCCTAACCCTATAAGACAGTCATGAGATGATCTAGGCTAACTCTTATTTAGCAAAGAACAAAACTGAAATAGAAGAGGCTTTTAAAAGCCAAGCATTTTTAAAGACATATGCTTTTTTAAAGAAAAGAGATATTTGAGTTTATTATGGCAATTAAAATCCTACCAGGTTAAAAGCATTTGAACTGCTGAGAAGATTAAATGTGCAAATTAAATACAGGATGAAGAACAAATCCAAGAACCCTAGCTGAAAACACCCCCAAATCCTCACCACTGCCCTCAGCCTGCCCCTGTTCCTTATCCTAGGAGCCTCTCTGCTTGTCAAGAAGATATAAATGTGTAAGCCAGTCCTCTTCAGAATCGCCTTTCCCAACCCCCAGTTTCTGGATTCCATAGTCTGTGTGCTGGCCTCTGGTGAACCAAATAGCAGCTTGAAGCAGGGTCTTGACAGTGATTTAGAGAGAAATGACTACTGCTGTTCATCCCTTGGCAGAGCGCCCTGTGGAATGAAACCAAACAAGCTGCCATCCATAGGCTGCTAACTTGCAGATACTTGCTTGTGCTCAGCCTGGTTTCCATGAGCCAAAAAATGATAAGCGACATCAAATCTTCTGATTAACACTAAAATATGTTGAAGGTCAAGTAACAGCAGCACTGGGGTGGAGGGGGGTCTCTCTGAGAGATCTCCCATGAGCCTTTTAGTTAGTTAAACATTGTGAATATGGCCACTGTTTACTTAACGAGTTAGCTTACACCATGTTGTGATTCTCTATTCTAGGAACTTAGCCTTCTGTGTGTGCTTTTTTTTTTAATATTCTCTTTCTTTATGGAGGAAGCTATGACCCATTAAGAGAGGCAATCTTTGAGGTCTCACTACGTTTTCCTTGTAATCTTGCTATAAGCAGCAGCCAATGTGGCTTTCAGAGAGTATATGGTTCAAGTTCCCAGTGAAGTTCAGGGTTTTGAGTGAAACATGGTCTTGAGAGAAGAAAAAGTGTAAAGGCATTGATAACATGTCTTTTCCTTTGACTCTTCACTGTGAACAGCCTTCAGAACTCAGCTCCACTTATAGCCTGTATTTTTCCAGGCTCTTTTTCTCAAGCAGTATACTTAGTATAACATTTTTTTCTTACCCAAACAAAAATTTTAAAATGATTTAGCAGCCTTTTTCAAAGTGTATCACTTAAGCCTTTATTTTTTTTCTTCCTTAAAATTAGCGGTTGAAGCAACATTGTTTGGCTTACTATAGGTTTGAAAACACTTCATATAAACCTCTCAATCAATATAGGAGGACTACGCTGTCATGACTGCATGAGCCCCAGATAACCACTTTCTTGATGTGCAGCTCTGTTCTGTCCACACCAGCTATGTTTTCACCTGCTTTAGTTATGAGCATCCCATCTAAGGCTTCTGATGAGACAGAGCTCTGGATCACACAGCATTCTGAAGTGCCTGGACTCTGATAGGTAGACACAAAGGCCACTGAGCTTCCCTAAGACCTCTAGGGGAGAAAGTTCTCCATCGTGTGTATACTTTATACAGTGCTAATGGTCAAGAAGGTATTTCGTTTAAACACCTGATGCATACTTTCTTTCCTACTACACTTAAATCAAATTCAATTGATGTGAATTCAATTCAATAGATCTTATCAACTATGTGCAAGGCATTTCCCTGGGAGAAATGAAAATACAAAAGATTGTATAGAATTTTTTTTTCTCCTCTCAAATGTTTTGAAATTGGAGGAAGAATGGGAAGAAAGATTAAAAATATTCAGGTAACCCAATGCGGAATGAGATAAGCTATATAAAAATGGAAAAACAAAAGCAAAGAAATTGAGTTCTTTTAATCCTTCCCCTTTTGAACAGGTAACAATATCAAACTTTTAGAAAACAATAAAAATCAGTAGAGTAGCCCGGCCAGTTTCAAAAACTGGATAAAAATTCCATAGACCACAAATGGATCATAAACAAAACCTGGTGATCTGTGCTGACACTACAGCTGCAGGCTCCGAGCCTAGGAGCTTGCAAAGATCAGCAGCATCCTCACCCCCTGAGGACAACCAGAGCTCAACTTACTACACAGGAGAGGCAGGATGCAGTCTAGTTGGGGAACTTGGTGTCAGAAACTTGGATAGGACTCCCTGTTAGAAAAAAAGGCATTGCTTAGGATGAAGGCATTGTCTGTAGCTACAGGTCTAAGGAAAGCTAGTTGGAGAATGTAAGTATTATCGTAAACTGAATCACTTCAAGCCACATTGTGACTCTAGGGCTGGACTTAAAAATTCCCTATTGTGGCACAAATCCCTAAATTCTAGTATAGCATCTGACTCTGGACTGGGAGTTGTGAAAACCACATGGAGATAATCACGAAACTATTAGAACAGGGGAAAGATCATCCTGAATGTACAATAAAAATTTTAAAGCACATGAAAGAAACGCAACACCAAGAACGCCACCACAATTAATATTTACTCCAGATAAAAGTGTGTGAAACTGTTTGACAAAGACCTCAAAATTGATTTGTTCATGAGTGCAGGTCCTGGTAAATTTGCCTTCTTGCTAAAATGTGTTTGCAATCTCTCACGTAAGGAATTGTGGGGTGCTTTTGTGGTCACTCACAGACAAGGGAAGGGCAGAGAGAAAAAAAACTGAGCTTGCGTTCCCAGCTGAGGTCGAACAAGGTGACATTGTCTACTTGAGTCAGTTCTCAAACTATTAAAGTATGTTTTTTTGTGTTTATCTACTTAGCCACACATTTTCCCCATTTATTTCTGTGTTTCTGTCTGAGTGTTTTTGCTGTTTAAAATCACCCACAAGCATAACAATGAAGTGTTGTCTGTTGTTTCTAAGCTCAAGAAGGTTATGGTGTACCTTCTAGAGGACACGGCTGTTAGATGTGATTCCTTGAGTCATGGGCTGTAGTGCTATTATGCAGGAGTTTAATGTTAATGAGCCAACAATATCTATTAAATATGATGTCCTCGGGCTGGAGAGATGGCTCAGAGGTTAAGAGCACTGACTGCTCTTCCAGAGGTCCTGAGTTCAATTCCCAGCAACCACATGGTGGTTCACAACCATCTGTAATGGGATTCGATGCACTCTTACTAGTGTGTGTCTGAAGACAGCTTCAGTGTACTCATAAATAAAAAATAAATAAATCTTTAGAAAATAAGTAAATACAGTGTCCTCAAACAGAAATATAAATAAGTTGACTTAAAGTGTAATGATCAATTAATCAAAGATTAATTCTCCCAGAATCAATGAGTTCTGTATTTGCTAATTCAGTGTTAATGGAAACTACGTAAGATGTTTACTACCACAAATAGAGCAATTGACTAAGTAACAACTAAGAAAAATTTACAAGAAAGGTAGAAATGAAGTAAGACAAACAGGTAAGGAAATAAAAGTATTACAAATTTACAAGAAGAATATAGCAATCAAAACTAAAATCTCCATAGATAGGATAAATTCTAAATCTTAAATAAAGATGAAAATTGATTAAAACCTTTACTCAAAATGTAATAAAATATTACAGAAATTTTCTTTTTAAAAACCTTTTAAGAGATATCTTCTTAAAAGCAAGTAAGTCCCAACATACTTCTAATAGGAGTTTCCAAAGAAAATATAGGGAATGACAAACTATTCCAGACAAAAAAGAGTAAAGTCTTCTGACTGGAAGTGAAGTGTGCATTAAACCAGAGAGACTTTGGAGGACTGTCTACACTTTTAGAATCAACCAACACAGCCTGACAGCCATAGTCTGTGTGAATGAGCTTCTAAAGATGTTGAAGCCCTAGGCCTTGGAACCTGTCATTGGATACTACATTACTTGTCAAAGAAGACATTTCTAATTCAGTGAACTCAATGAAGATAATAGACCTTAAGAGATGCATATCAAGGTAAAACAAACAAAAACAAAACGAGAGTCAGAACAACTGTCATAAAAGAACCAAAGATTCAAAGCTCAAAGAAGACCCGCACACTATTTCTAAGATGTAAGGACCAGAGAAGCTTTTAAAGTTGTCATGGCCACCAACATGTGGTTAGCAATGAAAGAGGGACTTCTGTCATTCAACATCAAAGAACTGAACTTGATCGACAACCTAGCTAAATTTGGGATTGGATTCGTTGCTAGGGCCTCCTAAGAACAGCTCCACTTCCCAATACCTTGGCAATGTGAAAAGGCGTCTTTGAGCTCCAGTGTTGTTTCCCTTCTCTAGAATGACAAATTGTACACTTATATTGTTTTAAGCACCTATCTGCCTGACAGTTCGTATAACAGCAATAGAAAGCCAATATAGTTAATAGATTAACTGTTGATGGTAATTTTCTTTATTTATTATTTTACATAAAATTTAAAATTTTACATTAAATTTTATAAAGATCTATTACAACAATGGAAATACATTCCATAGCTTCCAAAGTAGCAGGGACAAAAGTAGAAATTAAAGAAAATCTTGCCAATTTAATAGGAGCTAGAAAAGGAAAAGCATCAGGTGATAAACAAAAAACACCGACCAAGATCATGCTTGTTCGAACCCTTCATGGTGATACCAAGGTTTACTAAAGTACTTCACACCCCTTACACCTGCTAGAATTGCACATGCTCAGCTGTGCTTGACAATGATTGATGGTATAAGACCTTTGCACTTCTGTCCAGTCTCATGAAACACACATCCATCTTCTTACCATGTATTTGTCTGTTAGGCCGGTTTGGTTTTAAATTTATTTTATTTTATTTTATTTTATTTTATTTTATTTTATTTTATTTTATTTTATTTTATTTTATTTTATTTTATTTTATTTTATTTTATTTTATGTGTATGGATGCTTTGCCTGCAAGTATGTCTGTGTGCCTTGTGCATGCAGTGCCTGCTGAGGGAAGAAGAGACACCAGATTCCCTAGAACTAGAGTTACAGAGAGTTGTGGAGCACCACATGGATTCTGGAAATTGAACTCAGGACCTCTGGAAGAGCAGTCAGTGCCCTCTGAGCTATCTCTCCAGCCTGTTCCTAGTACTTTTTTTGCTTGATACCTTTAGTTATATTCCTGACTTGCTTTCTTCCTCCTATGATCCTAATCTTCTTTGGGTAGGATGCACTGAGAACTGTCCTCTTTTTCTAGTTTTTCATACTATTTGAAAAATAGCTGGGGTTGTCTATCACTTCATGTTTAGCACACCTTGCTAACTCACAAGCTACTCACTGGATCTGTTTAGAGGATAAGGAGGAGCGTGGGGTAAGTGAGAGAATGAGGTTGGCAGCCACGCTGTTGTTTCAACCACCCATTCCTTGTTTTTCTCCTCTGTGTGATGGGCTCATTGGCTGTTGGTGGTGGTGGTGGTTATTTTATTTAGTTACATTTCAAATGTTAATTCCCTTCCTCCCATGCCCCCTCCCCCCCTGCTTCTATGAGGGTGTTTCCCCACCCACCCACTCCTGCCTCACCGCCCTAGCATTCCCCTACACTGGGGCATCAAGCCTTCAAAGGACCAAGAACCTTTCCTCCCATTGATGCTCGACAAGGTCATCCTCTACTACATGTGACTGGAGCCATGAGTCCCTCCATGTATACTCTTTGGTTGGTGGTTTGAGGACCCCAATGAAGGAGTTAGGGGAAGGACTGAAGGAGCTCAAGGGGTTGGCAACCCCATAGGAAGAACAACAATATCAACTAACCAGACCCCCAGAGCTCCCAGGGACCCTTTTAACTGTTTTAAGGATTGCATTAACTTACAAGTGCAGAGACAGAGGGCAGCACTCAGCTCATGATGCTTCTCCATGAGCATCTACCCCTGCTGTGTCTCTTGCTTCTCAAAATTCTTTTGTCCCCTCATTTGTCTGACTCCTTTCAAATACAGCAGTCCGAAGAGGGTCACATTCCCCCATAGCAATCTTTATCTCTGCCTGTGTCCTCTCTTTTGCAACTCTAACCATGTTCCTTAAGACTTCTGTTTTGTTCATATTGTCATTGAATGAAGCTCTTTCAGAAGTCTGTTGTCTTGGTCTTTGCAAGCAGCAGCCTTTGGCTTGTAGAAACTCCAGCTTTCAGCTTTTGGCTGATTGGACCTTTTTTTTTTTTCTTTTCTTTCATCTACATAGTTCCCATTTATCTACTTTTTTCTTTAATTTTGAAAGGTCTCATACATAGCACTCTGTCTCTCGTGGTGCTGTGAAGGATATTGGTGCCGCCATTCAATCTTATATATTTTTAAATTCTATATTTTCTACAGGGTATAGGTTATTTACAAGCCTATTTGGTAACTTCTAAATAGATGAGAGTTTAACATTTATTAACCCCTAACAATGACATCATTATTTTAAATAAACTTTTCATTCTATTCCTGAACTAAATTGCTAAGATTGTGCTTTATGTCCTAGTGCCTGTATATGCTTGGAAAGAACATGCGTTTCCTGATGTGGAGGGAGAAGTAAATTCAACACATGAGTATATCAAACATTGTGAAGGGGTAGGAGAGAGGGTTGTCAGTTAAGTGTTTTCACATAAGCATGAAGACCCAAGTTCATTCTCTAGCCCCAGATAAAGTCATATATGGTGACAGGTGCTTCTAAATCCTAGCAGTGGAGGCACAGACAGAGAGGCTCTAGAGTGGCTAATCAGCTAGTCTTGCCAAATACTTGAGCTCCAGGTTCAGTGAAAGACTCAGTCTCGAAAAATAAGGCAGAGATCAATTGAAGAAGATACTAGTCATTGACCCCTGGTCTCTGCATGTGCATGTACACCTGAAAATGCACATAGGTATGCATACTCTGCACATAGGAACCCAATAAAAATAATAAATATTTTGGATGTGATTTGAGCTTCTGTTTCTTCAGGGATGTTTAAGTAACTCAAGGGTTAAACTTGATTTTTAAACTCTTTCAAATGGGTGAATTTCTTTTGGTCTATGTAGACTGTTTTGTATCCAAATTATTAAATAGATGAATGATAAAGTTTGTTTTTCTCCTTTTTGTTTGGTTTTTGACAGTCTCACCCTATACCCTAGTGTAACCTTGAACTCATACCTAACTTAAAACACATTCTGTCTTCCTAAGAAACTGAACCTTTTCCTATAATTTAGTATCTACCTCCATCATCTTTCTCAGTAGCTACAATACTTTGCCCTAAAGTTTATGTTATCTGGTATGGATATGGCTGTTTTACTTTCATTAGATTAGATTCTCCAGTTACATCGTTTCTCTTCTTTCACTTCCAACCTTCCTCTATAGCTGCTCTAAGTATCTAATAGGAAAGCTGCTGCTCAACTTTACCCAGAGGATATTTGCTTTCTTTGTGTTTGCTAATTATTGGAAGATGTATTTCAACCAACTTTTATCAGTTGTCCATTTTTCATTTCCTTCCATGCTTCTTTTGTACTTTCGAAGCGCCTTTAATCTTACTGTATCTCTTCCTCTTCTGGTTGATATATATATATATATATATATATATATATATATATATATGATAAGATTTACATATATTTTATATATGAAATGTATATACTTTCTACCCTAAATTTATCATGTATAATTAGAGAATAAAGTTAAGTAGTATTTTACCTGCCTATCCAAAGATTATCTTTTTTTCATTTCTATTATATTTTCTCAGAATATTTTAACTCTTTATTTTCCTTTTGTGATATTGTTGTTAGTGTGTAGCTCTACTTTTATTAGAATTAGACCCTCAAGTTAAATGGTTTATCCAGTAAAAGTTTAACATAGTCATCAGCTCATGTTCATTAACTTTGGATTAGAGACTTTTTACAGTTATAGTTGACTTAGACATTCTTCGAGATATTAGACTTCTCTTGATTTTATTCTTTCTTAGTTCACAACTCTTTCCAGATCATCAGTGGTGTGTGTATGTGTGTGTGTGGCATTTGCATGTGTGTTTTGGAGATAACTTCCTGTACACATGCCTGGAGACCAGAGGAGAACAGCCAGTGTCCGACTCCATCATCTGCACTTCATTTCTTTGAGACAGGCCTCCCTGTTGATCTAGAACAAAGATAGCAACTAGCATATCCCCAGCAAATCTCCTGTCCCTGCCCTCAGTATCTCTGAGGACCAGGCACAGTTCTGGCTTTTGTACATAAATGCTGAGATTAAGGCTCAGGTCACTACCTACTGAGCCATTTTCTCCAGCCTTTAAAACATTTTTTCCTACTTTGTGAATCTATATTTTAGAGTTTCTTTTAACAATAGTTTATTGGTAGTAATTAGTCTAGGTTTGAGGAGAGTTTTGATTTTGTATACAATAATGGTAGTATTTTCTTCTTCCTTAAAGTTTTTCCACAGAACTAAATCTATGTTAACGTTTATCTTTGCCCAGTGCTATAAAGATGTTTGCCCACTGATTTCCAGTTTTAACTTGCTGTTGGAAAATTGGTCATTATTCTGCTTTTCTTTTCTTTTTCTTCTTGTTTTCTTTTACTCCTCATTGGCATCTTGTAGTGAACTTTGAGCTATGTAGAAATGGGTTATTTATTTATTTGACTTGAGTAACAATGCTAACACTGAAAATTTCTGTTTTTAAGTATTTCCAAAAAAATTGGCAAGAATCATTCTTTCGACATAATCCACATTCTCAGTTCTGTTCATATTATTTTTTATAATTTCATCCCTCTCTCTTGAATTTTATGTGACTTTTTAGATACTTTCTTCCATCAATTTGTCTTATGACTCTATTTGTTGTTATACCTACTGATATTTTTAAAATATTTGTTTCATTTTCATAAACTAAGTTTTGCATAAACTAAGGGTTGCTATTGCTAACCCAGCACCATTTTGAAGTAAATCACCAATGTCCACAATGAATTAATTGTGTCCCAAACACTCAGGAGTGCTGCTGTTAGGAACTTTGAAGGACAACTGGTCAGAAGCAACAGACATGGTCATTTCATACTGCTCAAGATAATAACCCATCCAAAGCTCATTTTAATTCTAAATGTATATATGCCCATGGGTACTCATAACTTTATAAAACAATAGTAGTAGAAGTAAAGCCAGAGTTTAAGCCCTAAAAAAATAAAAGCAGGTGGCTTCAATGACAGGTAAAAAATAAACAGAAAGAAAAACATATAAATTAAATAGTATCATATATCAGTGAAATTGCTAAATAATAAATAAAAAGTAAAAAGTAAAACATTTAAAAACATGAAATCATTGATCAAATGGGTTTAATAGACATATATAGAAAATTCCATCCAAGCACTGCAAAATACACATTTTTCTCTGAAACCCACTGAATTTTCTCTAAAATACTTCATACGTTAGGACATAAATCAAGTAATACATATATATATATGATAACAAAGACTAAAATCTTACATCAACACAATAAACTATATAAAATATTTAGCAATTCACAAATATTAAATAAGATAATATTGAGTGATAAATAGGTAATCAAAAAATTAATAAAGAAACCAAGAGTTTCCCAGAAATGAATGAAAATACAATATACCCAAACCTATGAGATACAATGAAAGTAACCCTAAGAAAGTGTAAAAGTCTAAGTGCCTACAAGAAAAAAAATCACGAAAATTCCTAATAAATAACTTATTGATGTACTTATGGCCTTGGACAAATTGGAACAGGGTAAACCAAAAGTCAGTACACAGAAGGAAACCATTAACACACAGAATAAATTAAAGAAATGGGAAAAATAAAATAATCCATCAATTGAACAAAGAGTTAGTTCTTTGAAAAGATAAACAAGATTGACCATCCCTTATTCAAATGAACCAAAAATAAGATGAGATGAGAGATGAAAGGGGAGTTCATATGATGATACTCAGGAAACTCAAACTCGGAAAGATAGGCCATAAAAACACATAGTCTACTCAAATGTAAAACCTAACAGAAACGGGTGGGTGTCTAGGCACTTATGGCATAAAAACTCAAGCCAAGATGAGATAATCTTCTCAGGTCTCTAACAAGCAACACGAATAAAATAGTAATGATTATTTAAAAAAAACTGTCCAACAAGAATTCCAAGACAATATGAATGCACTGTTAAATTCTACCAGACTCTGGGAGAAGCAAAACCAATGATGCTTCTCACACTATTCTATATAATAAAGGAAGGATACTAAACTCTCTTTGTAAACTGAAAGCCAGATAAATAAGCAACCAAAGAAGAAAATTGTAAACCAATCTCCCTGATGAATATAGATGAGAGAATTCTTAAAAAGAACTCTCAAATAAAATTTAAAAAAATTTTTTAAATCATTCGTTTTATCCAATAGGCTTTATTTCACAGATGCAAGGATGGTGCGATATGCCTAAGTTGATAAATGATATAAATTAAATGGACTCATGGACAGAAACCCCATGGTCATTCTGTATCAAATGCCCTACCACTGAGGTAAATCCCTCTTACATGATCATTTTAATAGATGCAAAAAAAGAAAAGTTAAATTTTACAACATCCAACATCCCATCCTAATAAAATTGAAGGAACTTGAAGCAGAGGAAACATAACATACTAAAAGTTATATATGGCAAACCTATAGCCAATATTAGGTGGAAAAAATTAGTGTTTCTGATAAAACCAGACACTCAACCAAGAGGATGACCACTCTTTCCACTTTTAATCTGTACTGTGCTAGAAGCCTTCAAGCAGTGAGATGAAGAAGTAGAGAAAGGGGCATGAATAACCATGGAAGAAATCATAGTATTCTGATTTGCAGATACTATGATTCTATATATGAGACTTTAAAGACTACTTCCCAAAAAAAGCCTCTTAGAACTAACTAATACTTTCAGAAAAGTGGCAGGATAAAAAAATTAACACAAAATTTTGTATTCTTCCTATGCACCAATCACAAGCATACTGAAGAAGGAACTGCATAAACAAGTCCATCCAAAGGGGCCTCAGAAATACTATGGACTTAACCTAACCCAGGGAGTGAATGACAAGTAATAAAAACTTAAAAACTCTAAAGAGACAAATTGAAGAAGAGAAGGAGACACTAGAAGATGGAAAGACCTCCCTCTCCCAGTGCTCACGGACTGAAAGGATCAATGCTGTGAGAATGGCTGTCTTGGTTCCCTAATTCTACAGGACATTACAGGACACGGGTCTAAATCTCTAGAAACCAGCAGCTCATTAGAACTAATCTCCTTTAACTTCCTGTCATTATTTGTATATTTAACAATTTTTTAACTTAAGCCTCCTAACTTTAGGTTGTGTATAGTTGGAAGCTTCTTTGGAGTTACTAGTCACTAGACACTCTGACACGAAGGAAATCCCCTGCTTTGTTAACTAGTATTCATTTTGAACCAAGTTTATAGATTAAAGGTAAACCTTGGGATGTGGCATTGTCTTTTGTGGTTTCATTATTTTGGGAGAAACAGAAAGCCCAATGGGCCTGCTGAATGAATGATAAGATACAAAGCAGGTGTTACGGAACCTCTTCCATGGGCTGCGAGCATGGAATTGTCAGAGAAGACTGTATAATGACAGTTTCACATTGAAGGAGTCAAGCGGAGAAAACACCTTGGTTCATGTCTGCCTGATAAGCAAAGCATCAAGGGAAAGGCAAATGTCCCCAGTGTAAAGGGTTGGCTGCCTGGTGACAAGAAAGAAGAAAAGTAGAAAAGAAGCAAATGTAGGTCAGCTCCACACAGAAACTTCTTGAGGTGTTTGCTGCCTTGGATAACATGTAAGAAAGGAGAAAACAGAGAAGCAGCTCAAGTCTCAGGCTCTGGAAGTAGCAGGGGTGGCATACAGAATAGGAGAGTTCGAACATTCATTTTGCTTTGCTACCAGGTCCAGATACAGCCTGATGAGGAGATAAATAGAAAGGGTAGTTGTCTGTACTCTAAAATGACCTGCCAATTTTGAGGTTGTCTCCTACCTTGCCTGCAATTCTATGGCTAAAATGAAAGTTGTGACATTATTTGTCTCACCTTTTGTCTTCCTACTTGTGATGGTTTGTATATGTTTGGCCCAGGGATTGGCACTATTAGGATAAATGGCCCTGTTGAAGTAGGTGTGGCCTTGTTGAAGTAGATGTGTCACCATGGACATGGGCTTTAAGACCTTTATCCTAACTGCCTGGAAACCAATCTTCTCCTAGTGGCCTTCAGATGAAGATGTAGAACTCTCAGCTCCTACAACTCCACATCTGGCTAGATGCTACCATGCTCTCACCTTGATGATAATGGGCTAAACCTCTGAACCGCTAAGCCAGCCCTAATTAAATGTTGTCCCCTATAAGAGTTGTCTTGGTCATGATGTCTGTTCTCAGTAGTAAAATCCAAACTAAAACACTACTTTAATCTGTAAACTTCATAAAGACAAGGATTGTTATTGACTTGTTACTATATCCTGGTGCTTCTGGTACTTACTAAGCATCTCTGTGGGGTTTGAACATATGCAAGCTATTAATAGTTGATGAGCATGATTAAGCAGAAAGTCTGACTATGGCAAACCTCACTCCAGATATGATTAATCAGCTTGCTTTTCTTTTTACCTTTTCCCAAACACAGCCTAGAGAAGGAAATGTTTCTTTCACGGGGAGAGGAAAGAAAATGAACCGTGAAGCAGAATGCTCCAAGATGAGCTAGCCCTTAAGGCCTGTGCCTTGAGCTCCAAAGGACAACCTAGAAATTCTGGGGTTTCAGTGTTAGGAAATACATTTTTCTGATTCTACTTAGTTTCTTAAAACATGTCCATGCTCCAAGATCAACAAACTGAGAGCCATGAGCACATAGGAACGAAATTGAATGTTGTCATCCATTAAACTTATAACCCAGTCAATTTGGCACTTAGTATTGTTTGATTATATTCATATGTTAAGACATCCATATAAGTCACTTTAATTAAATTTGTATTTAAACAACAAAATAAAGTCATCTTAGCAGCAGCAAGGTACGGATTCTGAATTTTCATTCGGAAAGTATTGTCACCGTGTCTACAATGCTGTTTCCAGAAACTTCTGCTACAAAATTATTTTATGTGCCATTAACCTTGCTTGCTTGTGTTTGCAGTAGGAATCCTGACCTACTTGAGTGTTAGAGATTAGGGAAGGAACAGAGAGAAGTGTCATGCAGCTTTCTTTGACTTGGTTGACAGTAACCCAAGTTGGCCTCATTCCAGTGTCTGTAAGAAAAACTCAGCTAGTCTCTCCTGGTATCCTGTAACCATCTGAGAATCCTCTGTTTCTTCTCTTTGGAAAACACAACACAATCAAGTGTTCCCAACTCTTACACACAGGACTCTTATTAGTGGTCAGTCTTCACATAGACCCTGGATGAGAAGAGACTCCCGTTCTTGGGTTAAAGAATCAATATCTTCCTCCATGGTCTTTCAGCCTTCTCATAATGAGGGAGAGCCTCCAGTCCTAGCATTTTTCTTCAGTAAATTGATCCAGTAGTAAAAGTGATTCACACTGAAGTCTTACATGAGTTTCCAGGAACTTACCCAGGTTGACACAAAATTAGATTAGATGCTGCACAAATGTCACCACAGGAGTGCCTAATGGCATTTCCAGTTATTTCATGGTGACACATCACATGTTTCATATCTTTAAAAAAAAAAAAGCAGTGAAGATTAGACACCATCCCAGGAAAACAGACTGTTCTGTCAGGATTCACGGAGAGACAAAAAGAAGTAAAGCCTGCAAGCACAGTCAGGTAGCTTGCTGATGGCTGGGAAGGAGGGAAGGAAGGCAATGAGAGGTGGGGGAGGGGTGTCTTCTCCAACTCATGTACATGGCATTTATCCTTGTTTTATTTTAATTTTGTTTTGTTTTTAATTTCAACTAATTTCATTTATTTGTTCCTTTTTAAGTCCTTAATTTTGTATTTTAAAAGTAACAACAGGGGGAAAAAAAGATAAATTAAACTTTAGCTATCTGCACCCAGCATCTGTCTTTGGACTAAGATTAACCATGTCTTTTCCTCTTTTATTTTAAATGGCTACCTTAAGAAAATTTGTTCCAAAGCAGCTTCAGTCCTTTTGTTTGCACTTTTGTCATCCATCCAGCTCATCCCTTCCCACTTTGCAAATAAACATGAAGAACATCAGCCACTTACGTATTTGTTAGCAAACCTGTCTCCTTGCACTAGCTTTCCACAACCTGCCTCTCCACCACAGCTATTTTGTTTAGTGTAGCCTGAGAACATCACATTGTATGGCTGTGTGCTTATAAAATGAAGTGGTGTGCCCTATTACAAAATGTCTTACAAATTACCTCGCCAAATATGCTAATTTTGGGGATGGAGTGGGGAACATTTATTTCAGACTGTAGTAAAAAATAATAAAAAGTCAGAAATGCTGATTTAAGAAAAGATACTGCTAAATTGGAGCAGATTCAAAGAAAGAAACTAAAAATAATAAAAAGCCTCAAGGAACGAATATTTTCAAAATTGAGAGAATTTAAGAGTCTAACATGACAAACTATAACCAGTCCTACAAATACCTCTAGGGAATTGGATTCCAAACGTCTGCATTGTTCAAAGAAGCAAAAACAAAGGCACTGAAATAAAAACTATCCAAAAGAGAGGGAAAGTGAACTTTTAAAACTAAATGTTTTCAATATTTTTACTTAGATCAGCTCATAGAAGCCTGGAGACATTAAAAAACTAGCCAGGCCAGCCATTTGTTTCCAGACGACACAGTGTAACAGAACAAGTGGGTGGGACTGCTGAGTCCCCGTGCACACATTCTGCATGTCCAGTGTGTGCACATAAATGAACATGCATTGAGGATACTCGATCTACCATGGCTGGCATCCACAAGACTGAGCACAGTAGGGTACACCCAAAGCTGGGATAAATTAAAGTACTACATTACTTTTCACGATCACACGATGGCAACGATATTTAACTGGGGGGGGGGGGGGGTGAACCTGAGTCATGATTAGGCAATAAAATGGTTAATGATTCATTTCTCAAGAGTACTCCCTTCCCTTGAGTATGCCATTTCCTAAAAGTGTTGAAGTGGAGGGAGACGTGAAAAAGACATCTATAAACCTTTTGTACCAGGATTAAAAGAACAAAAACAAGTGCCTTCAAACCATATCTGATATATAAAAACATGGTGTCCCAAACCTTTCACACTGACTTAGAAAACAGCCAGCCTGTTGGCTGTTGAAGACAGAGGAAAATGAGTCACAAATGGTCTTTGCCTCCTATGAAACCACTCTCCAAACACAACCCTGTCTTCTGTTCTTTGCACCCATAGTGATATGTTAGAAATTTAAATATTGTGCTCTTGAAATATAATAGAATTGTATCCATACAGACTGTCTAGACAGGGCAGAGACTGTGTCTGTTTAATTTCACGTTACATTGCAGGGAACAGCCTTGCACAAATAAATCCTCTTGATGATGATATTGATGTTAGTATAAGCAGGTGGCCAAAATTGGGGTGAGAAAGCTTGTTACCTCAACATTAGCACTTTATGATGCATGCATGTAACACTTAAGTGTTTAATAAAATTTATAAATGGCTGGCTATTTTTTAAATAATAAATGATTTCAGCACATTTTACGTTTCTCAATATTGGCCTATTAAATTTGTTTACATGGGGGAAGAAATATCAATCTGCCTATTCAGAAAGTAGGTAAGACTCCCTATTCAACTTTCCTAGTGTCTAAAATGTGTAAGCATTCTTACAGCTTTATTTTTTATAAAGGGAATAATAAGCATTCTGTCAATAATGGAACCAAGATTTAAATTCCTGAAAAATTTAAGAAATAGGATTGGAGTGTCTGTGATTAAAAAAAAAATGGCATTTCTTCCATTTCCAATATGTTTCCAGTCTGTCAACAAATAGTCGTATGTCTCTGTCCTTCTAGAAAGTAGATCTTAGTAGATGGAAACAGAGAATGAAAAACCAAGCAAAATAAGTAAGTAAACAAAATGGTATAGTCAAAAAGGATTGCAAGGTGTAGAAGAAAACTGAGCAGGATCAGGAGGAATCAGGAAGGGCGGGGTATGATTTTATGCAGAGTGGGCAGAGTGGGCCTCATTGAGAAGAAAGTGGTATTTGAGCTAAAACTTGTTAAGGTAAAGTCTTTACAACATAGACAAAAGGAACTGTAAACGGTAGAAGCAGCATATGTGCCCTGAAATAAGAGAGTTCTTAGGTTCAGGAGTCCAGTGTGGCCAGATAGATGCAAGACAGCAAGGGCTGCAGGAATTCTCAGGCCAAAGAGACAGAAGAGCACTTTCACCCTGAGACAAAGAGTTGGCTTTTGATGAGTAGGGAACCAGCTCCTGAGCTGAAGCAGAGAGGTAGCATGATCTATCTGCTTAATGCTTAAATAAGATCATTCTGCTTCACTGACCAAAGTGTCCAGAGGAGCAAAGAAAGAGGGGAATTCATTGCAGCATCAAAGTCACCAGGAACTTTCTAAGGTACAAATTCCCATACCTCACCAGAGATCTACTGAGTCAGAAACTCTGGAGGGAGGTGCTTTCACCATTTTGTTTAATAAGTCCTCCCAGTGATTTTAATATGTGCTTAAGCTTGAGAACCACAGCTTTAAGGTATTAGGGCCTGGAAACAACGGCACTGGAAGGAGAAGGCTGTGGTAACAGAGGATCAGATTTAGTGTGACTCCAGAGATGTTACAGGTTTAGATCAGAACACATTAAGTTTGTGACATCTTAGATTTGTGTGTGATAATAAGCAGTTGTATGTATATGAAATCAAAGAGAAATGGCCCAATTGGGAGATGGGAACTGAAATATGGGTTATCCTGCTAAGAACTGAATATCACAGTGGACTGGATCATGTTGATGGATACTGACCAGTTAGTTATTTCATCCTAACTTTCAGTACAGAAAATAGAAAGCCAAGTAATTTAAAGACCAAACTACATGGCAGAGGAGAGTGGTTTCTACACATCACGCTGAGGCAGTGAGCACTTCAGAGCATATGACAGGTCCTCCACCAAGTCATTTGTAGAGGAATCTTTGGTGACAATCTTATCCCACTTTAGCATCAATAATGTGAAGATCCCTAACATTTTAAGGAGAAAAGTTAGAACTGATGTGTTTTCTACAGTTGTGAAGGAGCTGATAGGTGTCTCTATTCCTCTCTTTAAGAGGTTATCCTGTATTGGAGGATAGAGTATGTACCTCACTCAACTATTCTGATTCGCTTTTCCTTCACAGTAACTTTAGTGGAGGACAAGTGATCAGGACCTCATGGAGCTCAGAAGGAGATGAGGTGAGGTGAGGTGAGGTGAGGTGAGGTGAGGTGAGGTGAGGTGAGGTGAGGTGAGAGGCTTTTATCAGTGACTATAGTACATGATCATGGGAATGTAATTTCCAGGGTCTTCATGATTCTATCAAGTATTAACCTTGGCTTAAAATAAAAGCAGAGTACTAGGGACTGAAGATGGCTCAGCAGTTAAGAGAACCTGTCTGTTCTTCCAGAGGACCAGGGTTTGATTCCCAGATCCCACATGGTGGCTCTCAACTGTGCATAACTGTAGCTCCAGGGGATCTAATACCCTCTTCTGGACTCCACAGGCACCAGGCATGAATATGTTGGACATACATGTGGGCAAAACATCTGTACACATAAAATAAAAGTTCTTTAATAAACACAGTGACAGAATATTTATACCATTGCATTCAATATAATAAGTTAAATTAATAAGCCAAACACTAAATACTTAAGAGCAGAGTTAAAGCAGATGAATGGCCATCAGGAAGCAAGTGCCTTCTTTACAAAGAGTGAAACTAAAAGCCTGGCATGGTGATACACACCTGTAATCCCAGCTCATGGGAGGTGGCGGCAGGCAGCTCCAGAGTTCAAGGTCATGATCAGTTACAAAATAATAAATTTGAGGCCAGCTAGGACTACATGATCCCCTGTCAAAAATTTGGTGGTTAAATAAATAAATTGAAAATTAATAAGTAATACTTCTTCTGCTCCCATCTCTGTGTATTTTTTAAAAATTCGCTTTCAGGCCATTCATATGTGTCACCTTAGCTGCTGAGATACAATCAGTGAGTTACCTCTAAAAGGCTTGACCCTCTTCTGTCCTACGGTGTAACCTGATCCATGAATCAATATCGGAGGACATCTGGGATCCATCGTATCTTTCCCACAGACTAGTTGATTAACTAGAGAATGTTTTGAATTGGCTCCATACATGGCAGAAACCCACAAACTATATGAATTATTATTGGGAGCAAATAAAAGGTCAGACTGTATTTTTGTGTTCTTAAGGAACACAGCTCTGACATGGTTAGGATTAAGTGCTTAAACACTGGAGAGAAAAAGGTATTGTAATAAATGGCCAACTACAGTAATTTGCAGGATCATCTATTACAAAATTTGAAAATATTTTCATAGATGCAAGAAGTTCCTAGTCCAATAACTTGATGCAGGGGTGTGTTTAGATTTCCAGCTGCAATGAAAATTTCTTTCTCTGGTTCTTTGCCTTGTTTCATTTCTACGTGATGGTTCTTCTGGAGCCAGAGCGGAACCGGAAGGTCAGGATTTCTTATCCACTTCCTCCTTCCCACACTGCTTATGTGAGTTTAGATTTTCTTTTTGGTTTGTTTGTTTGTTTGTTTGTTTGTTTGCTTGTTTTTTGGTTAAGAGTAGGGTGAGTTTGGTACAGTCACTTACTTTTCTGTGGTTTTTTTGTCTTCCATACAGAAATATTTAAATCATCATTTGTTTTTATTTTTATTTTAAATATCTCATTGAAAGACTATTGTTTCTACCTTTAATGTTTTCTGAGCGCTATATAGGTTCTGTATCTTCTGCATTCCTTATATTCAAAGGAAAATGACCTTCTGGCTCAGAACTGTAGCTTGTGCTAATATTCCCCAAAAACTAGTATCTCAAAGGTGACATCCAAGAAAAGGTCACAAGTGGTATAGAACAATTAGGACATTTGTTTCTGAATCTGACATGAAAGAGGCTTGGGAAATATATGTGTTAAAGCGCTCAATTATAATTCAGAACTAAATCTCTGAAGATGATAGCTCTCCACAGAATAACGATGATGATGATGATGATGATGATGATGATGATGATGACCATGACAAGGACAATGATGATGATGTTTATTAGGACACTTGTGGCACAAGAGGCTACAGAGACTTTCTTTGAGCTTCCTCTAGGAGTTTAATGAGTGTCCTAAATGACACTTGAGAATTTTTTGTTTTGTTTTGGTCTGGTTCCATTTTGTTGTTGTTGTCTTGTTTTGGTTTTTGTTTTTTATTTTTGGTTTTGTTGTTGTTGTCGTTGTTGTTCAAAGAGTCTTTTGCCAAGTACTTCTGCCCTTAATTTTTAAGTATGTGTACTTCAACATAAATTTGATTCATATGTTTCTGAATCATCTACACTGAAACCATCAGTGTGTTATTTTGTAAGAGCTATTAGGTGTCTAAGGAGCTTTTTGGACCTGTTTCACAATGCTGAGTACATATAAACTCAAATATTCAGAAGACTCAAGTTCAGTTTCCAGCTCTGAACTCCAGGTCAAGTGCAACCATGATTTCTTAATGTCTATCCTCACAACTCTACGAAACTTTGATTTGTGATTAAAAAAAAAGTGTGTTGAAGTATTCACATGCATTATTACTCTCAGGGGTGCATTTACAGTTGTAGAAAGAATCATAAAATGAATCAGGGGTATTCTTGAAACCATAACACACAGGTGAATATCAGTTTGCATCTTGATTCTCTATAGTATGTCTGAATATGTTCACTAGTTTTATCACAGAAAACATTTAAACTATGATTTAACTTAATTTAAATGTTTTCCACTAATATTTCTTTCTACCACTTTGAGTCTTAAACATTTTAGGAAACACATTAATATAGTTTGTTAAGCACAAGAAACTAAAGAATTTGCAGGAGTTTCATGTCTTTACTGAGATGAAGTACCACTTAAAAATGTAATTGACACTATTTTTTTTTTTAGTTGGAAAAAATGCAGAAAATTACCTCTGGCTCATACTAGAGCATTTCTTAATTATTTGTAAATCTTCTCACCTGGCAAACATGATTAACTTTGACATTAAAATTCCCTTCTAATCTCTTTCACTTATGTTCATATAACAGAAGCAAAGGTAGTTAGGAGAAGTGTTTGGAATTATTTGAAGTGATTCCCTTAATGTTCTGTGTCAATGAGGCTTCTTCAATGTTTCTACTCTACAGAGTAAGTAAGTGGACACTGAGATAACAGGTGTCATATAAAATACTTGATTTAAGTATTATTAATTAAATCAGCAGTTTAGGTAGTTTTCTTATTAATGGTCCCAAAGGAACTTAAGGAGCATGTGGAGCTGGTTTATTCCACCTGTTGACAGGGGAAAGTAGCGGCTTGAGAGAGACTCTAAGATGCGTAATGGAGATTTAGAGAAGCAAACCTGAGGAGATTGGACAGAAGTTAGTATAAATATTCTTTTAGGGAAAAGCTAGCAAGTGAGGCCTAAGGAAATGTTGGCAGAATTTCTAAAGTAGGCAAAAGGTAACGTTACCTTTAGAACATGGATCTGCAAAGAGCCTGTGTTAAATCAGCTGATCTGTGCTTTTCTCTGGAACATAGGATCTGAAACAAGCTGGTGTTAGAATGGTAGTGTGTAGTTTCTGTAGTTTTGCAGAGTATGCAATTTGGATTTCTTACAATAAAAAGTAAGTGTAGTATAGAATATGCACATATACGATGCATTCATTTATTTATGATCATTTCAAAGATAAGACTGTATCCTAGCACTTACAAAGCTAACCAGCACCAATCCTGGTGGTCCATGACTACAAGTGGTGTGAATTTGGACACTTATACATAGATTGGATTTTATATAAATTATACTTTCTCTTTCTATTGTATTTCATTCTCAATAAACAAACATAAAACTAATAAGAAAATATATTTTAAGATTTTATATTATAGTTTGGGCCATTTCATGTTTATACCGAATAAATGTTTAATTATCTATATCCTACCTTGCCTTGTAAAAATTTACACTCCCCCAAATATCAAAACCTTATGTGCTGTTTAGTAGAACCATTAAAGTAATAGAACAGTCAAGAAGGCATTTTATATTTAAAAAAGAAAAAGCAACAGAGTTCTCTAATGCTTCTATGAATATAATAAGATTATCAGGGAAAGAACTGACTAAGATAACTCTTAGATTAATAACATAGTGAGAGAAAATTGCTGAAAACATACAGATCATTTAAGATAAAAGAGTGTAAGAAAAGCCTTTCCACAGGTGGAAAGTCTAGAATTTTTATAGAGAATCTCATTCTGAAGGCCATGAATAAAATTTACCTGTCTGTGCTAGACAGATTTTACTGTCAACCTGACACAATCTAGAGTCACCTGACACGAGGAAACCTCAATTAAAGAATTACCCAAATCAGATTGGTCTTTGGCCAAGACTGTAAGAGACTGTCTTGATTGATGACTAATATAGAGGGGCTCAGCCCACTGCGGGTAACACCTTCTCTAGGCTTGTGGATCTACATTGTGTAAGAAATCTATCTAAGCACAAGCCCTAGAGCAAGCCAGTAAGCAGCATTCCCCCATGGGTCCTGATTCAGTTCTAACCCTGACTTCCCTCAATGATGGATTATGACCTAGAATTGCAAGCTAAAATAAACCATTACTCTTCAGATTGTTTGGGTCTAACTCTCTTAGCACAGCAAAACAAAACCAAATTAGGACACTATCAAAAAGCCAGCCTAAAGGAAAAATATGATTTCCCTTTGTGCTTTAGTATTTAGAGTTTTAATTAAAATATATCATTTCCTCCCTTCCCTTTCTATCCTCCAATCTCTCCCATGTCCTGTCTCTACAGTCCCTCCTATGTTGCCCATCACTCTCCCTCAAATTCATGGTATCATCAATATCATCATCATCATCATCATCATCATTTTATGTATGTAAATATATAAATATGTCTGCTGAGTCACCAGCCCTTTGAGATTTCCCCTTCTACCTTAGCATATACATTTGGTGTTGTCCTTATTCAGATTTTATTTAGGAAGCCACATTGTTGAGCTATCTTAGATGTAGCTTCCCTATAATTTCTAAGAGATCCAATCTTACAGCAGACTTCCTGGTTCTCTAACTCATACTCTGTCTGATGGTGGTGTTCACTGAGCCTTAGGTACAGGAGTTGTGTTGTAATTGTAACTACTGGAGTGATGGGTAACCCACTATCAGTTGATTTCTAGATTTTGACTAATTTTTCTGTGATGGTCTCCATCTGCTACAAAGAGAAGTTTCTTGTTTGAGGATGAAAGAGCTACACTTACCTGTGTGATTATGAATAGGCTTAGAATGCAGGTAGGAATTGTGCTGATCTGATAAAGTAAAGGAAGTAGGTTCTCTTCTAAGATCTGAAAGCCCATGACCCCTTGGTAGTTGACTAGGTTTCTGTTAACATACATGATAACCCTCCTATTGTGCAGGACTTAAGTCTAATTAGATTAGACAGCTGTTGGTTACGACCAAGACATGAGTGCCACTATTATACCTTTAGAAAGATCTTGTCATGCTGGTCACTGATAGAAATCACAGCTGAGTGGTGCTATTGATTGCTTCCTTCCTTTACCACCTTGCATAACACCTTCTGTCACTATGAAAACTAAACTTCAGAAGGGAGGCATTGAAGATTAGATTCAACTTGAATCTTCTGAATTCTGTGTCACAGGCATGTGATGTCTTCAGTAATAGGGACTTACCTTCTACCTTTGGGAGACAAGCAAGGGCAACAGCAATAGTAACAGCAATAACGTTACTATACTGTTTTCTGAGTATCTTGGCCTACCCTAACCAACAACTCAGAAAGAGGTTTCTCATGCCTGGTACTGGGGTTTTTATTAGATAGTCATGGCTCTTGTGAGGATAATTGTCATCTCAAGTGTTATATCATTTCAAATATATATATATATATATATATATATATATATATATGTATGATATATACATTCATATATATGTGCATGTACACATTCACACACACACACACACGTTAGATGTAATTTCCAGTAAATATAAAGTAATATGGTTCATTGAGGCTTTTTCAAACAGTATTATTGGTTCCTTCTTTCTCTCCTGAATTGATCTCCCTTCCTTCTTCCCCACTTAAAGCCCCCTCCCCATTTTCCCCATGTCTCCCATTTTTAAACTTTGATTGTATTTGCTGTCTCCAAGTTTTATTATTCATTAGACAATAACCATTGCAGTTTTATATTTTAAGTTTCCCTTATGACATATACATTTAGAGGACTTTATTTTTATCAGTCTCTGTGAACATTATTTAAAATTTAAATTAATAGAATGACCTAATTCTCTGATTCTTTGTTATCAATCACTTCATTAAATACTCAAAGTAATTGTTGCTGGAAATCTTCCTTGTGTGAGTCAATGGCTGACCTATGTTTATGACCTTCTCATATGACCTTGTGAGATGAGTAGTCTTATTGCTCCCTGGACAGAGCACAGGGAGCCAGACGCTTCACTGTCACTTACTCATCTGTGGAGAACACCTATATCCTCTCCTCTCTGCCTCACTGAGGACCCTAAAGCAAGACACATAGAAAGGATGGTCTCTTGTCTTTGTTCCCCATATTAATTTTAGAAGCTATGATTCCTAAGTTCTAGGAAATAGCTCACAAATAGCCCCACGTAGTTTTTTAAAGTAAAATGATCATAACTCTTTTCTAGTACCTACTAAAATAAAGATCTGCTGTAGGTGTGATAGCTCATGTCCATAATCTTAATACTCAAGAGGCTGAGGCAGAGAGGTCACTAGTTCCAGATCAGCTTGGGCTACAAAGTGAAAAGCAAGGATTGTCCTGCCAATCAATTACTCAATCAATAAACAAATAAATAAACTTTAAAAGTCTAGGTGAGGCTTTACTCTTACAGAGGACCTCAGTTCAATTTCTAGCACCCATATGTCAGCTCAAAACTATCTGGAACTCCAATTACATGAGATCTAATGCCCTCTTCTGGCCTCTGCAGGAATCAAGCATGCATGGGATACATAATCACGCAAGCAAAAATAATTACCCACACTCGTAAAGTATTTTTTAAAAAATGTAAAGATCTAGGGATATAGTTCAACAACAAAACTCTCTTGCCTAGAGTACATGGAGCCATCACTTTAATCCCCAGTATGACAAAAACCAAATAAAACTAAATATTGTCATATCTCTCATTTTCAGGATGGAGGGAGACAAAACCACTTTTGGCTACCCAAAATTAGAAGGAATTGAAATGTCACAATGTTAAAGAGACTGTGGATGAGCAGACATCATTTAGAAAATATTTCAGGATGTATAATTTGCCCTCATGTCAACCCAAAGATTTATTTCAAACTAGTTACATTCTCATTTGGCTTCAGTGAGAAAATCTATCAAAGTTATTTCTCAGATCTTATATCTTGAGGACCCAAATAATCATGTGACCTCTAAAGAGGCATTAAGTCCATCTGTAATGATTAGGATATTCACTTTCTACAAGTGTCACAGACCACACAGTTGTTCCAACTTTCTAATAGGGGTCATTCTCATAATGTCTACTTATGCCCTCTCCCCCTCTTCTCCAGGACTGCCCACCAGAAGCAGGTGATTTCCGAGCTCAGCAGTGTTCTGCTCATAACGACGTCAAGTACCACGGCCAGTTTTATGAATGGCTTCCTGTATCTAATGACCCTGACAACCCATGTTCACTCAAGTGCCAAGCAAAAGGAACCAGCCTGGTTGTTGAATTAGCACCGAAGGTCTTAGATGGTACACGATGCTATACAGAATCACTGGATATGTGCATCAGTGGCCTATGCCAAGTAAGTGCTGAACACTTCTCATGTGACTTGTCCAGAGGCGTCATCCCTTCACAGAAATAAGATTCTGAAAGTTACACAGTTTGCTTGCAAGGAGATAAGTTTCTGAGAGTTACTTAGTTACCTTCTGGAGTTTATAAAGAATAACAGATTTGAAGATTGTAATTTCAGTGAATGGTATGGGCATTATATTCAATACTGGTGTTAAGGTGGGTTTTGTTTGTTAGTTTTTTCCTTCCTTGAATGATACTTGAATGGTGGAGAATAAAAATTCTTGACATTTGTATTTTGATGATAAACTTCAAAATTACCTTTAGCTCCAATGTTCCTGATATTTGGAAAGGCATGAATGGAGAAAGGCCAGAAGGGAAGAAGAGATGATAGATGTGTGTGTGTGTGTGTGTGTGTGTGTGTGTGTGTGTGTGTGTGTGTGT
>NW_021604670.1:8680987-8752901 GCF_004785775.1 Grammomys surdaster | reverse complement strand
TGTGTGTGTGTGTGTGTGTGTGTGTGTGTGTGTGTGTGTGTGTGTGTTTTCAGACATTCATTTTCCTGTACATAGAATTTCAGACTCAGGTAGTAGAATGCAGCTCCTAGCTGCCTGGAACTAGGTTGAAAACTCATACAAGTTCGAGCAAAAGGCAAAGCCTGACATTTAACAATTAGATTGAGTTTCAGCCAGATAACCCTTAAAGTCCAAGAATACAGAATAGGGATTGATTTCAGGTATCAGTTTGTCAGAGGATCCTTGAAGACTCTGTAAGTACTATGTTAGCTCATTTGCCATGAACTTGTCTTCTTCATTTTCAGGCTCACTTTTTAACATGGGGTGAGCAATCTACATTTTAGAGTGAGCAGGTTCTCCAAGTACTATTACTCACTATGTTCTTTTATGTACAGACATTTTAAGACCATTTGCCTCAAGTGTGAGGACATTGATTGAGGCTGAATCTGTGACATAACAACTTCAAATATGATAAAAATAATATGAAATGTGTGGTATGTTTTAAATTTACATTTATTTAAAACTGAAATCTACATATTGCTTTACAATGAAAACACCATTTAAATTGTTCTGAGACGTGTGCTGAGAGATAAGGTTTTATGCGTGAGGAAGGAAAGCAGATGCAGTTGTTCTGCATGTCGGTTAGATCAGTGATGGAGGACGGACATGCAGGCTTTTTCCAAAAGGAAAACGGAGAGGAGATACATATATCAGACATTTCTTTGTATATGAGATAAATTCCAAGTATAATTGCAAATGTGGGATTTTACTCTTCTCAAGATTGCAAGGGTCTTAGAGAGTAGCCACATACCTTTGAAAGCTACACAAGTGGAACATTATTTGTGGTATTTTACAACTATTTGCAAAATTATTCATGAGTATTTATAAATAGCCCTACTGAGGCTGGAAAGATGGATGGAAAGATAGCTGGCTCAGTGGTTAAGAGTGTGTCCTTTTAGCGAGTCATAGGCAGAGTCATAATGACTTGTCCCCTGAACCTTCACCCAGGCAATACCCGGTTCTGAAAGATATCTGTATTCCCCCTGAATACCCACACTCCAGTGTCATTCCCTTCCCCACATCCTGCCTTTCTGTGTTTATAACCCTGTGTGAATGAATTACGATTTGAGAAAAAATAAATTATTTAAAAATTAAAAAAAAAAAGAGTGTGTCCTTTTCTGGAGGACCTGACTGCCTTTCCAAGCACCTTGCTAGGAGATTCACGACCACCTGTAACTTTACCTCCAGTGGTTCCAATACAACGCCTCCATAGATACCTGCATATGCACATGGCATAACTCACATATACACACACAAAAATAAAACTGAAAAATTAAGAATACTGCCATTGAGGGCTCTTAATTTAAGTGAAATTATGAAATATGTAAAAATGCCATCAATAGTAAAGAATCATAAAGTAAAAAGACATGGAATGGATGACATTGAAAGGAATGGGAGTGATGGTCCCTTCCCAATGTCAACTGTTTGACTGTCTTGTAAATAAAAATCCAAGGGCTAGCAAATGTGCATGATCTTGTGACAATTACATCATGTCAGAAATGGGACTGCATTCCAGGCCTTCTAATATCCATGTCAGTGTTGTTTCTACATTCTACATTTGCAAATGAACCAAAGTCAACAAGACAGGGCAGCAAATTAGGTTTTGATTGTTTCTGTTGCATGACAGCTTCATCTGGCATGTTTTCTCCCTGGCTCCTGCCTGCCAGCTGGTCTTGTGTAGCTTGATCACTAAAAGAGAATCCTATCTCAGCAGCTAAAAAAAAAAATGGATAAATACGGAGAGACAGTACTCTGCTGTAAATTATAAGTGTGCCTCTTTATCTTAGATTCACACACTTATCATTTGTTTGATTTGGGAGTAAATGTAAATTGTTCAAAGTGGTGACTCTCAACCTTTCTGATGGTGCAACCCTTTAACACAGTTCCTCATGGTATGGTGACCCCCAACCATAAAATTACTTATGTTGTACTTCATAACTGTAATTTTGCTACTTTTATGAATCATAATGTAAATATCTGTGCTTTCCAAAGTCCTTAAGCAACCCCTGTGAAAGGGTTGTTCAATGGCCCCACAAAGGGCTCGCAACCCACAGGTTGAGAGTCTCAGATTTAAAATAAATGTGATCCATACATAGAAATTACGACTGAATATTACTGGTTTATTTCTCAGGTAAGAGGCAATGCCATGGTGAGGTAGGAAATCTCAGATTTCATTGGAACACTAAAAAGTAGCATGACTTGGCCAGGGAGACTGGATCACAGGTTGAAAGTGACCAAAAAGTGGTAGTTTTATAAATAATCATGGAGGCATACATGGCAGATAGGAGTACAATAAACAGTAAATAACCAAGAGAGACTTTTAATCATGAAAAACACAGACTCCAATTTTTTCTTTAGAAAGATCATTACAGCCTCAGTTATAAGAAGCCTGAAATAGACAGCCCTAGAGCCATAGAGACCAGCTCTAATGGAGAGTCCTGTACCAGCCAAGGACACTCAAGCATCAGTCCTTCCCTGAGTAAAGACAGCAAGAACAGAAAGAAAATTAAACCTGAAATAAAGACACTTTCACCAGGAGGGAGGGAAAGCTATAAATCAAATTAATCACACCGAACAAGTCAAAAACTGAAACCTAATGTGAATTCATAAAGGATGTAGGCTCACATGTGCTTCAGCCAAGCCAACCTGAACTTTCTAAAGGGAACAGAAGGACAGGGAAGGCGGAGGTGATTGGTGGAAGAATAGAGATGAGCAGAAGCCATGGGGGTAATGAAGAAATAGAGATTGCATTGTGGCACTGAAGGGAGAACAAGAGAGAGTAATCAACAAGAGAAAAGCTGGAAATTTTCTCTCTGCAGAGCTAAAATACACAAATTCTATCCTAGTCACAAAGTAATCATTTGGCTGGGTTTGCATCAGTGATTTGTAGTTTCATCTTAGTAGGAAAATGTCTTATCTTAAAACACACTTGGGAATCAGTAACTTAAATGTACAATTATATAAACATATTCTCCTAGTTCCCTGAAAAACACATTTTTAGCCTCATTTTCCCTTTCTCTTTTATGCTCCATTTGTTGAAGATATTTGGCTTTTTGTCCAGCTTTTTGTTTTAGAAATTTTCAAAATCAGCTTTAAGTATATATGAGATCAGCCATATGAGTCACAAACTATAGAGTATACATTTCTGAATTAAGAATTACCTTGATAAAAAATGACATATGCTACAGTGGCTTCTTATTTGCAAACATCAATTTACTTCCTGTCTGTATGCCTCATCCCTCTAGGAGCCACTTCCTCGAAACTATTTGGTTCTTCATCTCTATAACAGAAGCATGGAGTTCCAGGGTCGTACTAATAAGAGAACCCTAGCAAAGACCCTCTTCCTTTTCCTTAGCTCCTTCCTCCTTCTCCTCTTCTTCCTCCTTCCTTTCCTCCTCTTCTCCCTCTTCTTCCTTCTTCTTTGTAATAGCAGAGCAACACACAAGTAGGCTATATATTCATTCATCCTTCTGACTGTAGCAGTAGTGATCAGAATATGTATGTGCATGAACATAAATATACAGAAATCTAGGGTTGATAGCTGCTGTGGCTATGACTCATTTGTATGATAATGTACATATTTTACATTCTTCCTTCAAGGAACGTCCCCCAGGTTAAAGTTAATGACTCCATAATAATCAGAGATAGCACAAGTCCAGGAAGCAAAGGTAAGGCTAATATCTCAGCAAAATGACAAATACTGGGACCTTCCAAACAGCTCTTAAGGCTGTGGAAAAGAACTCTAAAGGCATGGATACAAAAATAAGAATGCGTTATGAATTATATGAGGTGCTTCACAAATCTAAAGCAACAAAACCAGCTGAGCTGCACTGTGAGACAACTTGTCAGAAAGATACTAAGAAAGGAGATAAAAAGATTTAGAGAGTTGTGATTGAAGGAGATCACACCCAGCTAAGGTTTTTTTGTTTGCGCTTACAAAGACAGATTTGTGAGTTCCGGGTCAGCCTAGGACAGAACAAAGTTAGGCACAGGTGTGGTAGAAATGGTAACTTCAGGACTGGGGCCCACACAGTTAGCTTATCATCTGTGCTTAACAGAGACAGACAGATCTCTGAATTCTCTTGCAATACTAAAATAAAACGTGTGCTTGCTGTCTCTTAAGAATTAGGGGGCCAGGGTCACGGGATATTGATTCATTCATAGGATAATCAAAAAGGAGGACAGGATTGGTATGTAAAATAAAAGACTTATGATCTACAAGAGATAAGCTATCCAGAGAACTTTTTAGAATAAAAAGAGTACTGCTTAGAGAACTGTCTTGAGCAGAAAATAGAGATCTGTCTGGAGATCTCCAGAGAGAGCAGAACAGAGAGAAGGCAATCTGGAAAGCTGTCTCAGGCAGAACAGAGGTCATCAGCTTGGACCCACAATTTGACTTTGAGCCATCTGTTTCACTCCTCCCAGACACCCCTTTCTCAGAACTCCTCTCCAAGCCAAGACTTGCTCTTGGCAGGATTATATGACTTTCTCAGGTTTACCTGGCTTTACCTGGCTCCCAGGAGCCAAGTCCTTCTGCCACAACCAGGTGTACTGAGACAATGATCATTTGGTAATAGTCCCCCAGTTTGGCTGCATACCAGAATCACCTGGAAAGCACTTATGAGCCACAGCCCTTAAGCCCCACCCACCAGACATTCAAATTTTTTAGTTCTACATCTCTAAAACTATGATTCTGTGGAAAAGCCAAATTCATGAACTACTTATTGATTTGACAGCAGGTAGGATTTAAAGATAAAGGACAGGAGGTAGAATCTGGCCCTTCTTTAACCAGCTCTATGATTTTGGTCAAGGTATATAATTTCCTGAAACTGTTTTAATCTAAATGAGAATGTATCACCGACTAACGAGGACAGGAGTGAGTGAGATCATTGCTGTGCATCTGTAGACGCTGTGGAAATGTGGAAGACCCTGAAGATGTTTAGTTAGATGGCACTAGAATACTGATTTCCAGGAAGATGAGGAAAGGAAGAGGGAAGGAGGAAGGAAAAAGCAGAGTAAGATGAAGGGAGGGTAGCAGAGTGGTAGGATGCCTACCTAGCATCCCCAAGGTCCTGGGTATCCATCCTGGAACTGCACATTAGAATGAGAATGTCTACAACTACTCTCAATACCATCACGGCTCAGTTGAAATGTTAGTAACTAGATGGGGATTAGGACCCAGCTCTATACCAAAGATGGTCCCTTACAAGGAATCTAGATTCCCCTGTGAGATAATCACCACCCTATACTTTCTTCTTTCTTCTAAAACACAGCAACTGTCTCTAACAGGGCTTTTAGAAAGTGTTTTTGGAAAACACTCCCTTGAAAATGATCTAGTCCACCATCAAGACATAGGGCCACACTGAACTGTGAGCTTCTCCCTGGGCTTCACAGTTAGTTAACAGCCGACAAAGGTCAGGGAGTGGCCGTGTTTATCAACATTCTGAAAATATGTTCTCAGTGTTATTCCTTCAGCACATCCCGCGGGCTAAGATTTTTGTCCAGCTTTAATTCTGTCATCGATATTATGAAAGCAATATAGTTAGTAACTATACCTTTTAAACTACACTCCCATTCCCTCTCTCCCTCTCAATAATCCTCCCCTGGGGCTCACTGTGAAGGTGTGTATTCTCACCTTAAATTGAAAAACACTGGCATGTTTAGTTGCTTGGTTTTGCAATAGATGTAGATAGGAGGCAAGGCAAGAACAGGAAGGCAAGGTTGAATTTTTAAGACCAGAGGTTCTGAAGCCAGAACTGCAGGAGCTACAAGTTAAGCTTCATCATTTGTTGGTGTATCACTTGAAGCAAAATTAAAAGCCTCAGCTGAAAGCAAGGCACCATTGTTAAACATAACACATACACAACTCACTGAACATGGAGAAGTAGAGTCTATCCACACCCTTCATCCCTACTGGCTAATAAGATTCCCTTGAAGAAAACTAATTTCAGTAACCCCCATCAAGTTACTCACATTTCAACTGAGATGTGATGGTATTGAGAGTACTTGTAGACATTCTTGTTCTGGTTCTGGTGTTGAATGGGTTCTGGATTATGAATGGGGGCATGTACCTGCTTCTTTCAACTCTAAGACCCCATCTGATGCAGACCCTTGAAGGCCCTGCATATTCTGCCTCAGTCTCATATGTGCACTGGTGGTGTTGTGCTTAGAGGGCCTGGTCTCCTTGGTGTCCTTGATCTCTGGCTCTTTCTACCTCCTCTTCCAAGGGGTTTCCTGAGTCCCAAAGAAAGTGATTTGATGAAAACATCCTGTTTAAGGCTGTTCGTTCCAAGGTCTCCTACCCTCTGCATATGTCTAGCTATGGTTCTATGTATTTGTCTCCATCTGCTTCAGGAAAAACCTTCTTTGATAATAGCTGAAGAAGGCACTAACCTATGAATATAGAAGAATGTCATTAGGAGTCTCATTTAATTGCTATGTTCCTTTTGTAGAAGATAGTACTTGATTTTCCCCTAAGTCCCTGGGCTATTAGTCTCAAGTACTTGGTCAGTCATGCAGAGCTGAAAATGGGTTCCATCTCATGGAGTGGTCCTTAAATCAACTCAGACACTGATTGGTTACTCTCACAAGCTTTGTGTGACTATTACACTAGTATATATCACAGGTAGGACACTATTATAGATCTAAGGATTTGTAGCTGGATTAGTGTTTATGTTTCCTTTTTGGTACCTTGAAGAGTACTTTCTAGTACTAAGAACAATAGCCAGAAGGGATGAAGGGTCTGTTTACATAGCCACCAGCTTGACTTCCCCATGTTCAATGAGTTGTGTGGATGTCGTCTTCAACAATAGTCTCACTGTCATTTTACAGAGAGCAACTTATAGTCTCGACAACAGACTGGGCTGTTTGGGGCTTTTCATAGAATCTGTTTAGTCCACAACTCAATTATATGTAACCCAATCGCAATACTGAAAGCTTCATTTGGTGACAAGAAATGGCCATTTGGGACGCTGTCTCCCTCATTATTTTATTTCATTAAGAACTCCTTCCTATATGTATATATTTTAGAAAGTTTCTACTGTTTTAGGTTTCCACACTACCCCTCAAATGTCCCTTAATTTTATCTGTCCCTTCCCATATTCCTTCCCTTGTTCCTCTCCTGCCCTTCTCCACTTGATCCTATTCCAATCTCCCAACATCCCCCATCTATCCATAACGATTTATTCTATTTCTCTTTCCTTTTCTATGGAGAGAGCAATCTGTCTCCCCAAATCCTTTATTCTACACCTAACCACAGTGGTTCAAGGGATTGTAGGTAAGTTATCATTGATTTAAAAGCTAACATCCACATACAAGTGAATATTCAATATTTTGTCTCTCTTGGTCTGGGTTACCTCACTCAGTATGATTTATTTTCAAGTTTCATCTGCTTACTTGAAAAATTCATGATTTTATTTTTTTAGTGCTTGAGTAATACTTCATTATGTAAATATACCACATCTTTTAAATCTATTCTTCTGTTGATGTTGTTTCTAATTTCTAACTATCATAAATAAAGCAGCAATGAACATGGTTAAGCGAGTATCTCTGGTAGGATGAAGAATCTTTTGGGTATATGCCCAAGAGTGGTATAGCTGCATACTGAGGTAGATTGGTCCCAGTCTTGCCAAGGAGCTGCCACAGATTTCCACATTTTCAATATTCATTTGCAGATATACATACAGAAATGGATGAGTGTTCTTATTCCACATCCTCACCAGCATGAGCTGTCACTGTTTTGTTGATCTGAGCCATTCTGGCAAATAAAAGATGAAATCTCAAAGTAGTTTTGATTTATATTTTCCTGATGACTAACAATGTTGAAAATTAGTTTTAATGGTCCTCTGCCCTTTGAGTTTTTTCTTGAGACTTTTCTGTTTACATTTGTATCCCAATTCTTAATCACCTTATTTGTTTAATTTATATCCAGTGTTCTGCATTCTTTATATATGTGGGATATTAGCCCCCTACTGGATATGTAGTTGTGAAAATCTTTCCCAATTTTGTTGGCTGCCTGTTTGTCTGAGGTGTCTTTTGCTGTACAGAAGCTTTTCAGCTTCATAAGGCCCCACTTATTAATTGTCAATATTTGTGCTTGTGTCAACGGTGTTCTATTTAGATTATCTTTTTCTGTGTGAATAAGTTCAGGGCTATTCAACACTTTTTCAACTATCAGATTTTGGGTTGAGGTATTTGATCCATTTGTAGTTGAGTTTTATAAAGTGTGATCAGTATGGATCTATTTGGATTCTTCTACATGCAGCTGTTCAGTTTGACCTGTGCCATTTGTTGTAGATGCTGTCATTTTTTTCTTTAATGTGTATATCTAGCTTCTTTATTTAAAAAAAATCAGATGTCCATAAGTGTGTGGATTTGTGTCTCAGCTTTCAATTTGATTCCATTGATCACCATGTCTGTTTTCTCCCAATAGCATGCTGTTTTTATTACTATAGTTCTGCAATACAACTTTATAGCAGGACTTCATGGACCCAGCAGCTATGTAAATAATGACACAGAGGCTTATTAACATCTTAAAGCTTAAGTCTTAGCTTGGCAGTCTTCTGACTACTCTATCCTGACAAATTCTGGCCTATCTCCTACCACATGGCCAAGTCTCCCTCTTTGTTCTGCTTCCACCTCTTGTGTCCACTGATGAATCTCCTGCCTCTCAATTCTTCTCCCAGAGTCACTATCTCTGTCCAGAAGTTCCACCTTCTAGTTCCTGACCAGCTATTGACCATCAGGTCTTTATTAAAGCCAATCAGATACAATTCTAGAAAGCCTTATTTAGGCAAGGAAGGAAAAAATATTTACAATATATGAGAGTGGTGATGAGCCATTAGCCTCATAAAACATACTGAGTAATGTTCCTTCTGTTTCAGTTTTATGGAATAGTTTGAGAAGTATTGGCATTATGTCTTCTTTGAAAGTCTGGTAGAATTCTGAGCTGAAACTTTCTGCCTCTGGACTACTTTTTGGTTAAATGACTTTAATTATTGCTTCTGTTTTACCGGGGGTTATAGGTATATTCAACTTGCTTATCTGATCTTGATTTAACTTTAATAAGTGGTATGTACTGAAAAAATTATTTATTCCTTTTAGAGTTTCCAATTTGGTAGAGTACAGGTATTTAAAGTTCAGAGCCTTTGTCAATTTTATTGATAGACTCAAAGAACCAACTCTATTTCATTGGGTCTTTGTATTGTTGTTATTGTTTCCATTTTTATTGATTCCAATCCTGAGCTTGATTATTTCTTGCTGTCTATTCCTTTGGTTATGATAGCTTCTTTTTGTTCAAGAGCTTTCAATTGTGCTAATAACCTACTAGTATGAAATCTCTACATTTATTTTTTTAGTATGGACACTAGTCCTATGCACTTGCCTCTTAGAACTGCCTTCATTGTGGTCTATAAGTTGGGATATGCTGTGTATTTATTTCATTCAATTCAAAAAAACTTTAATTTCTTTATTTCTGTCTTGCCCCATTTTTTCATTCAGTGATGAGTTGTACAGTTTCCATACGTTTGAAGTCTTTATGCTGGGTTTTTGTTGTTGTTGTTGAAATCTAGTTTTAATCTGTGGTAATCAGATAAGACTTGTTTTGTATCTGAATATGTGGTAAATTTTGGAAAAAGTTCCATGAAATGCAAGAAGAAAGTATTTGTGTGCATGCACGTGTGCGTGTGCGTGTGCGTGCGTGTGCGTGTGCGTGTGCGTGTGCGTGTGCGTGTGCGTGTGCGTGTGCGTGTGCGTGTGTGTGTGTGTGTGTATTTGGGTTGAATATTCTGTAAATATCTACTATTTCTATTTGATTTATAATATCAGTTATCTCTAGCATGTCTCTGTTTAGTTTTGGTCAGGATGACCTATCTATTGATGAGAGTAAATTACTAAGTCTTCCATGTTTATTTTTGGTCAGGATGACCTATCTATTGATGAAAGTAGAGTACTGAAGTCTTCCACTATCAGTATGTGATTTAAGCTGTAGCAATGTTTCTTTTATACACTTGTGTGCCCTTGTGTTTGGTGCATAGAACTGCATTGTTCTCTTGTTGAAATTTTTTCTTTGGTAAGTATGTAGCATCCCTACCTATCTCTTGTGATTAATTTTGGTTTTATGTCTATTTCATAAGATATTTAAATGGCTATAGGGGCTTACATTTTAGTTCCACATTCTTGGAATGTATCTTTCCATTCTTTTACCCTAAGGTAATGTCTTGATGTTAAGGTAGGCTTCTTGGATTCTGCAGAAGGATGGATCCTATATTCCCATCCATTCTGTTAGTCTATGCCATTTTATTGGGGAATAGAGATCATTGATGTTGAGCTTCATCAATGAGTAGTGTTTGCTGATTCCTGTTATCTTAGAGTGGTGGTGGTGGTGACAATGCTCTCTGTGTGTGTGTGTGTGTGTGTTTTCCTTCTCTTGATTTGATTGAGTTTATTTATTTTCTGTTTTCTTAGGTGTGGTGAATCTCTTTACGCTTGAGTTTTCCTTCTAGTAACTTCTGTACATATGGATTTGTTGATAGATGTTGCTTAAATTTGTTTTCATCTTATTTTCCCATTTATGTGGATGAACGTATTGCTGAATATAGTAGTATGAGCTGGTATCTGTGGTGTCTTACAGTCTGCAGCACATCTGTCCAGGCTCATCTGGCTTTTAGAGCTTCCATTGAACTTGGTCTTTTTTTCTTGCAGCTCTTAGTATTCTCTCTTTGTTGTGTATAGTTAATGTTTTAATTATTATTTGCTGGAGGGAATTTCTTTTCTGTCCTAATCTATTTGATGTTCTATATCTTGTGCCTTGATAGGCATCTCCTTTAAATTAAGAAAATTTTCTTTTATAATTATGTTGAAAATATTTTCTGTGCCTTTGATCTGGATTTCTTCTCCTTCTTTTATTCCAATTATTCTTAGATTTTCTCTTTGCATGGTATCCCAGATTTCCTAAATATTTTATGCCAGGAGTTTTTAGATTTAACATTTTTTTTGACCAAGGTATTCATTTCTTCTATCATGGTGTCTTCAATGCCTGAGATTCTTCTTCCATCTCTTGTATACTGTTGGTGAGGCTCGCCTCTGGGATTCCTGTTCAAGTTCCTAGGTTTTTCATTTCCAGATATTCTTTAATTTAGATTTTCTTTATTGATTATATTTCCACTTGCCCATCTTGAGCTGTTTTATTCATTTCCTTTCACTGTTTGTGTTTTCACAGATTTCCTTAAGGGATTTTATTCATTTCCTCTTTAAGGACCTTTATCATATTCATAAAGGCTGTTTTATGCTCTTACTTTGGTGCTTTAGCTATGTTTCAATACTCAGAGTCTATTGTAGCATGGTTGCCAGGCTCTAGTAGAAAGATATTGTCCTGGCTATTGTTGATTGTGTTTTTACACTGCTGTGTGGGCATCTGGGTTTAGGAAGATCATAATTCTAAGTGCTGGTAGCCAGTCTTGTCTTTGTTGGGTGGGTATTTTCTTCCTCAGTTTCTGTTGCCCTCTCATGTTCTTAGGAGAGTATGGTGGCTGTGTATTTCCTGGAAGGAGATTCTTCTGGGATCCTAATAGATGAGGTACTGGGGTTTCATGTAAAATGTGTTTCTGGGTATTGGAAGCTGGCACTTAGGGATGGTAATGGACTACGGGAAGCTGAGAGGATCCATTTAAGGGGGAAGACAGGATATACTAAGTTCTCTAGGGATGAGAGCAGAATTTGAAGAGAGAATATAAAGAAGAGGAGAGGAGAGTCAATATCTGAAGCTCACCCACTTGCTTTCCTGGCCTTCTTGCTTCTCTGTCAAGGTTAGCTGTTGGATTCCCAGAGAAAAGCTGCTGGAGTTGGGGGTTGGGATAACAGTATGAGTGGGGAAGAAGGTTGGAGTTGAAGATCAGCATGATCCAATGGAGAAGGGTGCAAAGGGGAGAAGGAGGCTGCAACAGGAGGTCTGGTACAGAGATGAGAGTGATGCTGGGAAAAGAGATTGGCGGAGAGGAGGAAGAGGTGAAGATCTGTGGTTAAGCAACTTGCTTTGCTGAGATTAAGTAATCAGTGGAGGGAAGGGAGTTTGCAGGGGAAAATCTATGTGATCCACTCTAAAGATGGAAGCAAGGAAACTGTAGCAGGTGGTCTGCTGCAGAGCTGGAGATGAAACTGGGGAGTTTGATTTGGAGGAACGGAGGGAAAAGTAAAGATCTGCAGGTAGCCCACCTGCTTCCCTATCCAGAGTGGACTGTGGGTTTCCACGGAGTGTCTAATACAGTTTATTTTCAATAAAAGAAAAAATATTAGCCTCAGTTTCCTCTCTGCAGTATCAGTATAATTGTCACTGATAAAATGCCTGCAGAGATTAAGTCACCAACTGTGCACAAAGTGCTTATACCGTGCTTAGTAAGTACCAGCTGTTAGTACTAATAGTCCCCAAGCTCCTTCTTGCCTTTGTCTTTTCCTTCCTTGTGGCTGTGGGGAATGCACAGTTCCTTATGTTTACGCATATCACAAGGGACACTGGCTCCCTGAGTGGACAAACCTGCCCTGTTTGCTGTTCTAGCCATCTTTAACTAACAGTTCCATGTTATCCCATTTTCCGCTCCAGCTCCAGGGCAGTGAATTGTGTCCTGTGTAAAGCTAATGAACCGTCACAAACAGGACCAGCTCTATTTGTACTATGGCAAGTCACTGATTTTCCTTTTCCAAATGCCCACATGTATATGTGTTACAAAGCACAAAGCCAAATTGTGTTTTAAGGAACAGCACACGTTTGCAGATAGAACGTGTACTGCCATTATAAATAATTTTGAGGTTATTTGCAAAGAAAATAGAGAAACACCAGTCTTAGTTTTATAATTAATAGGATTCACCAACTGATACGTACTATATGTATATCAAAAGTAAAGCATGACTGCAGACAAACGTTTTCTATTGAATCCACGTATTTATAGTATTGCCTGATGCTGTTTTAGAAAACAAAGCATTCCAAAAATGAAAAGGAGAATTCCTTTCAAGTTGTGCCTTTGATAATGTTTTTAAATGAGTGGTACAGTAAAGAAGCAAATGATTGAAAAATGAAATCAGGGAGTCTTTATGTCTACTGCTCTCTAGCTGCATTAAAATGAACCATACTTGCACCAAAGAAGTTCTTTTCATATTTAATAATTCCTGGGGTGAGCAGTTTGAAATGAATTAAATGGAATGATTATTTCTCCATCTCTGTCTGTGACCTGAGTCACTAGGATCAAATATCTTCCAGTTAGTCCAAAGGCAGTGATGTCAGAAGTGATGAGTTGGCCATTTCTCCCCATGTTTTATAACCAAATTCCAAGTGGAAGCATCATGTTGCATAGTCTGTTTTTCTCCCCTCTGCCTGAGACATTTAAGATAAAGAAAACTGCTAATAGCTGACTGAATGCAGCTACTGAGCCTGAACTTTCTGGTTCCTGCAAGGCTCTGCTATGTGTTAGCTAATGAGAAGGCGAAGCTGAACTGAATCTCTTCTCAGGGATGATGCATTTGTAGACTTGTGGGAAAACTCCATAATTTGATTTTTGTTTATTCATTTATCAAGTTGTTACTCGGTTTTTAATGATGTGATAGGTACTGGAAGTATTTAAATGGACAGGAAGTGAAGAGCAGTCCCACTGTCCCAGAATTTGTACTCTGCAGGGGAAGGGGTTTAGCTGTCCCTGTTTACCTTGTAAATCAGGTCCTCTTTCTAAGTATGGGTTTGACTTTATTTCTCATCTTCAAACACTTGGCTGCTCCCCTTTACCATATGCATCAGTCGAAGCATATCCCAGTTTCTTTTCTGTTCATAGGCATCATGTTTTGTTATTAATTTAGTATATTATTAATTTAGTTCTAGTCTGTTAGAATGTGGGGTATCTTTGGTTGTTTTTCCACACTTGCTATCACTGCTGTGTGGGCTACATCACTTGGTCTCACAGAAAGACCAAATTTCTTTGCATTGTGTCTTTCTTAACTATGTGGCTTAAAACCAGAGGAATTATTCTCTTGTATTTCTGGAAACCAGAAGTCTGAAATCAAATATTATAGGACCAAATTTTTCCAAGGCTTTGGGTAGAGCATAATACATAGAGAGGAATCTTCACGTGTTACCTTAGGTCATGCTCAAAGAAAGAGGTGACCAAAAAGCCAAAATAGTGTTTAGAATTATAAGAATTGAGAAGGCAGGAGACAAAATAGGTTGCTAGGGCCTTGCTTGTGAAGATATATATTTAAGAAATGTGGGGGGTTGTTATATTGAAGGTGATGCAGTGGTATTACATCTTTTGAGTGGAACAAAGACAAAATAATGTATACACCTTAGCAAGAGTCTTCCGTGTAAGTGAGTCAGTGGATTGGAATAAGACAAAGATAGCAACAAAGAGGTTTCTGAGACCAAATTAGGAATCTTGGTGATTGGTTAAAGGTAGTACAAGAGAGAAAAAGAGAGATTTGAAGATGAAGCCAAGTTTTCTATCTTTCACAAAGTATGATGCTGTCATTCTGTTGAAATAGGATAAAGGACTAACATTCACATGTGACCATGAGAGAGGATGATGAAGTAATGATGTTTGGTGCAAGGTCTGCTCCATGATACTCAGAAAATTTGCATCTATTTATATATGGCAAAAATGGGTTAGGTTAGACAGTTCTGTTACTGTGTTAAGTAACAAATTAGCCTTGATGGAAAACCCTCTTTGGGAAACAATAGAGTCAAAACAGTATAGAGTGTTTTGAAGTGCATTAGGGTATCTTCTATTTTTGGAAGTTAAAGCATATAGAAAACCTTCCAGAGATGTAGCCATCTCTTACTATTCCTTGTTTATTCAAATGTCATTAGTATTTATATAAAGGATTTCTTGGTTTCATCAGAAAGATCTTTACATCTTATTACTCAATGTGTGGTGTGGAGAGTACCTAAAACTTTGTAGAAAATGATTTTTGTATTTCAGTATTAGGAATCTAGTATGTCTCATATGCTTAACAAGTGTGCTACTGCTAGGCCGTATCCCCAGCCTCTTTAATGTTTTTATTTTAAAATGAGGTCTCACTAAATTGTTCAGGTTGGACTTAAACTCACTCTGTAACACAGACGAGTCCTGAACTTGCTTCTACTGCCCAAGTAACTAGAGCCATAGGCTTATACCATCAAGCCCAGCTTTTTAAAAATAGGGTCTTGCTACAAATGCTGTCTGTCTTGGAACTCTCTATATAGTACAGGCTGACCTTGAACTCTGGATCCTCTTGCCTTAGTCACCTAGGTGGTGGGATTATGGGGATGTACCACTGTCATCCCCAACATAAATAAAATATGAAAAACATGTCTATTTAGTTTATTCTTTCAACTTAAATATAGACTAAGAAAAACTTAATTTTTCTATTGATTCTGTTTGCCCAAAGACATTGAAAAATGTAAGAAAGAGTAAATCTAACTTATAGAATCCACAATTCAATTTGTATCATTTTAATGCTGACCACTTCTTAGAGTGAGATCATACTTATGACCTTGTGCTCTTGTTCCTATGCTGTGGCATAATTTTATTTTGAGCTTATAAATGAGTGGATGTATGTCACAGGGGTATACAACTAAAACAGGACTGTGCTAAAGTCAGACTCTGTTACTTCTGTTACAGAAGAGGCCTCCTCTCCTCTTGAGGGGGCAAATATTAATAATGAAATAGCTAGCTATCAGTTAATAGGGGTAGGGGCATATTTTTCTCAAATGGGGGGCCTCAGGGCCTATGAATTCTGTGTTCTATTAATAACATTACTCCTTGACCTGGAAGATTTCTTAGTTCATTCTTTGATGCTTTGTTTGATTAATGACTCTGAGTTACTCGAAACACTAAATATATCAAACGCTCCCTGCCCTGATCACCTTTAAGAGTTTTAGTATTGTTGGTGACAACACTGACTCCAAATTGACCATCCCTAAGATGTTCACTCTGGTGCCACTTCTTATTGTATAGGTTCCTGGGTCTATGTTCAGCCTTGATAATTCATCAGAAATTCAAAGAGAACACAGAAAGTTGTTATGCTTGTGGTTGTAGCTTATTACAAGGTCTCATTCCTGACCAGCCAAGGAAAGAGATGCATAAAACAGTGTCCAGGAGAAACTCATAGACCACTCTGCCTTTTCACAGTAGGACAGTGAGTGTAACACTTCTCTCAGCCACAGAGCATGACAGTATTCATGGAATATTGGCTTTCAGGAAAATGTACCACAATGTAGTTCTGGACATTCATAGATTTTGCTGAGGCTTGGTGCCAGTGACACAGTGGACCACCTGTATAGCAGACCTTGGTTTTCAGCACCTCCAAAGGTCAACTTGATATGATGTAGCCCAACATTCCCACAAATTATATTGTGAGAATAAACAACAGGCACTTTTCAAATCCCCAGACAAAGACATTCTTACTGGCCATGACATTACAAAAGCTTGAGGATTACCTCCCAAGACCTGAGGGCAAAGAGCAGACCTCTTCTAGGAAAGTCAATTATTTACTACCTGGTGAAGTTTGGAGCTATTCATTCATTCAAAAAGTTTCCAGAGAATACAAAGGCTGTGTGCCAAGAATACAGCAGCCAGAAGCATTCAGGCCTTTCCCTCCAAGGATCCCATCTCTATAGCTTGCAAAGTTAATGAGAGTTTTCTCCCCCTCCCCTGTTTACTGTCTCCATTGAGAATCACTTCACTGGTGAGAGGATTCCATAAAAAATGGCTCTGAGAATGTGCTCCAGAGTGGTATAACTCCTTTGAAAGGAAATCTGGCAGCTCCCCAAAAGGGGATACACAGAGTTATCGTATAACGCAGCAATTCTACCCCTAGATATGAACTCAAAGACTAAAATCATACATTCATACAGATGGCCTATTCTCAAATGTTTATAACAACAGCATTCAAGATGGCCACTAAATGAGACAACCTGAAAACACATCACCTGCTGAATGGATAAATAAATCTAATATCTAATAATCTAATAATAAAATAATCTAATATTTTGTATGCTAATTTTAGAATAAAAAAATTAACATAAATTTCAAAGTATTATAAGAGAACCCAGTAACAAAGGGCCACTTCCTTAGTGTTTCACTCTCTTCTTCTTCTTCTTCTTCTCCCTCTCCCTCTCCCTCTCCCTCTCCCTCTCCCTCTCCTTCTACTTCTTCTCTCTCTCTCTCTCTCTCTCTCTCTCTCTCTCTCTCTCTCTCTCTCTCTCTCGTGTGTGTGAGGGAGATGTTGGTGTTGCTACTATTACAAAATACTTCACATCTAATAATTTTATAGGGATAGTGCGGGGATCTGATTCATGAACACATGCCAGAGGATAGCCGCATAGTGAGACAGAGAAAATATGTTAGTTCAGGCCCTCCCTTCCTCTTTTGTAAGCTACTAAAGCAGTCATGGGAATCCTACCCATATAAACTATTTAATACTAATTATCTCCCAAAAGTTCCACCACCTAATATCACCAATATCTTGAATTTGGGATTCTTGTCACAACATATGAAACCACAGAAGTCATGCATTCTGTCATTTCCTGTGTGTGTGAAATATCTAGCACAGGCAACTCTGGGAAGATGAGCATCAGCTTGGGGTGTCTGTGCCAGGGAGCTGGAAGGGAGCAGAAAGTGATTAACAGTAAGTATTGAGATATTTGACGGGGGTGACAAAAATGTTATAAAGAAATTTTGGTAGTGGCACTGTGCTATGTGGACATTTTATATGTTATTGCCTTTAACCTAATCCTCAAATGAACTTTACAGTGACAACGTTGTTACCACTTGACAGAAGGGGAAGATGACAGATCAGGTACTGTGGATTTATTCATTCAGCATCTATTAAGCACCTACAAATACCACAGGTTCTGTTAAAATCTTAGGAAAGCAACTGTCAGTGTAGGAGCTCATGGGAAATAACTAGAGAAACAAGTGTTACTGAAACTCAGAGGAGGTGGGGAAGGTATCCCTGTCCGTCCGTCTAAGGTCATACCCTTCCCTCTACACTCCTTCATTCAGAGTCCCTGAGGAACTAACATTCATGTTGGCTCTTGACAACCATTTCCCCCCACATGCTTTGTCTTAGTATTTTTCCTGGCCATCTGCACAGTTAAGTTGAGTTCTTGTGACTTGACAGTGAACATAGCTTACTCACATTGAGCTGATGATGTTGCTCAATACGACCATTCCTGCATGGCCCAGAGAATCAATGAACCTCTCTGTTGGCTATTTTTGTCCCCTGATGACCAAGTCCCTTCTAATTCATATGAATTATTCATCTTAATTTTTTTAATCTTTTAATATATTTGGGGCTGTTCTCACTTCCTGTAGGCTTCGAAACAGCCTACATTTGGTGAACTCAGGCATAATTGTCATGTACTAAGTTCAAAGTAATTTTGAAGCTGAGGGCTCTTGCCATGAGAGATCATTAACTGGATGCCACAACACTCCCCACCAGAACTGCTTAGTTAGTATGTTTGCCATCCAGATCTCTCGGTGAGCCTTCATTGCTGAAGCAGTTAGATTTTTCTTGAGATGCACTGTGCAAATTGCCAGGTTTCCCAAGGCCATAAAGATCAGTCAATACCTCAGGCAGATGGAATTTCTCTGTATTGTGTATTAGAGGACAGATGTAACAAGTGTTTGTACCTAGGGAGTGTTCCATGACAAGATTAGATGATCTTCAGTCATTCATTTTAATCAGTGCAGCTCTTTCTAATTTAATATGGTTATCAAGATTTTATCATCAAATCAGATGCTTGAAGGGCAGTTTACATATGTGAGAAATTGACAAGATCTGACATTCTCCCTGGCTTTGAAGACATTAAATTAAAACTAGGCAAAATAGACTTGAGGAAAACATTGTAAGATTGAGTGTCACAACGCTCCATGAAATTGTTTTCAAATGTTAAAAATCAGATGTGAAAAGCAATTAGTAATTATTCTTGGGTTAATTGGCATGTTTCCAAGGAAACATCACGTTAGATAAAGGGATGATTTTTTAAAATGTTGTAGCTACTTTAATTGTCAAGATTCTTAATAAGAACAATTTAAAGCATCGAGGACCTTCCAGATTCTGAGCCATGAGTATAATTTTACCTAAGTTTTAGCACATCCAAGTTGCCAAAGACCGTTCTGGAACAATCCTAAGAAGGGCTTTTTGCCAGTCAGGAAAATCCACACAAGCACCTAAACTTAGTTTAATAAGCCCCACCTGTCCTTCAACTGCCTTTTTGGTTCAACTGCCCTGAGGAGTTCAAATCAAGAGAGAACAACGTGTCTTAGCTTCAGGCTGACCTACTTATGATCCAAGAGAACACCTCAGAATCTGAAATCAGGAGAGTGTAGCCAGGAACGCTCCATGTGGTTGGCAGAACAGAGATGCCAGCACAAATTCTAGGACCTTCTGGGATGTTTTGCATCTCACAAAGCTAATCATAAACAGAAAGGGACCTTGGGGAGATCACCAGCCGAATCTCATCTCATAGATCAAAAGCTGAAAGACTAGAGTTGGAATGTGACTTGTTCAAGGTCTCACAATTAGCAAATGACAAAACCAAGAAGACTCAAACACAGGTTCTCCTTGCCTAGATTAAGTGAGAATGGCAACACATGTATGTGTTTGGAGACCCCTTCAGTGAGCAGTTTCAGGTGTTCACCTTCAACATATTTATTTGCCGTGTTTGTCTCTTTTTACCATCGTTAAGTGAATTTCACCCCCTGACTTATGGCCAGATTATCATGGGAACATTCCATTCATTTAAAAATGGTAATATTATAAAAGGAAATCCAAGCAGCAAACCTTGCCAACAAGGCAAAATTCTAAAAATCATACTACTCGACATTTCTACTCTTGCAGAAATGCAGGCACGAAGCTGCTACACATGCATGCCGTGGCACCTCCCAGGAGCCAGGGCCTGATGGTTGGCTGGGATATACACCTGGGTGGATGCCTGCACCTAGCGCACATTTAATTTCTTTGCCAGCAGAATTAATTGAGATTGAAATGAAGAAACAGATATTTCAGGAAAAGGAGCAGAGGTAGGATGGGGAGGGAGGTTTGGGAAGAAGTGGCAAGCGTCCAGTCCATTTCCTCAAGTCAGCTGTATTTGACTGTTGTCCTTGCTGCTCCCAAAGCTTCAAGAGTGGGGAAAGCTACCTCTTAGCATCTCAGGGTGGCTATCAACTCCTTAGCCAGAAATAATGTCAGTGCTCACACTTTTGTGCTATTATTAATCTGTTCGATTTCTGAGCAGTTTTATTGGACAACACGGATCACGTCTGAGCAGCCACCCCTGCTCTCTCTCTACTTTGTGGCTGTGTGATCTGAATAAAGGCTGTAGGGTCTTTTTTGAGACAGGAGGACCTGATAAACTCTGCATTGCCTTGAACTTAATACTGTAGGCCAGCTGGCCAGTTACTCAAAGTCAAGATCCTCTTGCCTCTGCCATCTGAATGAATGTCACTGGCTTATCCAGAGTTTTGTTTTGTTTTATTACTTTTTTATCTTTTTGCTATATTTTCCATTTTGTTTCTTTCAGTTCTTTACATTAGTTTATTTAATGTGTATTCTTCTTCCTTCCTTCCCTCCTTCCTTCCTGCCTGCCTGCCTTTCTTTCTTCATTCTATCCTTCATTTTCCTTCCTTCCTTCCTTCCTTCCTTCCTTCCGTCCATCCATCCATCATTATTTATTTACTCTCTTACTTACCTTTTGACCACACATAGCAAGGATTTACTTTGCTGTAAAGAAGGATATAGTTTGTGTAATTGAGGTGACGAAGTCCTCCCAGTTGTCAGGACCTCTAAATTAACCCTTGCTTGTCTTTTCTCATGAAGGTGCCTGGGTGGAAATGGGCTTCATCAGATTCAGCCATAGCTGAGAGCATGGGTGCTCAGAGGCTCTGTGGTTCTGCCAGGATAAAGGACCTCCGAGTTCCTCCTGCTCAGCCTTTTCTTTTCCTAATTCTGAGAAATACTTGCGTGCTCATGTGAAGTGTGTTGGCAATGTGTCAGCTGAATGGTGTTTGTCAAGGCTATGCAGGTTCCCACTGCCTTTTTCCAGAGGAACCTCTTCAAGAGTCTCGCCACACTTCAAAGCAGAGCTTGTTAATCTTCTCCCACAGATGATTTTCACAGCTTTAAAGGAGAAACTGCAAACTGGCAACAGTTCATCCATTCAGAACCTCCAGGCGATTTGTGTAACACACAGAGGTACACAGAGGAAATCTGAGTGTTGCAGACTTTAAGTGTAATAATTCCAAAAAGACATGGAAAATATATCCATCAAAATCCTCAGGTTGGGTCATTTTCTACACTCCTAACTGGTGCCCTTAAGTGACAGAGTGAAGAATTGCTGCCACTTGGAAACGGTGCCCACCCCTGGGAGCTTTATTTGCACAACCATACAGCACATAGCCTAGCCCATGGCTATTTGCATGTCTGCCCGCCCCTATAGGATGTGTAGTCTAGGTGCAGCTAATGGGAAGGAACTACCATCGTCATCATTGTAGTACTAGTACATGAAAAATAAGATGATCCCTCACATGTATTCTATGTGACAAATGTGTGTGATATTCTTCACATACACTTGAAGCCTCAGCAGAAGATCCATCTATAGCTCAACTGGTAATTTGTTTGCTTGAGTATGCATAGCTGGTGGCTAGTTAGGATGTAACTCCCAGTCAGTATGCCCCTAAAGCCCATGTTCTTACTTGGCTGTTACCTCTTGAATCATTCCCTGACTTTCAGGCTGTGAAAATCTCTGGCTGTGCATTGGGGTCCTATTAGCCTTGGGTTTCCCCCTTTCTTTCTCCCTTTTTGAAGATTATTTTTATTCTCATTAAATGTGTGTACAAATGTCTGCACAGTACATGCATGCAGTGTCTCTGGAGGCCAGAAGATGGCATCGGTCTCCCTGGAGCTGGAATTACAGATGGTTGAAAGCATCACATAGGTGCTAGAAACTGAACCAATGTTCTTTAGAGCAGCAGCCAGTGCTCTTATCCAGTAAGCCACATTCCAGCTGAGGGTTTTCCCACTTATGTCAAGAAGATGATCAGGTGAAAGGTTGATATTTGCTTATGAAGGTTCCCCAGCTCTTGTCCTCCTGTTAGGAACAACTCTAGGTATAGATACATGGTGACATGGGCAGAGGGGTTACTGTGAGAGTGGGTTCTGCTAAATCAACTAGAGATCATTCTAAAGGCTTTAAGAAGAGCATTTGAATATAAAGTAAATTGTCATCTACTTAGCCTGGGGCCAGAAAAACAAATAGACTGTTGAAAGGCTAGAGATCCATGACAGGAGCACAAATGACTCATTCCAAAGCAAGCTTGTGAGTGATGAGAATCACACAGAAAGGCCTGGCCTCAGGAAGTACGGGTAGAATAGTTGTGTACTCCACAGCTATGTGGTCATATTCATTCTCATTCATTCTTAATCATTCAGATTCATTAATATTTTCTTTCCCTGCCACAAGATATCTGTCCCAGTTAGGGTTCCACGATTGAGTTGTTCACTAGCCATAGCCATTGGGTGTTTCATGGGTAATCATGGTCATGGCATGCTTTTTTTTTTATAAAGCTTTTTAAATAAGGACTCTTATATGTTTAGATGTGTCCAATCTTTTGATATTACTGCATGATATTATCCTCTATATTCTACATACTTTGTGCTGCCTAAGAACCATGAGAGCAAGATACAAGACGAAACAAACAAAAACAACAAAATCTCATCATGGTTTGAGTAAGTTTATGATTTGGTGTTGGACTGCATCTACTGCTGGCCTTGATCACACGTGGCTTACAGGCCATGGTTGGACATTCCTGAAGTGCCAATCTTATAGTGTGTATTTCACATAATAGCTAATGTTTATAAAAAGAAACATTAAAAGCATTGAAATGTAGTAAAATTATCAGACAAAGGTTCTGACAGTTTTAAAAAAAAAACAACTAAAATTGTGGTTAGAGATGGAGTCTGAATAATGCCGCTATCTTTCCTGTTAGAGGAAATGATTGCAGCATGATCATTTCACAAGTCACATTAAAGCTCTACCATCTTTAGGGTGGCTAGTAATTGTGACAGTATGAAGTAGCACAGGCTTATGCAGAAAAATGTCTCCTAATTTGCAAATGGATACAAGCTTGCTACCGTCTGCTGCTGTGAGTGAGCAGATACACCTTGAGTCTTTCTTCTCCCTGGGCAGAGACTTAACATCTTCCATGCTTTGGTGGATAAATGGGAAAGGCTGGAACCACTCAGATGTTAATGGTGATAAACAAGCCATGGAAAACCCCTGTCTTGGTTCCTAGTAGAATCTTTTTGTCCTAGGACAAGATGAACCTTCTGCAAGCAAAGAAAGTCTCCTCTCTTCTTCAGCCAAAAGTTCACCAGGGCTCAAACAAGTTCTTAATGGATTCCAGCAAAACTCTGTGAAGCTCTAGGAAAGAAGTTTCTGTTTTGAAACCCAGAAGAATGTGCCTAGCTCAGTACCACACTGAAATCAGGACCCACCTGCACTCAAGCCCCAGACTCAACTTCTAGTCTGGTTCCGATTTGGCAGGGGAGGGGGACCTTGGCAGCCTGCCTCTATTGTTTTAAAGCATTGCTGCCATTCTGTAATTCACAGCTCACATCTCACCTCTTCCATCAGCCCTTTCCAGGCTGATGAGAAATCAGCCCCATCTGTATCCCAAACATAGCACATAAGACCCTTCAATTCTGCTACTCAAGTCTATGAGACACAAGCAATTCTCAGTTGTCCATACTGATAAAGAAATGAGTTCCTAGAGATAGTCTGTCATTATGCCTAGCCTGTGGAGACTTTCCACCCTCATAGAAAGGTACTGGACCCATGAAGATAAGTCTGCAGGACACAGAGAAGTAATAGCTTTGAAGGACCATCCCTAGGCCCAGTTTATTTGTGATGGTGAATTTTCTCTGAATGTTTGATTTGTGATCTCTCAGTAGTCTCAATTTTCTTGTTAGTCTTGGAGCTGTGTGTATCTTCTAAGAGGGCAAATTAAAACACCTAAATAGTGACTTGTCCATGAAATGAGAGATCAGTTATTTTTCACCCCTATATTTGAGATTATTTTTATTTTTTAAATTAACATTTAAAGTAATGGGTGTCACCATGGCATTACCAAATATCTGTATTATTATACTTTGTTATTTTTTTTGAAAATTATTTAAAATTTTTTGATTTTTTTTTTAATTGTGTTTGAGTATTTTAAAAATGAGCATTGTGTATAGTTGAGTCTTCCAAGTTTTGGGCTTTTGAAGAATATCACAGAGCAGTTTTTAACACACTTTAGTATTCTTTCCTTTGTGTCTTCTCCTTCAGCTAATTTGTTGCTGTTGTTTTTACTGTAGTTAATAGCCATTGTAGCCGGTCCCATCCTTAAACTAAAAGAGCTTTGCATTCTTGCATGGAGTCTTCATCCTTTAGAGGGGTGGCTGCTACACTTTGCAGATAGATAGGCCAAGGAAAAGAGAGATGAGTGACATCAACAGAGCTACATAGCTGATAAGTAAAAAGACTTGAATTTCCATTTATACCTTCTAATTCCAAAGTGCACTGTGCTCTGAGATCTCTTGGTACTTTATCAGACTGTAGATGTCATATAGTTGGATCCATATTGATCTGGCTCTGTGAAGGAATGGCAAAGGCAAACATACAGGCTTCTCTCTTTCCTTGTCTACATAAAGAAGCCACAAGACTGAGCAGGGCAGAATAAGGATATCATTACAGAGTTACACCAAAAACAAACAGTATCACATGTTTACTTGTATGAGTGCATTTAACTATGCTGTTCCATCTGTGTGTTCCTTGTGTTGATTACTTGTGTGTGTGAATTTGTCTCCCTTTTTCGTTGTAGTAAAACAGATGTAAATACAGTTTACCATTTTACCCTCTTTTAAGTATGTAGGTCCAGTGGTACTGAGCTCATTAACATTGTGAGATATTCATTACTATCACCCACCTCTAAAACTTGCTCATCTTCCAAATGAAGCACCACACCTATTAATGACTAACTCCGCACTCTGCCCTCCCTTGAGCTCCTAGTAGCCACCATTCTGCTGCCTGTGTCTATTCTAGTGCTCATGTGAGTGGAATCATACAAAATTGATTTTTCTGCCCAATGTGAGTTTTTTTCCCCTCTTAGGAAGTATAAAATGTCCAAAGTTTATCCATGTTGATCAGAAATTATTATTTAGATAATTTATCATGGATCAGAAATCCCATTCTTTTTATGGTAATGTTTCCTATAGATGAAATTTTGTTTACCCATTCACCTGGATGGAGATTTTCTGCTTCCAGCAGTAGTGGATAATGCTGCTATTAAACACTCAAGTAGCTGCCTGTGGTTTCAGTTATTTCAAGTCTATACAGAGAAGTCAACTGCTGAATCACATGGTAATGCTATGCTTAAAATCCTAAGGGACTTCCACAGCATTTTTCCCAGTGCTACACCACTTTCAATTCCCAGCACTTCACCACCCAGTCCTGTGCCCACAATTCCCCTGGATTCAAGCTGATAACACCCTCTAAAGCACTGCTGTGACCTTTAAGTCTCTCGCCCTCCCACAGCTAGTACAATGCTGCTCCCAGTTTGCTGAGCGGAGACTTTGTCTTTGTGATGGAGATCGTGATGTCAACACTTCTGGGAATCCCCCTCCCAGTACTCTCCCTCTCCCTTTCTGCCCCTCTGCTGTTCCCAAACTCAGAAAATAGCCATGAAAATAGCAACATGCATGTCTGCAGGGGAAAACAAAAGCAAAACCTAGCTGGGCCTCTTTGCATTCTAATGAGATGCTTCAGAGAATGGCTGCTCCCTCACCCATCCCATGTTGATTTATGATTACAAGCACAAGTTGGGCCAGCTGAAGCCACAGCTGCAATTTAAATGACTGCTTACAAAATGGAGCTCTTAATATCTAGTTAGACTCCATGGCTGGCATGATGATCAAGAATGCTGTTAGTTATAGCACAGTTTCTAACCAGGCATTAAACTGTCATCCAAGAAGGAATGCAAGCTTGGTCTGGTATGTTTGAAGGTAACAACGTGTTTGTAGAAACCAGTGGATTTCGCACTTTACGTTGAAAAACATAGAATAGAAATGACATTGGATGCTTTTGAGTCTATTCTTTGGGTATTTGCTTTAAATTTTGTTTTGTTTTGGGTTTTGTTTTAAATTTTGCTTTTACTCTGGGTCAGAAGTCAGAGCTGAATGTAGACACGGCTGGAGAGGAACATTCTGATGCTAGTGACAGTTCTGAACATTGGGGATGATGCAATGTAGTAACGTTCCCAAGTGGAACATTCCCATGATGGGCGCATGCTCTATACTCATGCTCCAGTGATCGTATGTTACAGTCAGCTGAGGAAGAACCGAGGTAATGATTCCATGTGGCACATGGTCTGAATATCCCTACAACACTGAGGAAACAAGAGATGGATGCTAGAGTCAGCATGCTTCCAGATTGACTTTTCCTCTTCTTCTGACACTGTGTGCTTCAAATTGGAAGTTGACACTGGGGTTCTAATCACTGGCTTTTGGCAAGCTCTAATGAGAGGAGGTCTCTGCAGGGTTAGGTTGCTCAGAAGTGTCTGGGCTGGGTTCAGTGTTTTCCATTCTCTGGACCCTCATCTTCTCTTTGTCATCATTAACTTCTCCTTTGGAATGTTTTACCCTCTCTTTCAGGTAATAATCTAGTCAGTGCTGAAGCCAAGCTATGTACAAGCTCAAAACCACATTTTCAGGGGAGGTGTGGTTCTCACACAGGAGAAAAACCTTGGTGTTCGTTGGGGTCAGGGGGTGTATTTTGTCTCCTAAACAACTTTTCTTTGGATACTTTTCCCAAGTGACTCTGAGTTGATGCTAAGAAGCCAGGTCAGCATTAGTGAGAGGTTGCTGGTGGGCTAGGCTTTGAAACAGAATGTCAGAAACATTCCTCAGAAGGCTCTGCAATAAACAATGTGTTCTCACTTGGGCAGCTGGTTAGTGCCAGCTCTTTGGTGGACACACTGTTGGCTTATACATCCTCCAGTGTGACAGAGAATGATAGCAAGCACATGTTAGAAGGCCAGAATCCCAACTGTCATACTCTAGGTATGCAACTTAGGAAGTTGGTAGGCTATGTCTTATATATAGTCACAAAATTGATTGTGATTTACTGTCCAGTCTACATGAAGTCTATAAAGGACAAACCATGCCCAATACATAGACTATGGTTCATAAACACCCATAAACACCATCATTCTTTTCCCAGCCCTACACATGTCTCATGTCTTCATTCTTTCTATCACTGGGCTGATTGCCCTAATTTACAATTTCCTAATACAGTTTTCTGCTCTATAAGTAACTTGTATGCTACCCTTCTGTTCTCTCAGATACTACAGTTGTCCCCTGGCCAAATTAAAGAACCACTTTTATTGCCAAAGTAAAATCAGCTAACAATTAGCAATCTATTGTCTCTTAATTTACTAATTGGAAATAATTCAAATATTGAAGATGGATAATCACCTGACAACTGAACAGCTCTGGGCAACATACCATTCATAACTATTCTCACCTAATACTAACAAATATTTTCTTCTACTCTGTGATATATATTTCACTAAGTGGTCCTTTGCAACTTTACTGCATCTACAAGGAATAATGAACTTAAAATAATAGAATTATGATATTAAAAATTGCATAAGGGGCTGAAGAGATGGCTCAGTGGTTAAGAGCACTGACTGCTTTTCCAGAGGTCCTGAGTTCAATTTCCAGCAACTGATGGTGGCTCACCACCATCTGTAATGGTATCGGATGCCCTCTTCTGCTGTGTCTGAAGACAGCAACAGTATACTCACATAAATAGATAAATAAGTCTATTTTTTTTTAAATTGCATGTGGATTATGTCAATACCATGTTTGAAATCAATTTGAAATAACGCTGAGAACGTTAAAATTGGTGATCAGATCATATTTTTCTATCAAATATATATGGGGAGCTCACCAGAGATGATCACTCAGGCACAGTTTATAACCAACTGAAAGTCTTTATTCCAGCCAGTTGGGACTACACTCAGATATTCAGGACATAAGTTTAGCATCAAGTGTTTAGAGTAAGAGATTTTTTTTAAAAAAATATATCCTAGTATCTCAGCAGTTACAGGGGGAGATTCCATGTAAGCAAGCAGTTTAACAGAAGCTGAGCTAAACAGTTTGAGTAGCATTCTGCACAAGCAGACAATTTAACTGAAACTAAGCTAGTTAGGAACTCTTGACCTGGGGTTCCTGGGATAGAGTTGAGTACTTTACAAGGCATCCCATGAAGGATACCAAGTTCTTGTCAAACCTAAAATGGCCTCAATAAGAATACGAGATGGAGAAACCTCTGTGATGTCCTGCCCTGTCACAATAGACCCATCCTTATAAAACTTGAGGACTTTTCAATTCAGAGTTTTCCAGCTATTATGAGAATGATACATTTCTTTTATTTTTCAAGTAAGATAAAATTATCTCAAGTTGTATAAATTATAAAAAATGTATGCAAAATAAACACGATAAGGGACAATGTAGCCAACTTATTGTTTTGCAGGAAGCATATGTCTCATCTCTTATTTGCCTGTGACCTATCAGAAAACCTTAAGTTTAGGGAACCAAAGTAGGAACCTTGGATACTTTCAGAGGGATTAGAATCTTTCTGTGTTGATATTTATACTTTCTGTGTTAAAATGATGCTTTTCAGATAATTTGGAGAATTTGACTAGAAACAAGGACAACTATTGTAAAAACTTATATTTTCAAATATTTCTAAATTTAAATATTTGCATTACAATGTGATTCATTTGCGCTGCTATGTTAAAGATGTGCCGAATGTTTTATTGTCAGATTTGAAACAAACTTTCATCTGGATTTCAACTAGGATCACAGTAGAACAAGGATTTGTTTCTCAGTAGGGATGTTGAGTTCTCATTGGTATTTTCTCAGTCTTTCTGAATGGGAAAGGAAATGCATGCAGCCATTCCTTTGACTGAACTTATTATGTCAAACATGAAAAAAGAAACAGCCCCTTGGCCATTGTTATAATAGTACAGTGATTCAGCAAAATGAGCTTTGTTGGCTATACTCACCCCCCCCACCCCCCACCCCCCACCCCCCCCACCCCCCACCCCACCCCCGCACCAACTCAGACTGGGAAAGGATGGCTATATTGTCTCTGCCTGGCTTGCCCAGCCAGTATTGTCACTGCTCCTAACAGTTAACCTTTCATCTGGCCCACTAATGTGAGCACCCATTAAAAACCAGCCCGTTCATTTTTCTCTTCTGTGATTTGTGACGCATGTTTATTAATTCATTGCTGACTTCAATTAATATACAAATCAAATTCACAGCGTTAGAGATGCTACTTTCCTTTTTTTGGTAAAAAAAAAAAAAGGGGGGGGGCAAAGTAACTTTTACCTCACCTTTAACACATTTAGATTCAGTGACTTTCCTACTAAGATACATGCATGTTGAATATTCCCAAACACAAATGAGCTGTGGATTACCTGTTTTCTGTCAATATCCCTAGTACACAATCTGGATAGACACTGGTAGAAAAAAAAGCAGAGCTCTTGTCCCAGCCCCTTAAAATTTGACTTTCCCAGGATCTTATGACTTAAAAGAATGTATTTGAGACAGCTTTAGTTTGAATTGAAAAGGAGACTTGGGTGATTATTGCTGACATGGATATATTTTAATGTGGTTCCTGAATTAACACTGGATCAGTGGTCTGGAGTTGGAAAGTCGAGAGCTTCCAGAGCTCTCGGCATTCTTCTATGACTTGAATGACTTTTAGAAGAAATAATTTGCCACTCCACAGCAATACTGGGGATTTTTTAAAAATTTATTTTAAAATATTCCATTAAACTTCTTATAAGTAGTTTCTGTATGAGCTAACCCGGCTTGGTGCTTGCTGGCTATTACACTGAGCTAGATACGTTGTGTAAGGGTGGAGCTTAAAAGCCATTTTCTATGGGAAGTCTATCCACTCTAAATTCTAGCACAGAGTCTATTTCATCTGTAGAGTAGGATTGTAATCTTACTTCACATCTGCTGTGGTCAAATCTGAAAAGCTAAGAAGCCTTTGCAAGCTTGGTTGTATGTCCAGAGTTATGAGCCAACTAGTCTATAAGAGCTAGATCACTAAGGATCAAAATGACTACATACCCCTCACAATATAATGAATGCATATGGTTTGACAGTTATGTGGACTATGAGATGGAAGGTTTGAAAACAGAATCATCTCAGAAATTCTGAAATACATACTTGGAATTTTTATGTTCTATGTGCAATGTCCTGGATCTTTATATAAATTATATCAAGTAATTCAAGATCCATAAAATAGACTGTTTTCTTTTTATAATTCATGAGACACTGGATTTCATACACACACCCTGACATATTCAAGTAGATGGCAATAAGTCAGCACAACCTAGTGGAGTCATGTGTTGGCCCATAATGTCATCCTGTCTCTTTCATGGTAGAATGTGCTAAAGAACACAGAGATTTTTAGCTGTGCATGATATATAGATTCTTGGTAAAAATAATGATTCCCCCAGCTAAGAAATAGACAGTGCAGTGAATTTGTTGATAGCATGCTGTGATACAGTATTGTGACCTTGTAATAAGCACAATATATCTAGATCAGGAACTCTAAGGATCATTACAGAACTGAGACCCATGAATGGCACTGTTTCTGGTCAGAGTAAAAGCCTACTCTGTTCAGTGAGAAAAGTCTCAATATCTTATTCAAGTTCTTTATAGTATAGCTTATTTCTTTGGGAAAACTTACATTAGCATCCTTGACTTCTCAAGTTGAACTAAAACAAAGTCACTGTCTTGTGCATGCTTTTCAGACATATGAACAAAGGTTTAGAGTTATTCTACTAATACAATTTTGAGATAAACTGTTTTTGACAAATTTTCTTTTTTTTTTTAGTCTTTTTTTATTGGATATTTTATTTACATTTCAGATGTAATGCCCTTTCCCCCCGACCCATGAACCCCCTATCTCATCGCCCCTACTCATGCTTCTGTGAGGATGTGCCCCCACCCACCCTCCCACTCCTACCTTCCAATCCACGAATTCCCCCACACTAGGGCATCCAGCCTTCACTGGACCAAAGGCTTCCTCTCCCACCTATGCCTGACACTGTCATCCTCCCCTACATATACAGCTAGAACCATGGGTCCCTTCCTGTGTGCTCCCAGGCTGGTGGTTTAGACCCTGGGAGCTCTGGTTGGTTGATATTGTTGCTCTACCCATGGGCCGCAAACCCTTTCAGCTCCTTCAGTCTTCTCTCTCACTCCTCCATTGGGAACCCCATGATCAGTTCAATGGTTAGCTGTGAGTATCCACCTCTGTATATGTCAGGCTTTGGCAGACCTCTAAGGAGACAGCTATATCAGGCTCCTGTCAGGACGCACTTCCTGGCATCCACATCAATGTCTACCTTTGGTGACTGCACAAGGAATGGATACCCAGGTGGAGCAGTCTCCGGACGGCCCCTCCTTCAGTTTCTGTCCCACACTTTGTCTCCATATTTGCTCCCATGAGTATTATGTTACTCCTTCTAAGAAGGATCAAAGCACCTACACTTTGGTCTTCCTTGCTCATGGGATTTATGTGGTCTGTGAGTTGTATCTTGAATATTGCAAGCTTTTGGGCTAATATCCAATTATCAGTGAGTGCATACCATATGTGTTCTTTTGTGATTGGGTTACCTGACTCAAGATGATATTTTCTAGTTCCATCCATTTACCTAAGAATTTTTCAAATTCATTGTTTTTAATAGCTGGGTAATATTCCATTGTGTAAATGTATCACATTTTTTGTATCCACTCCTCTGTTGAAGGACATCTGGGTTCTTTCCAGTTTCTGGCTATTATAAATAAGGCTGCTATGAACATAGTAGAGCATATGTCCTTGTTATATGTTGGAGTATCTTCTGGGTATATGCCCAGGAGTGGTATGGCTGGGTCCTCAGGTAATGTTATGTCCAATTTTCTGAGGAACCACAAGACTGATTGCCAGAGTGGTTGTACCAGCTTGCAATCCCATCAACAAAGGAGGAGTGTTCCTCTTTCTTCACATGCTCACCAGCATCTCCTATCACCTGAGTTTTGGATCTTAGCTATTCTGATTGGTGTGAGATAGAATCTCAGGGTTGTTTTGATTTGGCATTTCCCTGATGACTAAGGATGTTGAACATTTCTTTAGGTGCTTCTTGGCTATTCAAGTTTCCTCAGTTGAGAATTCTTTGTTTTAGCTCTGTACCCCATTTTTAATAGGGCTATTTGGTTTTCTGGAGTCTAATTTCTTGAGTTCTTTGTATATATTGGATATTAACCCTCTGTCAGATGTAGGATTGGTAAAGATTTTATCCCAATCTTTTGGTTGCAGTTGTGTCCTATTGACAGTGTCCTTTGCCTTACAGAAGCTTTGCAATTTTATGAGGTCCCTCTGCGTCCTGTTTATGTATCCAGTCTGATAGTCTACATCTTTTTATTGGGGAATTGAGTTCATTGATGTTAAGAGATACTAAGGAAAAATGATTGTTGCTTCCTGTTACTTTTGTTATTAGAGGTGGAATTATGTTTGTGTAGCTATCTTCTTTTGGGGTTGTTGGAAGATTACTTCCTTGCTTTTTCTAGGTTGTAGTTTCCCTCCTTGTATTGGAATTTACCATCAATTATCCTTTGAAGTGCTGGATTTGTGGGAAGATATTGTGTAAATTTGGTTTTGTCATTGAATATCTTGGTTTCTCCATCTATAGTAATTGAGAGTTTTGCTGGTATAGTAGTCTGGACTAGCACTGGTATTCTCTTAGGATGTGTATGACGTCAGTCCAGGATCTTCTGGCTTTTATAGTCTCTGGTGAGAAGTCTGGTATAATTCTTATAGGTCTGCCTTTATATGTTACTTTACCTTTTTTCCTTACTGCTTTTAGTATTTTTTCTTTGTTTTGTGCATTTGATGTTTTGATTATTATGTGACGGGAGGAATTTCTTTTCTGGTCTAGTCTATTTGGAGTTCTGTAGGCTTCTTGTATGTTCATGGACATCACTTTCTTTAGGTTTGGGAAGTTTTTCTCTATAATTTTGTTGAAGATATTTACTGGCCCTTTAAGTTGGGAATCTTCACTCTCATCTATACCTATTATCCTTAGGTTTGGTCTTCTCATTGTGTCCTGGAGTTCTTAGATGTTTTGGGTTAGGAATTTTTTGCATTTTGCGTTTTCTTTGACAGTTATGTCAATGTTTTCCATAGTATCTTCTGCACCTGAGATTTTCTCTTCTATCTCTTGTATTCTGTTGGTGATGCTTGTGTCTATGAGTCCTGATCTCTTTCCTAGGTTTTCTATCTCCAGGGTTGTCTCCCTTTGAGATTTCTTTATTGTTTCTACTTCCATTTTTAGATCCTGGATGGTTTTGTTTAATTTCTTCACCTGTTTGGTTGTGTTTTCTTGCAATTCTTTAAGGGATTTTTGTGTTTCCTCTTTAAGGGCTTCTACCTGTTTACCTATGTTCTCCTGTACTTCTTTAAGGGAGAAGGACTTTATTTATGTCCTTCTTAAAGTCCTCTATAATCATCATGAAAAGTGATTTTAATTCTGAATCCTGCTTTTCTGGTGTGATGGGGTGTCCAGGGCTTGCTGTGGTGGGAGAACTTGGTTCTGATGATGCCAAGTAACTTTGATTTCTGTTGCTTATGTTCTTGTGCTTGCTTTTCACCATCTGGTTAACTCTAGTGCTACTTGCACTCACTGTCTCTGACTGGAGCCTGGTTTTCCAGTTATCTTGCTTGTGTCAAAACTCCTCAGAGTCCAGATGTCTCTGTGATCCTGTGATCCTGAGCTCCTGGGAGGAAGAACACCTGGGACTTAGGCTGCCTTGGGATCCTGAAATCCTGCTGCTCTGAGTGCAGTGGTTTCTTTGCTGCTCTGAATGCTGTGGTTCCTCTAGGATGGATCAGGATATGGTGTCTTCATGGGAGCAGACCAACTAGGTGCCTGCCCCAGCCAAAAGGACCAAGCTAGGGGCTGAAAGGGAGTGGTATTCCAGAGGTGTGGGGTTTGGGTGGCTGATGGGTCCTGAGTACCTCAGGTTCCCAGTTGCAGCTCTGGGGCATAGGGTAATGGGAGGGGGTTGCTATCTGCTGCTCTTTGTGCAGTGATTTCTGTAGAATGGCTCAGGATAAGGTGTCTTCATGGGAGCAGACCAGCTAGGTGTCTGCCTCAGCCAAAATGACCAGGCGAGGGCTTGACCAATTGTCTTTGAGGTTTACCTAAAAGAGATTCAATATGTATGGATAGAAGTGGCAATAGAGAGATGAGTGGTCTGTAGTTGAAATCATCTACGTCTATCAATGGGGGATGAGATTGAAAGATGTTGAAGAACAATACACACAACTTTGTCCAAGAAGCTTGAAACTGATAAAAATATTACCTAGGGAAGTGACCAAGCATAGAATTGACAGCAAAGGGCTAGTAGGAAATCTCTTCTCCTAGGGATCTGAGACAAGACAGCAGGACACTTAGATTACCATTGCATCTCCTCATCTCTTTTTTGTGTTCTCTAGCTTTGACACATAAACTGGCATAGTTGTTTAATTTCAGATAATTACTAACTTTTATGTGAGAGTTTTATTTGCATGAAAAAATTATGCTGAATTCTGACCCATATCTGGAACTTTGAACTCTTTTGATCAAAATGTCAACAAAATTATCCAGAGCTACATATGCAAGCAAGGGCTAGCCGTGCCAGCAGAATGGCTGCTCTGTGGTAGCTTATTGAACAGGCACATTCTACCAGAGCAGAAGACCAGCTGCTATCCTTTCTTCTCAACAAAGGGCTCCTGTGTTTGAACAAAAACTATGTGCTGTATGCCCAGCAGCAGAAGGGAGTCTGAGCAGTGATGTCAAAGTATACCATGATGTCACCACAATTCACAAAGAATTACAGTTAATGCCATGTGAAGTGGGGCCAAATCCAACACGTTCCCTCTTGGGTACTTCACAGTCTGAGAGACAGAAGCAAGGCCAGAGGTCAGGTCTTTGTATAATTTTGTTTCACATTCTCCAGACACCCTAATTTTGGAAGCAGAGAAGAGAGAAGACAGCCTGTTAAAGAAAGGTCCCTGGCCATCTGCAGAGAATGAATTCTAGTATCTGTAAGCACCAGTGTCCATACTAGAGAAATTCTTAGGCTCTCTGCTGGAGACTACTAGATAAACAAATTTTACTAAAAACAATATGCAAAGGAAAAAATCCAGATGTGTTTAGCAATAAATTTACACAAGAATGTGGCCTGAACCCTGGAATAAACAAGGAAGGAGAAATATAAATCAGGTCGGGAGCACCTGAGAGTGAATACATACTGGAAATCAGACCTCCTCATATGCTTTTTCCTTTCCAGAGTATTTATTCAACCTTCATCTGGACAAGATTCCTGACCCCCAGAAAGGCAGAGCAGGATAAGTTCTTTAAAATATTTTCAACCTGAAAAAAAAATTATTTCCTCCTCTTGGAGTCTCATAATGCTATCTTGCTTCTCTTTCATTTGCTTTGTAACATAAAAATGATAAAAACTTGGGAGATGAGGATATAGCACAATTTATGGAAAATGCTTGCATTAGGAGCTGAGTTAAATTCCCAACCACAACACAAGAAGCTAGACGTGGTGCAGGGATAGGAAGATCTGGGGCCTGCTGGCTAGTCAGTTAGTGAGCTCTAGGGCTAGTGAGAGACTCACCCTATCTCCAAAAACAAAGGTCAAAAAAGGGCAAGAAGTGATTGAGAAAGACACCCTTAAACCTCCACATGCATATGCATACATGCAAATGCAGACACACATGAACACATACAAGGTAAGACCAATAGAACCAGCCAGGATGCCTGTGTTCTCTAGAATGTGCAGTAAGCTTGTGACTGAGGAGTTTATTATACAGAGAACAGAATTACTCCCCAAGACAAGCCCAAACAAACTACCAGCATGAGAAAAACAAATTCTCATTTCTGTGAAACCAGGCTGTCCTGTAGAATTTAAACACAAAGGTTGTTGACGTCCCATCCCTCTGGAAAGGTAGGAGCAGAGAGACTGCAAATAGAGGAAATGTGGCCAGATAGCCAAAAGGAGAGCCCACACAGGGTCAGCTGAGGGGTTACCCAAGCGGATGTCCATGAGGAAGAGCCAAGAATCAAGTCAAGAGCAATCACAGGATGAATTTCCAGATGTACATTTCTGGAAATGCCAGAGCAAGGGCACAAGGTCCAGAAACCAAGCCTAGGAAAAGAGGTCAGAGGGACCTGCTCTTGGGATAAGTGAGCATCCTTACACTAAGACAGTTCTGGAATAATGAGGAATGGGCCAGAGACAGGGAAGAAACGTGAGAAGTGAGGGTTAAGTTCTCCTACAGTGCTGTGTTAAAAGATGTTTCTCCCAATCATTCTTCTCTTCTTTAGAATTAATAGGATAAAACTTAAATTGTGATGCCTATCATATTGTAATAGTTTGGGAAAAAGAGGAAAAGTCTTTGAACTCACAATATATCCCTCTCTTCTGTGTCACTGCTTATAAACTGAACTCACGTATTCATGCAGTACTTATTTTTCGGAATATTTGGGTGCTGACACTGTTCTCAGAGGGCAGTGACCAAAATAACTGCCTTTGTCCCTGTGGTGTTACATTCTAGATGATAAAAAAGAAATACCATGTCCTATGAATATGGTCTCAGGCAAGCACTTTTTAACCTTTCAGAAGGAACTAAGAATTTTTTTTAATATCGTCATGAGTTTAGTTAGTTTTCAGGGTTATTGAAGGAATGAAGTGAGAAGACATAATTATCTAAGTATGGGGAATGTTTGGTAAATGCTAGTTCATTTTACCCCAGCCTTTCTCTTTGTCTGTGCCCTTTTGACCTTTAGTCTTCTTCATGATCTTACTTCCTTTCTGCTCTCACCTGTTTCTAGAAAATGGTCAGATTCATCCTGTTCACCCTTGCGGGAGACCACACCTACAGTCTATCAGATTTCTCCATAGCCCCAAATCAGCCAGCATGACACTTAGTTAGGTTCACTTGTTATGCTTTACTTTGGGTATAATCAACAGCTTCACGTGTCACTTCTCCCAAGGGTATTTGCACAACAAACAATGGCCTATACAAGTGGCTTTAATACAAAAGTGTCCTGTATTCTTTTTTTTGTATATGGGCCCTGTGCTTTGGAAGTTTCCATCAACTCATAACACTACATGTATTAGGTAATACTTTGTTTTCCAATTTTATGACTTAAAGACCAGAATTTGCAATTAATAAATACATACAGCAAAGATCAGCTTTCAGATTATTTGTATAATTGAGGTAGTTGGTGTTTTGGTTACCTTATATGGTTTTATTGCAGATAAACATATTTCCATTAAGATTTTGAAAATAGTAAACTTAGCTCACAGGTCACTGTGGGTGCCTTTGTGAATTATGGGGATCCTTGTTTTCTCATACTGGAAACTAGTTAGAAACTCCTACACTCAAAAAAAAATTATAAAAGAAGAATATTTAGTACTCATAGTAAACTGTAAGACAGGGAGTGTGTGTTCTTGTTCTTATTGTTCTTGTTCTCACTGCTGCTGCTGTTGCTATTGGTAGGGCACAGGTTTAGATTGAGGGGGTGACACCTCATTCATTTCCCATATGTGCTTCAAAGTCACACATCACCCATGAAACCATCCCTTCATCCCTTCACCCCTGTGCTTGGATTTTGCTCTGGTCAGGGTGATCCACATGAGAATTTTCAACCTAGTCATTATCATTGCCTTATAAATACTTTACAATTTACCTCTTTGCGGTTCATGGAATTCTACAAGACAGAATCTTGAGGTTGTTACTATTTGATCGTGGGGAAGTTATCTTCTCAACCTCAGTGTTATAATCTGTACTCAAAATCATTCAAATATAAAAAGAAATAATACTTGTGGAAAAATAATACTTGTGGAGAATTGTCTGAAGGAGAAGCAGCCAGTTCATTTTGCTGGCTCTGGAATGGTAAATTGGTTTAGTCTTCTCAAGTAACAACCATAGTCTATTGGATTTGGTTCCTAGATCATAATGGCTTCCAAGCATCTAGGGCCACATAAAAGCTCAGTGGCAAAGAATGCTGCAGTTGCTCAGCATGCTCAGCTATGGCTCTGGGCGGGGAAAGTAGCTGCACGTGTGCCATATTTTCGCCTAGCCCCAAGTGTCCGGGTGTTCACCCAGGGATCAGGGCAGACAGTTCCAGCGCTTTGTACCTAGATGATTTGTTTATGTTTCTTAAGATGCCTTGTATCCAATATTCTCTAACCGTTATGCTTCATTAGAAGTTCTTGGGAAAATATGCATCTGGCATTTGGGTCCTTTGAGGTTTTCCCGAACCCGTATTTTTTTTTTAATCCATTCATTTTACAGGCACTAGTTTTGTCTACTACAAGGAACACGTCACCTATACATTTTGAAATGATCCAATAGGTTTTTTCTTTTTCACAATTGCTCTCCTTTCTTCTATTCTGAAAAGTTCAAATACAGACAGAGCACATAACCCCACTTACCATGCAGTAAGTACTATGTAAGCTCATAGTATGCAACACACATAGCTTCCTCATGTCTGGACTTAGTCTTCCTAAACTTGCTTTTTCTTTTGACTTTATTTACCCATTTAAAGGGGTTTTTTTCATTATATTACAACAGAAATATGTGCTATACATCTTATTGTAAAGATTTTAATCTTTGAAGAATTTGATTGGATATTTTATACCTCCCTTACTTCTAAGCATAATTAGGAAATGAGGTATAATATCTGTAAGAGCATACTGTCTCCCATATAATTTTATCTGGATTAAATAATTCAGAGGTGCTCTGATCAGATTTGCAGTTTAGTTTTCCATATTTGTCTTCCCCTGTGCTGAAAATAGAAGGATTTAACAGTATCTTACCTCATGGGTTGGATCACAAAAAGCTTGACATCATTGGCTCAGTATTTGATGTTTGCACTTGAGGTCTTTATGGGAAACCATTTGAAACAGGGCCAACATGAACCCATCTAAGATCATGTATCTAGGGTATAGCATCTGCTTATGGATTACATTTATTCATGTTATAAAAATGACTGGTTTGTTGAATTGGTTTTCTTCTGTGACTTCTAGTCAAGATGTTTTTATATATTACAGCATCTAGAGAATTCCAGTCTTATGTTCTACCTATTCCGTTGCTATCAGCTGTGGAAAGTGAAGGAAGAAAAAACTTTCAGCATGCAGGGAAGGCCTACTGCCTAAAATCTGCAAAATATGTTGAAAGTTGGTGAGCCAACTGGGATTGCTGACTGTGGTAGCAGTTTTTGTTTAAGGAGCCCCTTCTCTACTAACTAGCAAGTCTTGATAAAGGAAGGAACATTGGCAGTGTTATATTCATATTTTCTAGTAATAAAGAAAGAAAGGGGCTGTATGTCTGTGCACACAAAACATCATGTGTCTAAAATGTAAAAAGCCAAACACAGTGGTCTATTAGTTGCATATAAACATCCAACAATGCCAAGGATTTTTTAATCCAAAAGACTATTATTAATACTAGTCAGTCTCTGGGCATTATTGGTGCTATTTTGCTTATCTGTATATTATTTTTAGAATGTCTTATACTTCATAGAACTTGAAATAAGCATTTGTTAAACTTAGCTCTACCGTGCAATCATTTGATAGGGATGAGGCTAGATGCCTGCTTATATTTAGTACCAGAATATGAAAAATATAACCAAAATATTCAGCTAGATTCCCATCCTTTTCCAGAAGATTCCCTGCAGTTGCCAAAATAGTGAGTGGACATTATCTCATTTTAGTGTCTTGTCCAGAATGGGGTGGATCTGAGAACTCAGTGACCTGAACATAGCCTTCCATGACATTTTATTAATAATGAGTGTAGGTACACTTGGGAAATAGTCTCTAATAAGTCGCCCTTTACAGTAATTCCTGTTCGTGTGCCTGAACAGAGGTTTAAATGTGGCCTCTCGTCATTTGTGGCATGCTCTTTTTATTTGTACACACAGATACATACATACAAGCACACCCACACATACACACACACACACCTTGTGGAGTGGGCTTTAAATCCAATCAGAAAGTGGTTGATTACTCCCACAACACCCGTGCCATCATTGTACCAGTGGGCAGATCTTGCTGGAGTGGTTATTATTACAGCTTGCAGTGTTCACATCTGGGTAAGATTACTGGATATCTTTCTCCTCTAGTAGCATACATAGAATCTTCCAGCACTATGAAAGCAGGCAATGGGAATGATACTTCCGGGTCAATACCAACTTAATTTGTCCATGTTTTATGATTCAGGCATGTGGTGTCTTCAGCAACAGGATCTTACCATTATGTTCCATAGGATAGGCAAGAATAATGGCAATGGGCTGTAATGACTGAAGTGGGTATTGTGGGACCCCACTAACGACTCATAAATAAGTAGACACTAGATGGGGGAGAAACCACAGATCTCAAATTAATATAATATTATAATCTAATATTCAGGCAAACTTCATTGATCAAGCTCCATATCAGTTCTGTAACCATCTGAATTGGGTGTGTGTAAAAGAAATTCCAAAATAATAGTGGCTTAAACTAACAGAGATATGTTTTCTTGTAAAAAGAAAAAGAAGCTAAGATATAATCAGTCCCGGTGTGGTACAGGGTCTAGGATCTGTCCTCTGTGCTGCTCCATCCTTAGCATGGTCCTTTAATTCTCTAGGTTGTCTCATTTTTACAATAGGAGCCATCAGGAAAGAGGGCAGATAGAGGGTACCATAGGATCTTCCCTAAGCTAATTCAGATTCAGGAAACGTTATATTGCTATTTATATTTCAACAATTACAGTTTAGATATATGAACAAGGAGAAATGCCTTCTTTTAACTCAAACTATTACCATCTCAATAAAATTAGAGCCTGTATTGTAGATAAAAACATGAGACATTTATACGAGGCACAACCCATAGTCTACTATCTATAAAGAAAAGGCTGAGAAAGCATAGAAGTATAGAGAAGTTAACTCTAGAATCTGGAAAAGTCTTTCTTTGCACAAAGGATTCTTAATTTTGAGTTTGAAGGGTCAGTCCTCCAAGTAAAGGATTGATTGATAGAGTTCCGTATGGAAAGTAGAAAATGTTCTAAGGAACAGAAAGTGCTGGCATTATGCTTACCAATTCAGCCCATGTCGACATTCCTGGTTACTTTCTTTTCTGTTAATAATAGATCTGAAGGTAAGAGTTTAAATTCTAATTAATCTAATAGTTACTCATAATCAACAGATTAAAACATGTCAGAAATGATTATGCTGATAGAATTGCAAACAATTTTCTACTTGGAAGAAAATAAGAACATTTCATCTGATGATAAAATAGTCCACATTTTACAAATAATTGAGTTAGAATATTTTGGCATCTTAAAAGGGAATTGATACAAAGAAAGAGAAATATTTAAAAAAAAAAGCAATTGTGTCAGAGAGATATTTGTATTTAAGCATTGAAATTAAGCAACATTCAGAACTGACTTGGTTCATATCATAGGGTCTACAAACCCACCCGGAGAGTGCTAAGTCAGACTCTGGCCAAGTTACTCAGAAGGAATGTCATTTCTTATTTAGCAGTTCCTAATATGACTGTTTCTTTGGATCAAAGAAAGCTAAATTGTTCTTTTCTAAACATGGTTTTGGAGTCATAAGTCTTTAAGATTATGGAAGGATTTTTATGATTATCTCCCATGGTTCCATTAGAGACATGAGAACCCATTAAAATTTTTCCAGAAAAACTTAAACCTTAAAAAAAAAAACCTTCAATTTCTATAATTTAAGAAGGGAATCCAGAGAAGAGAGATGGCTCAGCGGATAAGAGCACTGACTGCTCTTCCAGAGGTCCTGAGTTCAATTCCCAGCAACCACATGGTGGCTCACAACCATCCGTAATGGGATCCAATGCCCTCTTCTGGTGTGTCTGAAGGTAGCAACAGTGTACTCACAATAAATAAATCTTAAAAAAAAAAAAAAAAAAAAAAGAAGGGAATCCAGTTAGGTTTGAGATGCTCAAGAGCACAAATTCTCATGCCCACTGTCCATCTTGTCCGCCCTTCTATATAGGCAAAAATCCTTTGAACTTAAACATGTCTTTCTTCACTTGAGCAACAGTGCCCTGAGCCTGTGACCCTTGAGTGGTGTGACTTAGGTCGCCAGGCATTCCTGTGAGTCGGTGCCACTAAAGAATCTAGTTTTGTGACCATTTTTACCTACATCTGGATTTTTCTTCTTTCTAGTTAGTTAGTGTCTAATGTGGTACTTCTAAAGAATATGGTGTAAATATAGGCACATATACCCCTGCAGCCACGTGTACCCCTGCAGTCACCTGAACCCTGCAGCCATGTGAATCCCTGCAGTGTTAACTCTATCTCTCCATCCCTTTTTAAGCTGAGGAGATTCATCTCAGTCAGATCCTCTCTGGCTTCTCTCATCAAAGTCGCTGAGTTGTACGCTCTCAAGAGTACTGCATAACTATATTTGTGGGTTTTCTCATATTTTTATTTCCTCCTTAGTCTGTTTCAAATTCTGTTAACTCTGTCTCTTTGAAATGAGGTACATCTTACGTCTCTCAGAGATGAGGGTATGCACATCATTCATCTTATGTCTTTCAGAGATGATGGGTGTGGGCAACATTTGGTAGCCATTGGCCTTACCAGAGGTCCCTGCATTGAGAGGTGCCTCGCTGAATTATCCATTTCTCTTTCCCATTAGATTGTTGGCTGTGATCACCAGCTGGGAAGCACTGTCAAGGAGGATAACTGTGGAGTCTGCAACGGAGACGGGTCAACCTGCCGGCTGGTCCGAGGGCAGTATAAATCTCAGCTCTCTGCAAGTAAATGTAAGATACTATAGAGATGGGCAGTCTTGTCCTCGTTGACTTGTTCCTTAACCCTTACCTAGCTGTGGCTCCCCTCTGCAACTGCTGAATAAAACATCTAGAGAAGAATCTGAACATTGAGGTGAATATGTTCTCAGTTGGTGGATTCATGTGGGACAAATAAGATCACCAGTTGTGACCTAAAGGAGAAACTTTTTTCTTCTGGGGCGAAGTAGAAAAAACTAGATATGTGTCTAAAGATACATGAGCTTTACTACTCAATGGAGGTTCAGACTATGTCCTAGCTGCTGTCTGATATGTAGTCTGAGCTGTCTGGTAAAATTATCACAGAGAGAGTAAGAAAATCAGTACAAATTCACCCCTACTACTACAGAATCACATGGCCCTCATGGACAAAGTGGCCTGCCTACAGTCAGTGCTGACAATAGGTTCTTTCAGAATCGATATTAGGTCAACATTTTGTGAAGCCATTTACTCATTTTTGTGTCTTGATCTCCCTAGATCAATAAACAAGTACTTCCTATATATGAATGTGCTTTGAACTCTATCTCATGTAGTCTTTTGTAGAAACCTAGTTAGCAAGGTGGTCTGAATTTTCATGTTATAGAAGACATGAATGAGACATTCCTGGATAGTATCACTTCCTCTGGTCACATAAAGAGCTAATATTTGAGTCCAGAGTCCCAGTACCTAAACACTTATCCATTCCCTACTGTCCCATCATGCTACTTACTAATACTTACCACATACTCAAGGGCATGGATTTTTAGAGACATTTTGACCCTAGCCTAATGTTTTCATTATCTACTACTACTATGTCGTTTTCCAATATCTATTTTCATATGTCTCCCCAAGCCTGGGAAGTGAGAATAAATTTTTGAGTGAGGTTTTGTTCTCTGTACTTTTTGACTAGTTAGGGGAAAACAATTGATGTGTGACAGATGTGTGGCTGTAAATGGGGCTGTGGGTCAAGAGGAGAGCAAATAGGAGCTGTTTGGGGAAACACTTGAGAACTGTTCTGTGAAGCCCTGAAAAGGCACCTCAACAAAGGGGAGGGGGCAATTGGGAAAAGAGGCAGGAAGAGTGGCCAAGGGCAGTTGAGCATGTGAAGAATTAGAGATGCCCACTTAGGACACTCCCCACATTTTCACTGCCGTGGAGGCAGGGAAAATTGAGAGTCTCTTAAAAAGTAAAACTTCTAAACTATCTGGCAGCTAAAATGAAAGATGGGATGACTCGGACACTGATCTAGCACATCCAGGAAAGAGTTTTCTTTGGTCATGTATGTTGCTCACATATGCTCATAGTTTCTTTTACATGATGAAGAACTAAGGAAGTCAGAAGATGAAAACCAGAACTGGATAGAGGCAGAACTCTTTTTTAAGTCTCTGAAATTTGGGTTGGGTACATTTCTTTTTTATTTTAAAAATGCATTTAAAAGGTCACTCTTAATGGAATTCTCTGAGGAATGCTGAAGAATTAAAATCTTTCAAGTTATCTATTACATAATTGAATTGGTGCCCATTATCCAGGAATTCAAGACTTGCCAGTAAGTATAAAAATTAGGCTTGTGTGGTACAATTGCACTCTGGTTACTGTGAAAGCCTGTTTTAATAGGGAGTCTTCCCTCACCATCATGTCTCCACCTTCCTGATTGCACAGTAGAGCCAGAACAGTACTCCTGTAGGTATTCCTCTTGTTCTCCTATTGGAGGCATTTGGTCTCTCTCTCTCTCTCTCTCTCTCTCTCTCTCTCTCTCTCTCACACACACACACACACACACACACACCCCACTGGCAGACCCTGAGTCACAGTGAAGAAGGGAGAAAAGCTCTAAAATAACAAACTGAGGCAAGTTGGGAGCCATATGTCATCCCCAGTTCTGCAAATACATACTTCAGCAAAAGGGACTCTATTCAAGGCTGACACTGGGTAAATTATATAATACACAACCTGATGACTGTACATAATGACAAAATGCAATTGATTCGTTTACCTTAGCCCTGATGATGCCTCATGACAAAATGATTCATATCAATAAAGCGCAGCATGTGCATGCCCCTCGCCACAATCCATAGCAGATGCTGAACGGAGTCCACCACAGCAGAGTCTCCCGCCCTGTATTTACAGACTTCAAGGCAGCCCACAAGCAAGAGTGATTAGCTGCTCAACAGGCAGTATGCTGGCCAGGTGAGCATGCTCCACCCCTGAGGCTCAGGAGGAGTGCTGCCAGGTCTCTCCCACGACTTGCCAAAAGGAGCCATAAGCCAGCCACATGCTCACTTCCAACTCCTAGCACTCGGGTTCCCCACACTGAACTGATTTTCTTTCTAAATTTATATCCAAGTTTTTTTTTCTTATGTTATCAAAACTCATGGGAACAAAGGCAAAACAGAAGAGTGGAGAAAGACTATTGCAGAAAGTGCCAGAACAAAAGAAGAAAAATAGGGGTAACTTATTGAATAGCTACTGCTGAATGAGAAGGAGCCACCATTTTATCAAAGGATACCATAACTGCCCAATTCTTTTGCATGGGAAAAGACTCCAATGATAATGGTCAATTCTCCCTCTCCTACTCACTTCTTGACTTCCTTAGACCAATGAGAAAAATTAATTAGCTAACTTTACCTTGTTTTTGTTTCTTGTAATGTAAAGACTCATTTTGAAATCTAAAGACTTACAAGTCTTATTGACAAGTGTGGTAATGTGTGTCTTCTTAGACCCTCAGACCCAGATTCAGCCAGTCTGCTATGAATTTGCATCTGGTCTGCAGAACTTTCTAATGTAACTATAGGCTTTGAAACCACAAGAACATCCATAAGTGCTTTCGACACACTCCTTGAGTGGCAAGGGTCAGATAAGCTAATTTATATCAAGATAAAATGAAGCTCCTAATCCAAAGGATGTGCCTCTCAGGCTGTGACTCAGGCTGATTTATAATAGCCATGGATTAGCATATTCCTGGACCTTCGTTCTGGCTCAAAAAATTTGAGGTGAAGTATGTTTATAATAAAACACAGGGCCTTCTGAGTATAAAGTACAGAAGAATTTTAAAAAGAAAAGTGGTAACAAAATTTGTACCTCGTACATGACTGCTTCATGCTGTACTCACAGTCCCTTCAAAGATGCCTATCCATTCATTGAACAGCAGGCATTTATAAGACACTAGCTACACACTGAGAAACTATTCCCAAGGCTGGAAAAGAAGAATGAAGCTGTCATTTAAAATAAGATTAGGACATAATACCTTTCTAATCACTCAGGGTTTTTACTTTATACTTCACCTTAGAATGCTCTGTTTTATATTTAGACATATTTAATTACAATAGTACTTTCAGATACATGAAAAAGATAAAATGCAACAAAAGTAAATTGATAAGTAAGACTAAAACAAAACTTTTCTCAGAATGATGCTCTTTTTAAATTTTTTATGAAACTTTTAAAAATATTTGAGAATTTTATGCATGAGTATTGTATTTATAATATTTCCATTCCACCAACTCTCTCTTTGAACTCCCCCATGTCAAATTTATGACTTCTTCTTCTTCTTCTTCTTCTTCTTCTTCTTCTTCTTCTTCTTCTTCAATTATTACTGTTTCACACACACACACACACACACAAACAACCTGTTAAATACACTTGCCTGTGCACCATCAGGATGCCTCATTGGCCTTTATTGTGGTACTTCTGCAGTGAGTCTCAAATCAAAGTAATGTGATCCCTAGAGCTTTTAATTATTCTTCATTTAAAAGTAATTTTGGCTCTCCCATCTGGTTCTTTGCCTTCCCATGTAAATTTTATAGTCTCTTTGTTCATATCTACAAAAGTTCTCCCCAGGACTTTGAGCAGAAGTGAGTGAGTTCTTCAGATTGATTTAGTAGAGCAGAGAGTTCTTGGCAACGTTAGTGCATTAAGTCATTTGACCTGTCAGGACCTTGTGTCTCTTCACTAACCAGGTCTTCCCTAATGTCTTCATCAGTCCTTACTAGTTCACAGTACACAGATCCTCTGGCTTTTGGGTTTAATCCTTTTGTATTTTTCATCAATTACAATGGTCCAAGTTTGTTTTTTTTATTTACCTCTCTAGTTATGTATTGGAGTTTATACAAATGTGATTGGTTATATGTTATATGTCTGCCATGTATTTTGCTCTCCAGCTAAATTCACTTACTAGCCCTTCGAGTTTTGGTAAATGCTGGTATTTGCTATGTAAATAATCATCTTGTTTACAGATAAAGATTATTTTTCTTCTTCAGTTTCAATTTGAGAGCCAGATTTTTAGAATCCTTCTTTAAGCCAGGGCATCTGATCTAGGGATTAGAAAATGAGTGGCATCCATCCTTCTTACTCTATTCTTAAGGAGAAAGCAGTCCATCTCTCATTGAGTATGTCATTAGCTGAAGGTGTTTTACAAGGGTTCCTCTTTAGACTAAGTTCAGACTCTCTCTCTCTCTCTCTCTCTCTCTCTCTCTCTCTCTCTCTCTCTCTCTGTGTGTGTGTGTGTGTGTGTGTGTGTGAGAGAGAGAGAGAGAGAGAGAGAGAGAGAGAGAGAGAGAGGAGAGAGAGAGAGTATCTAAGAGTTATTATCATGAATGGATATCAAATTTGATCAAATTCCCTTTGTATCTCACTTGATATAATCATTATGTTTTCTTGGCCTTATTAACAAGCTGGGATAAACTAATATAAAGACAAACTTTGCTTAATCATAGACATTCTTTTCATAGATTGGTAATTGATTTACCAAAACTTTGTTGAGAGTTTTTACACCTATTTTATGATACACAGTGATCTGTATCTGTGATTGGTTTGGAGATCTCATATAATGAGTTTGGAAATGTCCCCTTTATATGTCATTTTCTGGAAAAAGTAATATATACAATTGACATTTATTATTAATATTTATTATTTCTTCTTTAAGTACATGGTAGCACTCACCAGTGAAATCTTATGGGGGCTAAAGACTTTTTTCAGCACTTAACTTTCTGAACATATGGAATACAGTTATAGTGACTATTTTAATGTCCATTCTGTGTTTTGATTGATGGATTTTTCACTTCAGTTGGGCTATATTTCTGGGTTCTTTACATGTCTGGTAATTTTTGACTGGATGCCAGTCATTGCAGATTTTACTTTGTTGGGTATGAGATATTTTTGTATTCCTATAAATATGCTTAAGCTTTGTTCTGGGAACAGTTAAGTTATTTGAACTCAATGTGGATCTTTTTGAGTCTTACAATTTGGTAGGTGGGAGCAAAGCCATGCTTGGACTAGAGTTAATTGTAATCGTCTACAAGGCAAGACCCTTCTAAATACTCAATGTTCCATGAGTTATCATGTCTTCAATTCTGGTTGGTGGGATAAGACAGTCTTTTCGGCCATGTCTGACTACTATCTATTCATAATTCTTTTTTTTTTTTTTTTTTTTTTTTTTTTTTTTTTTTTTTTGGTTTTTCGAGACAGGGTTTCTCTGAGTAGCCCTGGCTGTCCTGGAACTCACTCTGTAGACCAGGCTAGCCTCGAACTCTCGAACTCAGAAATCCGCCTGTCTCTGCCTCCCAAGTGCTGGGATTAAAGGCGTGCGCCACCACCGCCCGGCTCTATTCATAATTCTTTGTGTTGTCCATTCTCCAAGTTAAGTCAGTGTCTTTACTTTGATACATTGATACCAATGATTCAAGACCACCTTAGAACTCTCTATCTCTCTATATCTATCTTATCTCTATATTTATATCTATCTCTATCTCTATCTCCATCTCTCTCAATAGCTCTCTTCATTCAAGAATTTTCTTTCTGACTGCTTCTACTTCTTGGACTCTTAAGTTTGTATCCTCAACTCAGAGTTCTCACTCACAAAGCCACAGCCAGGAAACCCATTCAAGAAAATAAAACAATAAAGTACTAGGCTATATCTACTTTGCTTCCTGACTGTTGAGAATCGCTGCCCTCTCTACCTGACGTCCAATGTCTTGAATAGTATGGTTTTGTAACACTTTATCTGATTTATTTTGGTTATTTTAGATATTAAAACTGCTCCCTAATTCATCTTGGCTAAAAGTAGAAGTCTTGGTACTGGGCTCTTCTTTCACCTTTGCAAATATGTAGAACCAAATAGCTTTGACGCCTTTTATAGGTTATTATATGGCCCTTCCAAATCTCATCAGCTGGCAGTCTCTGCAGTTATTTCCCGGGGATTAGTGAATGTGTTCTACTATTGTGAAATTTCTTTAATGCTCTGCCACTCATTTTACAAGTATGCCAGCTAGTTTTTTAATATAATATTTTGCATTCTTTGAGAATTTTATACAGTCATGCAATGCAATTATGTTAGTGTTCATACAGCTAAAGAAAGATGAGGTAGGATCACTGCATAACATAACTTAAGACACCATTGTGCAATATATCCTAATATAAAATATGACTGTGCTCCTCTTAGAATCAATGAAACATTATTTTGACAATAGAGTTTATTTTGATTAAATATAATTTTGGAGAGCACTACAGTTTTTGGCCTAGACTCCTAAAAAGATAACATTCTCAAGTTGATGATGGAGAGAGCATTGTTTGGCCTGACTAGCATTTATCTTTCATTATGCAATTACTTATAAACTTGGGTGGGATGGATGGTTGAAAAGCTTAAATATTAAACTTTAAATATTATTTAATATTTAACTATTAAATATTAAATAATATTTAAATATTAAATATTATCCTCTTTTATTGGATATGATTTTAGAGCACTAAAATTGATAAGAAGCTTTAAGATCCACCTTCAAAATCTTTTCAATATTGGCAGACTTTTTGTGTTAACACCAATCATCATTTCAGTTTTAAAAATAAGATTAAGTATTATCCCTAGGGAAGATTCCTTCAAAATGTGAACTTACCAGCAGATCTAAAACCTAAGAAAAACTCAGATATCAGAATAAGAAACCTGCATTTTCAAAGTATTAGCTTTCTCGGCTTTCTTTGATTCACCAAGTCAGGGCACTGATAAAATTTAAAACTTCATTCAAAATGTTTTATATAGAAAAAGCATCTGCCACACAATAAAATGGTCAAAGAAATCTTTTAAGTACATTCCTTGGTAATATTTTGCTTATGAAATGTCAGTTACAACCCAGGTATGTGAAATGACAGAATTCATGATTCCCATAAAGAGTTTGTCCATTTAGCACAGAAATATGTTATCTAATCTCTCTTGAAAATGTTAATTAATAACCTAGAAATAAGTTTCAAAGACTGGCCTCATGGTTCTGTCAACAAGCCAGACTAGATTAGGACATATGCAGTGGATTATGAAACAGTGTGCCTTTGTAGAAGAGGACATTCCGAGGAACATGTGGCATGGTGAGAGATGTGGCCACCTTCCTCACCAGCCACATCAATTGCACTAGTCACTGAAAGCAGGCATCACACTGCCCATACCTTGGAACCTCTTAAATACTTCCATGGATAGCAGGGATGCCAGTGATAACAGTAACTAGAAGAATCCTCTAACCCTAACCCACCCTTAATCAATGAGAATTTATTGTTAAATGCAACAGTGTTTTCTAGCTAAGAGAATAGCTTCTTCTAGCAGCATGAAGAAAGGAAATTTAATTTTCTCATTCTTCTTGTATTTTAGTAGTTGAGACATTCATGCACAAGTAAAACTGTATTTATATCATTTCATCCCTTCCTTTCCCACCTTCAACTCCTCCCATGTTCTTCCCAGTATCCCCTCTCAAATTCAATGACCTCTTCTTCTAGAGTTGTTATAGAATTATTATAGACTATGTGTACAGCCTACTGAGTCCAATTAGCATTGCCTGTGTAGAATTGTGTTTAGGTTAGGGCTGACCACTTAGGATTGTCACATCAGGAGCCCATTTCTTACATTATGTTCTAATATACATCAGATGCTATTAACAATTACTATGATACTCATGTTGGATATACCCTGAGTTAAACAGAGTGAAATGGTTTCTCTGATTCAGCATAGCTAAGAAACTAATGGAAACTAATGAAAGGGCTTTGAGAATTTCCTTGAATAGGGTATAATCATTAGGATTTCCTATTTTTCCCTAAGGACCTTTTTCTCAGGAACCATATGTGGTGGTTTGAATAAACATGGCCCCCCATAGGTCCATAAGGGTAGTACTATTAATAGGTATGGCCTTGTTGGAGTAGGTATGGCTTTGCTGGAGGAGATTTGTCACTAGGGGGTGGACTTTGAGCTCTGGCTTAAGCCAGGCTTAGTGGTTCACTGTGTCTTCCTGTACATCCAGATGTAGAACTCTCAGCTCCTTCTCCAGCGTCATGTCTTCCTGGCTACCATGCTTCCTGCCTGATAATGACTAAATCTCTGAACTGTCAGCCAGCCTCAATTAAATGTTTTCCTTTATAAGAGTTGCTGTGGTCATGGTGTCTCTTCACAGCAGTAGAAACCCTAAGACACCATCTTTGAGGCTAATAAATCATTAACTTGATTCCTTTGTCTCTCACTTAAAAGATGACTTTAAAAAAAACTCTTGAAGAACTTTGTAGAACAAAGTAATTGACTAGTTCCTGGTGGGTGGCAGATCTATCTTCTCACAACATAAGAGCTATACTCTGTACAGCTCCTCCAACCTCTGTGCAGAGTTCTGTCCATTACTTTAGTACCTGTGTTAAAGCATTGTCCCCTTTGACCAATCATGTGCAAAAGGGTATCAAAAATATTTCTTCCCTCTTGTTTGGTGAGCTTTCTTCATCCTGCCTCACCCTCTGTAGTGTTCCCAGTTCCTCCCTACTCTCCCTACTGGCACACACAAACTTCAGCCAAAAGGCAATGTTACTGGCTCAGCATGTGGAATGTGAGTTACTTCTAACAAAGCCGGAGCTGGGCCCATGGGCTGTGTGGGGGTCAAAAGACTGCAGCTGAGCACAGCAGTGCCAAGTAGAAAGCTTCCCTTTCACTTGGACTTCATTTGACCTACGGATAAACAAAGACTTGCTATTTCTAGAAATCCCATTGTTTTAACTTCTTTGAATTTCTTTTGCAAACTTCAAAATGCACGTGTTTATGGAACTTAAGGTTCTGCAGGCTCGGTCTTAATGTCCCTATGTTCCTCTTCTGTTTTTCTCTTACTCCGTTTGTTTTATGTGCCACAAAGTCCTAACTCTCAAAATTATAGACTTTTACTCAACAATGCATGGCATTAAAAACAGCAAAAACGTTATAATGTGAGTAGAATATTCAACAACTTCAATAAATGTAACTTGTTAAGGGCAGGAATGAAAACTAGTAACTCACCCTCCTCAGTCAGCAGGTCATGTCCTAGAGAATTCACAGTGTTTAACTATACATAAAATAAAAATCTTTCAGCCCTGTGCATGCCTGGTACCTGTGAAAAGCAGAAAATACGGAAGGTGGAGTTAATGACAGTTATGAGCTGTCATGTGGGTGCTGGGAATCGAACCCAGGACTTCTGGAAGAGCGGCCAGTGCTCCTTACCACAGAGCCATTTCTCTACCTCTCTGACCTCAATTTTATGGACTAAAGAGAGGAAAATAAATGTATTTAAGACCTACTATGTTCCAAGCAACATAGTTGTATGTGTATCTGTTATTTATATCTGGGCACAGCAATATTCGATGCCACCTTATTTTATAATCATAACTGAGTGATACTCATTAGATAACTTCAGTGACTCACTATCTGAACTAACTTTCACTGGGAATCTTTTATTTAAAAGATTCATCACCAGGTACTATGATGGTATCTAATGTTGGAAATGTAAATAAGAATGAACAGTCACACATAATTTCCAGGTGTAATGACTCTTAAATGTTCTCTTAAAAATAGAACTTGCCTTTTTGGTTCGTTTGTTTCTTGACGGCTTTTATATCCCCTTGTTCTTGCTTTAGTCACCATGATTCTGGAGGTTCCAGTTCTTCATCATAAATTTTTCTTTGTTCCTGTTACCAGCCTTGGGTGAAGCAGTAAATAGTCTAAGTGAATGTGGTCTTCAGCAAACATTATCACAGGTGGAGTTTCAAATGATAATGTGTGTGATGCCATCAGGGTGGATGTAATTCACCTTCAATTATTTTTTAAGGTTTATTTTTACTTAAATTATGTGTAGTTGTATGTGCATACATGTGGGTATGTGCTTGTGAATGCAGGTACCTAAGGAGGTCTGAGGCATCAGATTCCCTGAAGCTGGGGTACAGATGATGAACCATCTGACGTGGGTGCTGGGAACTGATCTCAAGTCCTCTGGAATGGCAGCAAGAACTCTAAAGCACTGAGCCATCTCTCCAGCCTCTCTGTGTCTTTAAATGTCTACATCTCATGAATGTAGGCTCAATTTTTAGGTTGAGAGATCCATGTTAAAATAATCTTTGACTCAGGCAGAGTTTTAGAAGTATTTCAAAACAGAAATGGTAGATGTGCTGCATGCAATATTTGAAATCATTTACCAGGCTTCACACAATATTTCACTAAGAATGAAGGTAGCTTGTAGGCAAGAACAGAAAGGAAGAGGTCTGTGGGTTCAGAGCGTACAAATGTATTTTCTCCTTCTTAGTCCTCCCCATTTAGCCAAGATTTTGTGACAGAGAGAGTGCAGATTCTTATACAGTGCACTGTCCTTTGAACACTAGGGCTTTTTTTTTTTTCGTTTTAACCCAGTGCAAATGTTGTAATCCAGGAAAATTTGATGGCAATTTAAAGTCAAAGAGTTCCTTCAAACCGATTCTTAAATCGAAATTCACGTGGATGGGGCTAGAAAGATGACCACGAGGTTAAAGCACATCCTGCTGTGCAGAACACTCAAGTTCAGTTTTCAGCAGCCATGTCAGGTGGCCCACAATGCCCTGCGGCTCCAACTCTGTGAGCTCTACCACCCTCTTCCGGTCTCATGTGCAACTCCACTCACGTGTACATATTCCCACCTGGACACAGATGGACAGACACACACACAAACTCATTTAAAAATAAAACGTCTTTTAATCACATTTTGTTTAAAAACCTAAATTCCCCTAAGCTAAGCAATGGTAGCACCTTTGACATGTTTTATTTTAGAGAAAGTAGGCATTTTACTTCTAAACCATTGCCTTTCACATTTCAAACACTAAGAAAAAAGCATTTAAATCTATTGTTCCTACCTTTGAATGGGATGCAATCAGTGCTTCTTTTGTCAAATTATATGCTTTGACAGCTTTGCTCTGTTTCTTTCTAGCGGATGACACCGTTGTCGCCATTCCTTACGGCAGCAGACACATCCGCCTTGTCTTAAAGGGGCCAGATCATTTGTGTAAGTAGAGCAACTGTTTTCCTTGGGGGACTGGAAATTTTAGCTGTTACTATTAACTTTTGTTCCAGAAGGGATTAAAGCTCAAGAGAGCCTCTACCCCCATCCCACCCCTACCCTATCCTACTCCTGTGATATGAGAGTTTGAATGGCTTCTGTTTGTATTTGGCCAAATGATGAGAAGGAGGAAGCCTTTGCAGTCATCTGTAAGCATAGTCATCCAGGGTGCCAGCACATTGTTCGCGGGTTAAGCGAACCTAAACCTTCATGGCTATTACCTCTGTTCTGTTGTCTTTCTCTATAGTCGCTCTTACCTTTTTCTTTTCTTACCTTTTCTCACCTCCCTGTCCCTTTTCCTTCTTCACCCTTCCTTTTCCTTACATATTTTAAATCTTTACTTTGTCAGTGCACAAATATATAACAGTAACAAACTGTGACGTTTCAAGCAAATTGTTGCAGGCTATTCAAATCTGTGAATTAATTCATAGCCCTCACATCTTGAAGTCAAATTATAGGATCTGGGATGAAAAGGTGATAAAGCCTTAAAAATAAAATGGTAGCTTTTTCCGCGTAGGGTTTATCTAAGCTAGTGGTTATCAACCTTCCCAATGCTGCAATCCTTTAGTGGAGTTCCTTGTGTGTGATGACCCCCCAACCATAAAATTATTTTGTTGGTACTTTATAATCGTAATTTTGCTACTGTTGTAAATCATAATGTAAATATATGATATGCAGAACATCTGATATAGGATACGCCCCAAAAAGGGTCTTGACCCACAAGTTAAGAAACACTGATCTAAGAACTGATCTTCAGTCATGCCAGGACAGCAATATACAGCCACATCTTATTCCTTATGGTTCATGCTATTTAGAAAGAGATCTGTAAATTATAGTCAGACGTTGTGGTCTGCAAACAAAGACTGGGAGTGGGAGGAGTCTGAGGACATTTCCTGTGATGCTCACTTTCTCTTCAGTTCTTCCCTTAGCACTTCCGCCAGTTTAAGGAGCAAGGATTATTTCCTGGCAATTAGACTATCAATATAATCAGATAAACAAGAAGAAGATAGAACAGAGAGTCTGGAGAAGTTATTATGCTGTACTGAGTCTTTCTAAAAACAAACGCATTTAATCAAAGACATGAGGTTTGAAATGTCTTGTGAAACAAGGGGTAAGTGAGGTACAGTTTAAACACTGATAAGTCATCCTTATATGGACCCAAGTTCATTTCTAATCCTGAGTAGCTCCATAAAGTCCAGGGTTAACATGTCAAAAGGTGATGTATGTGTATACTTTATACCATCCAAATGACTTGTCTATCCACTTCAGAATAGGACACTGCTATTGAATGACCACACTCCAAAATGGATCTTTTGTGAGCAATGCTGGAGACTGAAGTAAAGTAGCCAGGCTGAGATCATTGTCATGACACAGGAAAATGACTGACAATGCTGAAGAAATACTTAAAACAAAATCTTATATTTTATAAATATGCTAATCTCCTATATTTTCCTAGTCTTATGATTGCTAAGGAGCTGAAGAATTGGGAGTCTAGGAAGATGACTCAGTTAGTAAGGGTCTTGTTGTGCAAGCATGAGGGTCTGAGTTCATATCCTCCAACACCCATGTAAAAAAACAGATAAGAAAGCAGTATGAAGACTAGAGAGATACAACAGATAAAAGCCCTAGCTGATTTTCCAGAGGACCCAGGTTCAAGTCCTAGCAACCAAATGGCAGATTGCAGGTGTCTCTAACTCCAGATCTTTGGGATCCAACGCCTGCATACAGAAATACATGCAGTCAAAACAACAATGCAAGAGAAATTTAGTAGATGATAGATAGATAGATAGATAGATAGATAGATAGTAGATAGATTAAAATTTAAAAAGAAAAAGCAGTATGTGTCTATAATCCCAGCACTGGGAGGAGAGCCAGAAACAGGCTGGTGTCCCAGAGCTTATTAGCCAGACAATATAGCCCAATGAGTGAGGCCCAGGTCCAGTAAAAGACCCTGTCTTTAGAAAGTAAAGTGTAGAATGATTGAAGAAGACACCTAGCACCAACATCTGTCCTACCTACCTACCTACCTACCTACACACACACACACACACACACACACACACACATACACATGTGCACATGCCTCACATAGAGACAAAGAAAAGCTCAGAAAAAAAAAGAAAAATATGTATTTTGTTAAATCAACCTAAAGAATGGCTAGGTAAGCTGTAATTCATGAATGAGATCTTTTTCCCCATCGTGCATGCTGCTTATACCGTGTAAGTAGGAAGTACCAAGTGGTCACTCTGAATTCACAAACTTACCAGGAACGTTATACAGAGTGAGTAGATTGTGGGGCATAGATATATGTAATAACAATTAAAGAAATAGAGGCCAGGAATTTTGAGAGCAAGGGTTACTACAAGAAGGATTGGAGGGAAGAACAGAAAGGGGAGGAATTACATAATTATTTTTTTAACTTCAAAACATATTTTTAAAGAATTTGTTGCTTTATTTCTATTTTTAACTTTTCAGTTATTTCAACAAAATGATGGGAGACAGAATAAATAATATCCCATTTCTCCTGTGGATGTTTTTCCTTCACTAGCCCACAATGGGACCAGTTAAATACTTAAATATTCCTGGTGGACAAGGCAACTTCACACCAGCCTCCCCACTCTCTCTCTCTCTCTCTCTCTCTCTCTCTCTCTCTCTCTCCTTCCTTCCTCTTTTCCTCCCTCCCCCAACTCCTTTTCTTTCTCTCTGTACAGGGTTTCTCCATATAGCCTTTATTCTCCTGAACTCGCTCTGTAGAGCAGGCTGGCCTCAAACTCAGAGATCTGCCTGCCTCTGCCTTCTGAGTGATGGGATAAAAGTTGCCTGTCTGGATACACCAGCTCATTTTTAATCAGATGTATCTTGAGGACAGCAGGGAAGCCTCTCAGTAAAACTGAGTCTGGTGCTCAGGACTATGGTACACACCTAGGCTTCTAGCATCTCCAGAAGCTTTAAGATTGGTTTTCAATCCAAAAGTCCACTCTATAAAATAGAAGAGAGAGTCCACGATTAAAGCTGAGGTAAGAGACACAGAACCTCTTTCCACTGAAGTACTGCTGTCAGAAGCAATGATTCTGGTGTAATTTTTTATAGAAATCATCTTCCTGAGTCTCTCTGTCTTTCTTCATATAGGTCACAATTAATTTTAATGACTTCTCAATCACCACTGTCTGCTCTCTATATCACAATATATATTATCAATATATATTCAATAACCACTGTTCTTCCCCAGCCCTACTCCCTTACTTTTGATTGTTCTGTTTCTGTACCCAAATAATCCTCATATAATTATATGAGCAATTATATGAGATAATTCATATATAATCAGTATATGTTGTGACATGTTAGTATGTATCAATATATAATCACAATAATTTTATTTGCAATCATATATATAATCATGATCTTCTTAAGCATCCTCTAATTTCCTATAACAAAAGATGCCTCATAGAGTGTGTCATTGAATAAATTCAGACTTGAATGCTCTAGGATATATTTCTTTCTGCTTAAGTGTTTATAACATATCATATGTGAACAAAATTGGTATCAAAAGTCATTATAAAAAGAGGTGGTACTCAAAGGATAGCATCTGTCCTTAAGCCACTCTGGTTTTTTAGTTGAGCAACAACATACATACAGTAAGCAACAGAAAGTATAAAGAGAGGTAGGTCAGTACATGAAAAGGAAGTTGTACAGATGCTGAGACAACACATGGATCCACCTGGACCTTCAGTGAATAAAAAGAAAGCTGGGGGATATTACTGGGCTAAAGGCAACCAGGACAGAAGTCAGATATGTATGAGATGTGGGTTAGCCTAAGGAATTGGGTTACAGTAAAGTAGGATGCTCAGATGAGGTCATTGGAAAGTCAAAGGGTATTTTGACAGGGAACCCTTGATGCTTGGATAGTGAGTTTTAAAATAATTTCATTTGTAACATAATCTTCTGAAAGACATAGACATGTTTATATACCTTATTTATATTACAATTTCAATAGTATCAGCTATCTAAAGAATAATGCTCCTTTCTTAAGTAGCTCGAGTTTTAATTCATAAAATGTGTTTGCATGTGCTCTGTGGTAGCCCCAGGCATACCTGCCTCTCCTCTTCTTGCATTTGATTATATAGATCTGGAAACCAAGACGCTCCAGGGAACTAAAGGTGAAAACAGTCTGAGCTCTACAGGCACATTCCTTGTGGACAATTCTACAGTGGACTTCCAGAAGCTTCCAGACAAAGAAATACTGAGGATGGCTGGGCCACTGACAGCAGATTTCATCATCAAGGTAAACCTGTTTGGTTCCTTCATATTAAGTCACAGTGAAACAGATGGAGCTTGAAATTGCTAAAAGAAATAGAGGATAGATGATAGATAGATAGATAGATAGATAGATAGATAGATAGATAGATAATAAATGATAGGTTGATAAGTAGATAGATGACACATTGATTGATAGGTATAGCAATAGATAGATCATAGATAATTGATGATAGGTAGATAATAGATGATAGATAATACAGACACAAAGATACAGAAATAAATAATAGATTATATAATAGATGGGTAGATAGATGATAGATTGTACATATTATATAGATAGATTATACATATAGATCATATATAGATTATATAGAGAGACATATATATATATATATATATATCCATGATTTACCCAGAAATTGTTTAATTCAAGAGTTTTCTTAGCTACATGTTCAACTTCATATGAGCATATGATATTTACAAGGAGAATCTTTGAATATATTATTAATGAAATGTCCTCACATACATAGCCAATATAGCTATCATTGGTTGGAGGGCATAAATCATTTCTGAATAATTAGAGTACAGTTGTTGACTAATATAAGGTTTCCTCAGTAAGAGAGAAATGCAAACTGATAACCTGTAGACCTAGCCAACCAGTCATACTTCCTATGGCAAGTTCAGTTTTCTCTTTTCCTGGCAAGAAGATTGACCAGCTTCCTTGTATCAGAGCTGTCCTTCCCTTAAAGGTAATATGAAACACATTGCTGGAAGCAACAAGACATTCTATTGGAAAAATGCACACACTGGGAGAATGCTTGGGAATCACAATAAAATAAAACATTTTTTTTCTTTAGGAGGTCAGAAAGACCTGAAGGGTTTCAGCTGTAAAGCTGTAAAACTTGTAATGTGTCCAGGACTCCATAAATTTTTTCATCATGAGACCTGGAGCCAGAGGACATTTGATTTAAGCAAAGATTTGGTGACCCCATGGCAGCTGAAAGTAAGAATATATAGAGGAGAATGTGATAGGTGGTGAGGTTGTATGGAAGAAGGGTTCCAGAACACTGTCCTCTATCTCCATCTGTACAGTTGCTCTTCTTAATTCAGGCCAGATGCTGTCCACATGAATATGAACAAGAAGCTACAAACTACTAGAGATAGCATATAATAGCACAGCTAGTAAAAATCAAGTTACATATTAATTCTTTGAAACCCATAGAGTACTGCTGAATAGACTATTTGAAGAGTAGTCATTTCCCTGGTGGCCTTACCACAGTTAATATGCATGGCAAATGTGTAGAGTTAAATTCCAGTAAGACTATACATCTTTGAATAGTTCAGAGCAGCATCCAACACCTTACATTCATCTTGTTACCTTCAGCCCATCGTCCTTTAGATACTCTATGAGCCTAGTGAAGTTCCATATTCAAGATGGAACTTAAATAAACTCAGAAACCCACAATGTCATATTTTTTCTTTATCATCTCTATCTTTTTAAATTTTTTATTAATTGTATTTAGTTAGCATTCAGGTTTCACTGAGACATGAGTTGTGGCTTGTCCATGCTTGCAGACCGCTATTCTTCCCAGCCTTCTTCCTCCACTTTTGATGGTCCCCTTCCTCCACTCAAGTCATCCTGCTTGTGCTTATATGACATAATACATATGTGACTATATAGACATGTGTATATTTAAATCTAGATTCTACACGCATAAAATGTTATGTTTTTCTCAACCCCCTTCCATGGATAGGAAAAGTATTGCCTAGCCAAGCACTGGCTTCTATTCTTTATGCAATGAACTTTGTTTCCATACCATTCCTCTGGTCCTTCTCCATTCTGGCTGCCTTTGTTTTATTTCAGATCTTCACAGTTCTTTAACTAAGCTAATATTGTAGATGCCAGATTTCTTTTCCAGCTCAGATCCCTTATCTTTTTGAATTCTGAATTGGTTTTCTAGAATTACTTTTCTTCTTTTCAGAATCCTTAATACTGCTTCTACTTCGAGATTAAAATCTAAATTTACTGCACAGAACCTATTGTTTTGGTAATATGTGTTCTTGATGTCTTTCCACCTTACTTTTGACTTGGCCCCTTGTGTTTAGACTGAGATACTAGCAAGTCCTGCCCCCCACCACCACCATCAGAAATCGTGGTCTTGGAGAAACATCATGGTGTCTATCTAAAATGTTTCTCTCTTTTCTCTGGCATCTTCTTCACAAATCCCTGTATCTCTTTTGCCATTTCTTTCTTCATCCCACATTTGTTTATGTTTCCCCATTGTTTGTAGAGGAGGAGGCTGTGTTACATTTATCTTCATATCTCAATAAAAGCAAACCATGAAGCATGAGTAATGCCAAAAGAATAAGGAATTCCAGTTCTCATTGTGCTGTAACAATAACAGGTGATAACATGCCCATTCTATCAGCCATGAAACTCAGCTTCAGGAACGATTCACCCATGGTCATACCCATAGTAATCTTGGACTAGAAGTTATATTTCTTTTCTTCCAGCCCAAACCCCTTTTCCATTTTCTATGTTCCTTCTAAGAATGTATTTTCCCCCTAAGCTCTCATTGGAAAACATCTGGAATTAAATGAATGTAAAGTTATTCTAAATTAGATTATGTAAAAATTTTAATGTATTCATACAAACTTGAAAATGAGCCAGATAATTTAAGAAATATAGAAAAAATAAAATCTTCACCAGAGATTCATGATGAAATAAATTCCTATGTTTTTTTAGTAAAGGAAAGGATCTAAATGTAAAAGTTTATAATTTTTCAGATTTAGCTGTTAAAATTTATCTCAACTTGTGGATTCAGGTTGATTGACAGCAGTATTGACTGCTGTGAGTGATGTGGAGATGGACACAATAGAACAGATGTCTTGTCAACATGCCCACTCCATGCCCTTTGGTTATATACATCCAGATGGGGATTGTTACATTTTATGGTACTTCCATGGTGCTTCTATGTTTACAACTTTTTGAGGACTTCGTTTTCAGTTGGTTGAACCAATTTATATTGCCACACTCAGTAGAAAGCCTTCCTTCTCTCTGCATTGCAGCCAACCTTAGCGCTTCTCAGTTCAATAACAACAGCCATCCTGGCAGGTATGGGCTAACAGATGACCGCGGGCTTCTTTGCATTTCCATCATGATTGGTAATGCTGGGTATCTGTTGGAGCACTCCCTCTTCTAAGAAGATAATTAGCCTCTTTTAACCAAGTCATTTCTTGCTATTCATTTGTATTTCTAGTGTATTTTGCATATTAGCTACTTATGGTTTACACATAATCTCTCCCATTCTTTGACATGTTCTCTTATTCTGCTGATTGCTTCCTTTCCTGTGTACAATATTTTTTAATTTATTATAGTATCATTTTGCTTTTGTTGATTTTTCTTTTGAGGTTATATACCATTCCCCAAAATCATTGTTAAGACTAATGAATGTCATCAAACTATTCCCATTGTGTTGTCCAGTATGTTTATAGTTGTAGGATCTACATGTCAAGTCTCAATCTTTGCACATGAAAGAGTCTGAGCTGATTTGTGTGTATGGTTAGGGATAAAGATCTAATTTATTCTTCCACCAGAGATATTTGGGTTCCCAGACACCATTTATTAAAGAGAATATTTTTTCCTTACCCTGTATCCTTTTTAACTTTGTAAAAGCTAAATTGGCCATAAACGCCTGGGTTCATTTGCAGGCTCTTTATTCTGTTCCACTGGTTCCTGTTTCTGTGTTCGCACCAGTGCTTTGGTGTTTTGATCATGTAGTAGACTTTGAAATCAGGTAGTGTGATGCTCTTAGCTTTGTTGGTTTTGCTCAAGGTTGCTTTGTCTACTCAAAAGTATTCTGTTCAATGTGAATTTTTTAATCATTTTATATTTCCATGAAGAATGTCTTTGGAATTTTGATAAACATAGCATTAAATTTGTAGGTCACATCGAATGAGGCGAACATTTTAACATGATTCTTCCAATACATAGGCAGATATGTTTTTCATTCATTTGTGTCTTAGTCCATTTCTTACCACAATATTTTACATTTTTTAGTGTATAGACTTTTCACTCTCTTATTAGATTTATCATCTTGCTCCCTAAAGAAGTATTTGTTTCAAAAGATTTAAACTCCAAACATTGGTTATACAAGCAAATTTGGCAAATGTGCTAGTGTGCTATGATGGCTAAGCATTCTAGAATTTAGTATGTCTCACTGTTTACTGGCTGTGTGACCTCTCATATAATGTTTTATCTACTTGAGCCTGCTTACTCCTTCATAAAATAGTACTAAAACAGGACCATTCCCAATGGAGCCCCATGGAGCATTAAATGAGATGATATGTATAAACATGGGTAGAGTTAAATTACTTCCTTCCTGTCTTTGAAAAGCTTTAACTGCCAGTTACCCAATCATAGTGCACACTCTATACAATAGAAAAAAAATCTTCTCTGAAGATGGTCACAGGCTGATCAATTTACAACTGGTATCCCAGCAACAATTTGGCGGGTATGACCAATAAAATCAATAGATGGGAAAGTGGGCTGCCCATGACATCTGTAATATGTGACTGGGGGTAAGTAACTGCGTTGTAAACCCTTCCTTCTGTGTCTCCTGTGTCTGTTCTGAAGCTGCAGATTTGGCAAATTGGAATCACCTTCCCTAATAAAAGACCCCAGCCTTCCTCAGAACCTCTGCTTTGCTCTAATTTTGAAAGTACTTGCTGCGTGCTTGGATGTGTTCTGGGTTTGCCCATTTGAATAGTTTATGTAGAAATTCCGATTAGATGAGGAGAAACATAATGAGCACTGAGCTATGTAAGTAGTGGGAGCACACAGCCAGAAAAAAAAAAAAAAGAGTGGGGATATGCAGAGCTGAAAACCTGACTCAGAGTTAATGTGCTGGCCTGTGGAGAACAGTTATTACCTATGGAGGACAGTTTACAAAATGTGAATTTTTAGAGGTGGGGGACTCTGTAAGAAGACTAGCATTGTCCCAACTGTTTGCCAATGTGGTATCTTAGTATGAATTTTAGAAAATTTGCAAACATTGACAATATGCTTTATGGAGGATATGGTGACTTGAAATGTATGTGCATTGGGGAAAGTTATATTTAGATACATGCTAATTAACAAGTGCATCACTTCACAGAGCTATAGAACCAATGATAACATCACAAAAAAATAGCCAGTTACAGTATTCTAAGGAATAATATAAAGCTTGTGATTCCTGCTTGGACTTAATGTTAGACAGACACAATCCCGTCCTATGTTGCCCCATACAACACTGAGCATAATTATGTACATAATCAAGTAGCCAAAAGGTATTTTTATTCTGTGAGATATTATGAGGACAAGCCTAGAAATGAGTAAGGGCAAAGTATGAATTCACATTATCCAGTAAGTTTATGGAACACCTGTGTCTCAATGTCCTTCAGTTAGAAAATGCTTTGTAAAAACTTTAACTGAGTTCTCAGCATGCATTTCTGCCTTTACTGAGCTTACAATAACATTTAAGAAATAAAAACCTTGGTCAAGAAGATACAAATAATGTTGCACATAACTGAGAAGTTAAAATACATATAGTAAAAGCTAAATGATCTTCTGTACAGGTTCATATGATTAAGAAAGATTTTCAGAGACACGGGCATCCTGTGAATATTGGGAAAGACAGGAAATAATCAATTCTTTTCACCATTGGAAACTGAGCTGTAGTAATTTTAGTCTAGCCCACCCTTCCCTGTTACCTAGCAGATTCTAGGTATATATCTAGAATATACCTCCACTACAGGCTACCCTACAATTCATAAAGGAGAAAATCATTGTCTTAAGCCAGAGGACCTCAAGAGGAAGAATGACGTCAACTATGGGAAAGTAAAGCACTTAATCATTGCATAGTGACTCATCTTCCTACTCAACCTGGACACATAGTGGCTCCCCTCATGAGTTTCTCATGTTTTCAAAACAGACTCTAGGGCATTGGAATGAACTCATTTGAGGATGCTGCATTTCTTGTTGGATTTCACACATTGTTAGATAGCAGGGCTTCAGATGGAGAGCCAAGAAGCAACCCTTCACTTTGCTGCTGAGCATGGCACTGTGCTATCCTGCTCTTCCCACCTCTGTCTCTACTCGGCTACTTTATGTCCCTGTCTTCCTTCACCTGAACACTAGGATGGTCTTCCCAGCCTCGGGTCTGCTCTTCCACTTAGCGTTTCATTTTGGGTTCATCTTTTTAGCCATTTTCTTCCTTGATGCATGACCTCAGTTGCTCCCAGAAAGGCATGCTAGTCTACTGCCCAGAGTCACGGCAGCATTAGCTAGAGCCATATTCCATGCCACCTGGAGGCCAAATTATATATCTTCCATACTAACATCTATAAGTCTCAAAGTCCTTGAAAGTTCTTTAAGGTGCATAAAAGCAAAGTTGAATGCTGACAAAATTTAAGTAGTTAATCTTAGAATTTTCAAATGTTAAAATCATCAAGGATTCCTGACATTGGAAAGATTGAGTCCATGTTTATTTCCACTAATAACAAGCTCTTTCTGCTATGCTATCCTGCCTGTGGAGACTGGATTTGTTTGTTTTTGTTTTTGTTTTGTTTTGTATTTTATTTATCATTATTATTTGTGTTTGTATATATGTTCACATGTGGCACAGCCCATGTATGGAGGTCAAAGACAACTTTCAAAAGCCAGTTCTGTCCTTCCACTTTGGGTTCTAGAGATCAAATAAGACTATCAGGCTTGTTTAGAAAGTGCCTTTACCTTTGGAGCCATATTGTCAGCTCAAAAGATAGCCTTTGAAGGAGTTGAGGGAGAGTGGAGAATGGTCTTGTACAGAGATTGCTTTTTAACATTCTGCTTTGCTTTATGAAATGTATCATTTGCTGATGAGATAAACAATGTCTCTAAAATGGTTGTCAAGTGTAAAATTCAAGAGTTCCTAAGAACTCAAAATAAAATAAAATCTTGTTCCAAATATACTCAAAAGAAAACATGATCCATATATAGATCATTTCACCACACATTGATTTATTTAGCAACTGTTTGGTTGCCTACTATATGGCAAACATTGGAGATGATGCCAAAGAAAGAGGGATGATCAAGAGGATCATGAGATGACAAGCTATGGAAAGAAACAGTGAAAGAAACAATGATGGGGGCACTTAATTCACAGATGCTTGGTGCTGTAAAGATTGGGTTACTGTCCTATGTCATTGAAAACTTAAACAAGAGCATTTAAACCATTTTTTTCCTCACACACTCGAGGAAGTAGCATTCTGCCAATTGCTAAACTAGCCTAAAAATGAATACAGTAGACCAAGACAATTAAGTAGGTACCTTGGCTTTATTTTCATTTTCTCCTTGCCCTTGGAAGTAAGTTGATTTATTCTCACAATCTCCAAGCCCTCCCAAGTCATAAGGAAAACAGAGTACCCAAGAGTACTGCGGTCCTGTAACTTTTCACTGTGGGTCTTGGTCAGTAGCTGGTCACCCAGGGCTCCCTTTTGTGCATCCAGAGTAGAAGCTACCCTACTACATGGTAGGTGAGGGAATCCCTGACTGTCAGCAACAATCCTCCTGTCTGTGCCAGAGATTCTGGCATCAGTGGGGAGAAGACATTTAGTGGGGTAACATAAGAAAGCTCACAAGTCTCCTTTTTATCAATAGAAAAGAGAGGGGTGCTTTCAGAGCTATTTCTGTGGGGACCACTGTGGTCTTGATGTTATCTTCATGTGTTTATGCTGTCTCCTTTGTTCATTAAGCTGGACACTGACTTGGAAATCAACCATCTCCTCTCTCTCTCTCTCTCTCTCTCTCTCTCTCTCTCTCTCTCTCTCTCTCTCTCTCTCTCTATCTCACACACACACACACACACCTTCCCCAAACTCCATTTTTAAGGTGCTGTCAACTATGAGCATTCCAATTCACTTTCAGTGTGAGAAGTCCTTAAGCTGAGTTAGAAACACTGAGATGTTGCTTAGAAGAAGGAAGACGAGCTTAGTCCACAACATTTTTTAATTCTTATTAGTATAAGGAGATCAAAATTATATATGCCAGATGTGTTCAGCTCCTTGCACCAACATTCTAAGGTGTCAAACTGAAGCTTTTCAAATACTCTTGAGGACCAGCACATGATGTGTGAGGATTTAGGGTTTGTGAAATGGCAGAGCTAATGATAACAAGGACTGAGCAGTCCTGAATGAAGAAAAACAGAACATACACTTTGGCTGGCCTGTCTCCATGAGCAACTGTTAGACCACCAAAGATACGAGTCATGTCGGCCTTATCATTATTTTAAGTGCTTGTCTCTGCTTTAAAATGAGAATTGAAGGAGACATTATGATAAGAATGGGGACATGAAAAAGGTGAATTCACACTTCATCATGGCAACACAGTGGATATTGGTAATGCCATGAGAAGAATAGCAGCTTTAGAGATACACGGATCTGAACTCAAATTCTGTGTTCCTTTTTCTTAGCTAGACAGCTTGAACAAATCACTGACCCTCTCCTTGTAATTTAAATGTTGAAAACCCACACTGTCTTAAGATTAAATTTAATATAAATAAAACATACCTCAGCCTTGGTAGGAATGTGGTATGTACTGACCATCACTGTCATTGTTAAATGGAGAACATGACTATGGAGAAAGGAAATGTTACGCATGTAGAGAAAACCAAGCAAGGTTATGAAGCAAGAGGTCTTCATTCTTGTGATCTATTTAGTCTGTTTTAAAAGGACCCTTTTCATTTGTGATCCTCCAAATGTAAGTTCTCAGCCTCAGAACCGATATGTATTCTTTAGAATCTCCGTGGTACTCACACAGGACAACGCTCTACTGTTGCTGCCTCTTCTCCTTCCTTCACCATGACGTCTGACAAAAATGCTTTCTTGTTATCCATTCCCTCCTTGTAGGCTATGAAGAGTTTTATTGGTGGCTTCTAACAAGCCTATAAAGGACCTTGCACCATTTTTTTTCCTTTTACCAGATGTAAAGGCAAGTAAACACCATGTATATATTCCAGGATAAGGCCTCCTCATTTTAACCATAGCTGGTTATGATTTCCCACCCTGTCCCCATTGTGGGCCCAGGTCTCCAGCAGAAAGGATCCAGTAAAATAAGTGGTTGGTAGGGTGCTGGCTGTCATGGACCCCTCACCTGCTACAAGTGCAGCTCTACTACTGCTCTACTAAGGGAGAAGAGCAAAGGAGAGCCTTGGGTGAGTTGCTGCTGTGTATCTTTGAACTGTTCCCACGGGGTCACTTGTCTTGGTGAGAGCCCTTTCCAAGCTGCAAATGCCCTTGTAGAAACACATCAGATACCTTATATATCATATAAGGAGAGGATCAAATACAAAACAGCTCTCAATTTTTTTCTTCCCATTTTTCAAGGGTATTAGGTTCAAGCAAGGGTCCTCCTTAATGTCTTTCCTGCATGATAACCACATCTCTGAAGGAAGTGAAGGGTTGCTGGAATTAAAGCAATCAGACAAAAGCTTACCAAATAATGAAATGAATACTGGATCCCTAACCAGCAGTGAGGTACCATGTGTCTGATACATGGGACTGTGGAGGACTATGCATCCCTCTGGTAGAGACACTACTGCTTCCTCTGGTTTTGTTTTTTAAAGATGGGTTTATCACTGTTTGCTCTGATTAGAAAAGGCCCTAAAGGTTCATTAATCAGAGTCCTGGTATGAAATGAGACCATGTGGAGGTTCCTGACCTTTCTCTCTTCCTAATCTCTGGCTCTCCCAGACTTTCCGGAGGAACATTTCCATCTACTTATATAAACTCTAAAGTCAGCCTAGAGTTTGACACTTGCAGGTCTTTCTAATGCCTTCTTGTTCACTGTTCCTATTTCTCCTGTGTCCTAGGTGTTGAGAGTACTTAGTGAGCTCAGCAGCAGAGAAATAGGGCTGTCTTTAAAATAATCTGAAGGTTGTCTCCATCAGTTCACTGGAAATAAAGGGCAGCAGCTGGGATGTTATGGAGACTTGAGAACACTTGACAAAGGCTTAGGCCATGCTATTCAACTGGACCCCAATACTTTTCTAATTATCACAAGTAGAACGGGAGTAAGAAGTAATTCTGTCATTATTCCAAAAACCTCTCTTAATATAACAAACAGCCCAAGCCTGGCCAAACATCGTTCAGTCCTCTTGAAGTTCATTGTTCTGTTTCTGTTAGGTACTTTTTCTTCTCTTGTAGTTTAAGTATGTTTGTTCAACCTTGTAATTTTAGGAACCATTAAAAATTTACTGTCTCATATTCCCTCTTTTAAAAACAAGTTTTAATTTCCATAAGCACAAATCTTATTTTAAAAGTAGTTGCTTTTATAACTTAGTATCTTGACATTTGGTATTCTGGAATATCTACATTAGAATTGCCTAGATCTCTGGGCTTGGGCCCAAGAATTTGCAGTTAAGTAACTTCCAACTGGTGACTTAGCACATCCAGATACATGAATCACTACACTGACAGGAAGACCCATGTATGTCCCTAAATGGGAAAAGCATCTTAATCCTTGACATTTTTTTCTTTCTCAACTACAGATAATATCTTTTATTTTCTGTAATGTAGGACATTTATGATTTCCTTAAAATAAATTGTCTTTCTTATTTTAAGACTGGGTCTTTCTACATAGCCCTGACTATCCAGGAACAAAATATAGAGACCAGATTGGCCTTGAACTCACAGAAATCCTTTTGTCTCTGCCTGCTGAGTGTTGTGATAGAAGTTGTACACCACCATGCCTTACTATATTGTCTATTTCTGAATATACATTTCAAAGGCTACACAATTCTGTAGAAATAAGGTTGAGAAGGGAACTGTGGTGGAGTCACAAATGGAGATCTCACCGTACTCTAAGTCATCAGCTCTGTGGAGGTAAAGATAATAAAGGTACTGTGAGAACCATTCTCTGGGACATAGAATCCATAGTAAGGGGAATGATCATGCCTTCCAATTTGATACCCATATAGGCTCTCACATATCCCTGACCTCCATACACCGTGCATTCTCAGCCAATGTTAACAGAGACCCAGAAGCCATCCTTCTTCTTATCACACCCCCAACTTTCCCATTTTGTTCCTGCAGATCCATGACTCAGGACCTGCAGACAGCACAGTCCAGTTCATCTTCTACCAGCCTATCATCCACCGATGGAGGGAAACAGACTTCTTTCCTTGCTCAGCAACGTGTGGTGGAGGTAACAGTGTTCACTTATCCTATCTAGCCTAGGCCTCTATGAGGAAAAAGCTGGATATTGTAAGAGTGGACTAACTTCGGGATGGAAGAACCCCTTCTTCTGAATGGAGGCTTCCTGAAGCCATCTGTGAGGTACCCTGGGAAGCTTTTCCTTTGTGAATGCTCATAGCAAACACCTCTTTCCTTGGCATTGTGGAAAGCTGGGAGTAGTAATATCCTATCCAAGAGCAGCATTTCAGTGCAGTGCTTGCTTTCCTCTAAGGCTAGACTTCTTCAAGAAGCAAGTGAAGATGCTTGTCAGGCTCACTCCATTAGAGAAAGTTTTATTACCAGAAAAAAAAAAAAATCACTTCATTGTTGACTTAACCTAGGGTGGTTTTTTTGTTTTTTTTTTTTTGTTTGTTTTTTGTTTTTTGTTTTTTGTTTTTTGTTTTTTGCCTATAGCCACCACCGCACACTGAAAGACATGCATTTAGTCCATATATCCTTTGTAGTGTGTCTCTCCTGAAAAGTCACAAAGCAAATTTCTGCCCCTACACTGTCACATCTATGTCACACTGAGTGTCTTGTGTTACTAGAGAAGGTTTCTTCCTATGTTCAGTTTTTATAATTATAGTGAGTATGTCATATTTCTTTGATTTTTTTTGATGATTTAGTCATTTTCTTGTAGAAGATCACTTGGTTCTTTTAAATGTTATACCACTGTAATATAATAAATAACAAAATGTCTAAATGTTTTTATCTGTTCACAAATTCCCCTAGGATGAATACTCAGTGATATGGTTACTAGATAAAGGAGTTTCAGGGTTTTGTGGATGCATGTATTACCAAAATCTTTCCAGAAAATTAAGTGTGTGAATATTTTAGATTGTCAACATTTGTGGGTTATCTTTTGTTTTCCATTTTAATAGGTCTAAAATTACAGATAGATAGAAAGATAGATAGATAGATAGATAGATAGATAGATAGATAGATAGATAGATGCTTTGAAAGCTGGTATATCTAACTAATTCTTTCTCTGTTTTCATGGAAGCTGGTTGATTGACTAACTTTAAATAGTTCACCCACATTGAAATCATTTACAATAGTTAAAGTCATAGTCCCTCAAAATTGGGTTAAATGATTGTCCATCATTCTTTTAAAGCATAAGAATATATGACATAATTCAATAATAACTTCGTTACCTCTATTTATATAATAGGAACAAAACACTAATTGTGCTTCTAAAAGCAGTATTGTATTTTGTCTTAGGATTTCTATTGCTTCAATAAAACATCATGACCAAAGCAACTTGAGAAGGAAAGAATGTATTTGGTTTATACATTCTGATTATACTGCATTATGAAGAGAAGTCAGGGCAGGAATTCAAGGCAGGAACCTGAAGGTAGAAACTGAAACAAACGTTCCTTACCGGCTTGTGCCCCATGACTTGTTCAGTTTGCTTTCTTATACCATCCAGGACAGCTTGTGCAGGGTGGTACTACCCACAGTGTTCTGGACCCTCTCATATCCATCATTAATCAAGAAAGTGTACCACAGAATTGCCTAGAGGCAAATCTGATGAGTGTGTTTCCCAGTTGAGGTTCCATCTTCTTAATTGACCCTAACTTATGTCAAGTTGACAATCAACCTAATCAACACAGGTTTTTAACTTAAAAATAATGAGTCAAATGCCATCAAGTCTATTTGCATTTCAATACAATAGTATTTCTATAGTTGATCTAGCTCACCTTGAATAAAATTACCTTTTAAAAATAAAAAACCTGCCAGCTGAAGAGATGGCTCAGCAGTCAAGAGCTTGACATGAAAGCAAGAAAACCAGAGTTCAGATGCCTAGAATCTAACTAAATACTGTGTAGATATGGCAGAGTCAGGGTAGTCCCTAGAGCAAACTGGCTATCTAAACTGACATATCACCAAGCTCTCTGGGTTTAACTGAAATCTTGTGAAGGATATGATAGAAGAGCAATCGAGGATGGTTCTAGGTATCATTATGGAGCCTCCACATGCATGTACACACACACACATACACACATGAGAAAAAGAGAGAGGGAGGG
>NW_021604670.1:8663943-8680587 GCF_004785775.1 Grammomys surdaster | reverse complement strand
GGAGGGAGGGAGGGAGGGAGGGAGGGAGGGAGGGAGGGAAAGAGAGGGAGAGAGAGAGAGACAGAGAGACAGAGAGAAAGAGAGCTAGGGAAAAAGGAGAGAAAGCTCCCAGTTATGGTGTTGTTTTATGAGAATACATTTCTATAGATTCATGAATGAGTCATACAGAAAACAAAACAAACTTCAATGAAAGGTCATCTAATGTAATATTTTTTTCTTTTCAAATGTAAACCATACCTTTCATAAAACAGCAATTCAATTGCATGCACCCTATATCATTTCCACACAGAATTGCTGTAACAGTATAATTTCAGTAACCTTGACAATGACTTACATTAAATAAAGCAATTAGTGTTACATTCATCTGCTTCCAACCACACTGGGTCTCATTTTACCCACATGTAAGAGTAGAGCTATCCATGGTTTTCCAGTGTCAAGCCTCTGTTCATAGGAAATCTTATCAGGAAACCTTAGTATAAGCAAAAGTTCCCTTGTGGTATGTGAGGGGTGTAGAGTCTTCCTTCCACTTCACGGACCAGTCTTAGGATCTCTGAGAAATAAGCGGTGGCTCCCAGTGTGTGCTGCTGCTGTCAGGTTCAAGTGCCTGGCCACTTCACCACGTGTAAAGAATGTTCCACAAGAACTCCCTGGCAAGCCTCAGAGGACACTGTCGTCGGACCACACTGGTCCTTTGCTTTCACTCTATGACTTTACTTCATAGTGTGTGAGAGCTTCAATGCAGAGGGCTTGGGTTGTGGAATGATAATTTTCAAACACCATACCCTCAACCTAATACTTTATGATTTCTTCCCACTTTTTTTACTACCAGATAAATTCTGTCCTCAAAGAGAAATTATTCTCTGCAAAACTCGAAAGTGTTTGTCTTGTAAAACTGCTGCTTTGGAGGATGATGAAGAAAAAAAGTAAAAGTGTGTTGACTTATCTGAAATGTCATTTTGCTACTTAGCTTTTCTATAAACCAGACGTTAGCTGGTTGTGCGTTCCTGCCTGCTGCTTTTGCTTCTCTCTATGCTTTCATGTTCCCAGTAGAATTTTTAAAGGTCTTTTTTTAGGTCTTTAATGAACAATTAACTTTTTGTGGGTGGTCTGAGAACATAGCCTCAAGCCAGGAAATCTGGCTTCAAAAGCTTCCTTCTGACTTCCTAAAACCTCTGCAAGTCTCCCAATGATTTCAATCTTCTTTCTGAATACATATTTAGTAATAACTCATCTACCTGCCAGGAAGAATTTTGGGGGTTGGGGGGGATCTGGAATAGAAGGATTCAGACCTTTTAAAATCCTTGATATATACGTATTTTTACTCCAAGAGTCTAAATCTTGATCACTGCTTTCTAAAACATCACAAAACAGGTGAGAAAGATCAAACGCATCATGAATAAAATTAAATATCACTCGGCAACTTTTTGGAACGAGATTTTGTGGAAAAGAAAGCCTATAAAGTATGAGCCAGACACTTAATCTGAGGAGGATTAAGTATTTTGGAAATATGAGGAGGATGACAAAGTATTTTGGAAAAAATAAAAGTTAAATACTAGGAAGGAGGGCTTGGGAGGACTTTTCATTTTTTTATTTTCATTTTTTTGGTATGTTTGATTTTATTGTTTTAATTCTGTAAGGAATTCAAATTCAGGGTAGCTATTACTGGGGACTTTAACTGTACATTTACTCAGTTCAACTCATTCAGTTTGAATTTAAGCAGCCTAATAGAACGTGACTCAGGTGGAACCTGATTCATAAATCTCCATGTTCAAAGAGGAGACGTTGAGATTTATTTTTATTTATTTATTCACTTATTGCTTACTTTATTAATGAGTTGTGAATTGATTCTTCCTGGTGACTCCAGATACACAGCCAATTTAGCATCTTTTTATAACAAGCTTGGTTAAAAAAATACTAATGGTGGTTTTTCTGTTATGTTTTATGTTATAGTAAATAAATAAACAATATTTCTTGCCACAGAGTTTTATAATCTGATTATGTCCTTGTATAACTCAAACACTGTAATATAATTGAATAATTAAAATGAGCAGATTACTTGAGAAAAATGTGGAATTTTAGCAGTAATGACCCTTCCAATTATATATTTGTCTTTTCTTGGAGATGACTTAGGAGTTGGGAATAATTTCCTTAACAGGAGATGGCCCAAAATCATACAGAGGTCCATTGTGCTTTAATAAGACTGGTTGTGTTGATGTTTACAGGTTACCAACTGACGTCTGCCGAGTGCTATGATCTCCGGAGTAGCCGTGTGGTGGCCGACCAGTACTGTCACTACTACCCTGAGAACATCAAGCCCAAACCCAAGCTTCAGGAGTGCAACTTGGATCCTTGTCCAGCCAGGTCAGTCCAGTTTACCTGTTTGTTTATCATAAATTAGGTTCCCAGTTAGCTTCTTAGATGAAAGTGGATGTTTAACTTAAAAATAAAGGACATGGTCCTGACCTACGTCCCCACCATTAGTGGCACCCATGCTCATGGCTCCTGCTGTCGTGTGATGCGACCTCAGGTTCTGTGGATTTTCTTTCTGTAAGTGTTCTTCAAAGTGAAGTCCTCTCTTTCTCCTTTGATTGCTTTCACACCCTGACATCTTTGTTTCTCCACCGAACAAACATCTTGGTGTCTTAGCCAGTGTGATGGTCTAGTGTCTCACAATGCTTCCCATTATTTTCCCTCTCTTTGATCAGGGATACAATCACAGAAAGTGCATGTCGGGACCATAGCCAATCCATCCTTGCATACTCAATTCATACAATTAATGAGGGTCAGAGCCAGCCTCACAACAGTTTTTGCTGCCTTTGAAAAATGCTTAGCCTTTGCTCCATAGGAGCTAGGGCTTATTTCCAAGTCAAATTTTCTTGAGGGTCTTTGTAATTAGAAGCTCTAAAGATTTAAACCTTTAACACCTTCACACGTTATTGTTTGTTTTAGAGAAGCCATAATTGGGCCCCAGTTATTTGCAGGATCAGGAATCAGGCAGACTAATGAAGTGCCTAGATGTGAGTAACTGTTGATGTGCAGGTGGAGAATCTGCTCGTGGAGGGCGGTGCCTTTGCTTAGGGCTTTAAACACTGATGAGTGATTCTTGGCAGTTGCAGTTTACAAATCCACAACTTCCTAAAGAGAGTCTAGGAAAACCTTTCCTCACAAAAGCAATCACCAGTCACAAATGCCAATGGCCAAAACATCTTTTCTTATTCATGATTTCTATGTCATATTTTAAGTAAGGTCTTGCTAACTATTTATACATGAAAGAAAAGGTCTGAAGAACCAGGCTGCTACATGGGTGGTGTAGATGGAGATCATTCTATCATACATTTGAGAGATGCAACTTTTGTATTCGATTGCTGACTTGTGTGTGCTTATGTATGCTTATGCTCATTCTACCTTAAGCCATGAATTCTAAATTATATATGTGATTTGAACTTACTATTAATAATTAATGTTTAGAAACCATGGACATACCTTATAAAAGTAAACTCATTAAACGAACAAAAAGGTTAGATATTTTATAGCTTGACATTCTAGTTTAATTTAGCTTTGTGTTTACATCTGAATATTGGATATTAAGTGTTGGGTGTGATATAAAAGTAAATAAGGTGTTAAATTTTTGCTTGGCTTTGCTTTAGAAATATTGAGTAGTTGAAATATTTTTAACTATGATTAAACCTTATTTTAAAATGATTCCATTATACATTTTTATCCATCCCGATAATAGGAAAAAGCATACATATCCCAATTCAGATGAGCATTCATTATTCCCAACTCAGTCACAGAGAGACTGAAAGTCTTACATAGACATGTGAAATTTTATATGTGCATTTCTAGGAGAGAGAGATTCATTTCCCCTCAGTTCCATTAAGCTTTTCCTCAATTGGGAAAACACGCCTTCAGTGAAGAAGTGGCCATGCAAGAGGGTTAGAAATGAAAGCACTGTTGTTAACAATTTGAAGAAAATGTTTGTAATGAGAAAAATTTATCCTTTGTTTCTAGTTTCTAGTCTCTGAGCTTTACCCACTCTTCTCTGTGGGAGTAACATTTTTGGCCCATTTCTTATTATCCAAAAGCAAAAAATAAAAAATAAAAAAATAAAAAATAGATACACTGAAAGGCTGCCTGTTCAGTCTATATTCTATGTCATTTTAAAATATCTAATAAAGCACAGGCATAAATGTTGGAGACAGGTGACTATTAAAAAAGAAGAAGAAAGAAAAGAAAAAAGAAGTTAGAAGCTACTACTCTCAGAAGCTACTTTTTATTGAAGATAGAATTAGACAAAGCTGTAAAAATTAAGACCTAGCAGTAGGAGATTCTTGAGGAAAGTGACTTGGGGGGTGTGAGTCTACAGCTCAACTTAAGGTGCACCAGGAATCCTGTGGAGCTCATGGGGCCAATTTGTGTGTAGCTCTTCTGAATTCCAAGAGAAAATAAGAAGGAGTAAGCTCAAAGCAGACAGAAGAGACATTCTAAGATGGGACTCTCTCATTGGACAATGGAGTCAACCAACTGAGCAACTGCTTTCAAACTACTACAGACTTAAGGATACCATATTAAGTCAAAAGGGTACAGTTAAAACTACAACTGTGTGTCCAAATTAGAAATCCTCAAAGGGAAAACAAGGGCATTCTTAGTACAAAAATCACACATTTTTTTTTTACATTTTGAATATACTTTATTATATCTGTAAACAAATGTTAATTTTTTTTAAATCACACATTTTTAATTCCTACATTGTTACATAAAATATTATTATATGTAGTCACTGAAATATAACTTTCCTGTAAATCCTGGAATCCAGAGCTTATTATACTAAGTAGAAGCAAAATCACATTCAGATAGTGAGTTTGAGTCTTGTTCCCTTTCAAGATAGAGATATCCCATGAACACCAAAAAATGACACTAAATAGGAGCCCAGAGAGATGACTCCAGTAGGTAACAGAGCTCATTGCATAAGCATGAGTCCCTTGCATCCAAATGCAAAGCTGAGCATGGCCATATGTGCCTGTAACCCCAGAGCTAGCATGCTAGAAACAATAGGATCCCTGAGGCTTGTTGGCCTCCAGCCCAGCTCCAGATTCAGTGAGAGACTCTGCCTTAAAGGACTAAGGTAGGAAGTGATAGAACAGGACACACAATGTGGTCCTTTGACCTTCCCTCCTATAATAGCACCTGGACACACACGCACACACACATGGATTTAGTAATGGCACTAAATAATTGTTCAACTTTTAAGCCTTGATATTTCCCTTCAGAAATGCTCCACTCCTTACTGCTATCCAGTCTCAGGAGTCCTCTCTTTTCTTGTCTGCCTTCCCATCTCCTTTTTTGGCTTCCTCCACCCCCTTCCCTTGTTTCCTGTTCTTACACTCTTCATAACATCACATCAGGCAACTGCCGTGGCTACAGATGATGCTGAACAGACAGTGAACATCTGGCCTGTTCTCTTCAAAGGATTTCTATGTTGTTATCACTTTCTCTGCTCCTAGATGTTAATTTTAAAAATGTTGATAAGCTAAAAGGCTATAATGAGAATAGTAAAGTGCAGTATGCTCCCCAGTGCCCAAGAGAAGCAGTTACTGCATTTGCTGTTTCTTTTTGGTCTTGTCAATTGTACATAACACAGATGGGATTCTGCTTCACAGAACAGACACCTGGAAGTCAGTGATTCCTCATCCTTTGTTTCCTCTTCTGAAAGCAAGCCTCAGCACCCATGTCATGTAGCACTGATGTGCTACAGAGGCAGAAATACAGACGGGTGCTCTGTCTGTCCAATGGATGAACTTAGCCAGTGGCCCAGCTGTTCCTCTCACCAGAGCTTCATTGATCTCTGTGCATGTCACTTAGGAAGTCATCTTTATGAAGTGACAAAATATTTAGTTTCCTAACCAGAAGTTGCCCCCAAATGGGAGCCAACACTTAAGACTAAAGAAAGGAAAAGAGAGGTCTAAAGATTTAATGACTCTTTGCTAAAATTAGTACTGTTTCTTTCATTGGCAATGCAGAGCCATGATGTCACAAGTCGATCACATGTTCTTACAGACTCTGCCCTACAGGTGCCATAATAGTCTAACTTGGGAATTCCTGGAAGTCCAAAGACACTCCACTCCTGCCTACTGGGAATTGACTATATGCTTAGTTCTCTACTTCGTGTTTCTATTAGTTAAGAGCCTTCTCCTATGTAACAGACATCCAGGATCTGTTCACGTGTCAAACCTGTCATGTGTCTGCCTTGCCATAATTGTCACTTCTCCCTTACACTAGGAGAAGCATTGTTGAAATTTGTGTAGCAGTTCATGCCACCTTTGTTGCTTGGGTAGAAGGCCACATTATTTATGCGGCCAGAAAGCCACAAAGTCTTTGCTTGTGGTTAAAAAGCAAATAAAAAGGAGTCATTTACTCACCTAATGAGCACTGTGTGTTCTCAGAGCATCTTGAAATATAAAGCATGCAACCTTTGGCTGTTTAGGGTTGGTCAGTTGGTTTTCTATTTTTTGGTTTTGTTTTTCCAGCTCTATATTAGTTTGATATATATTCAAAATCATATAAATTATCACTGGCTAGAGAGCAAATTTTGAAAAACAGGTCTTAGATTTTAATCTTAATGTAACAGTTAAGAAATACTGTGCATCTGGAAAGACAGTGCATGTGGAAGCCATAGAAAAAAATCTGGATTTTCATGCTTACTGGGTGCCCAGCAGCAGAGCCTGGTAGAGGAATGAGAACTCTGGAGTAATCCAGCTTGGCTGGAAGCTACAGAACTGTCACCTACTAATTGCCTTTCAAGGTTTTAAAACATGCTATTAGTTATTTGCATAATTCTTTTAATTACCTTCTGAGTTACTAGGAAAGGGAATTCCACCATCTTCATTTTTAACTTCAACCTACCACTGTGTAAGACATTTCATTACTTAACATCTTTAGTTTCCCATCTGTAAAAATATAACGTTTCTGTCAGGTACTGTGAGGATTCTGTGAAGTAAAGGTGGAAACCTCCTAGCAAGGTGCTAAATACTCAGCAAATCACAGGACTTTTAGTGAACAAAGACTCAAAACTGCTAAATTGACCTGCCCAGAGTTACTCCATTACGAGTTTTTAAAGATGCTCACATATTCGTTACATCACTTTAGTTTTATATTCCCTGCAGAGTTAACAGGCCAAAAAGGGTAAGCAACATCCTCAAGTGGGGCTCTATCAGAGCAAGCTGGGGCATGAGTCTAAGTATTTCCAGTTCCACAGTGTCTCTCACCCTACAGAAACGCAGCCTTGATACCATCATCACCCCAGTATCCCTGTCCTGCATGTTGCCTTCAGCAGCCTGGGAGGTCTGCTTCCAATGCAACATAGAACCATTTCAATACAAGTTTATATGCTTGACAAAGTGAGCAGAAACCCAGATGAAGCAAGCATCTTTTATATTGATGTCTGCTAAGTCATTTTCTGGAGTACACAACAGAGCCTAACGAAATGACTTAAAAAGTCATCCACTTACTTAAAAGTAATACAGAAATGGCATTTATGAATGTTAAGAAAGAAATGCCAGAAATATGAATTGCAGAGTTTCTATCATTTAATCTAAGATGTTAAAACTCTTCGATGTTAGTTTTAAAGTAGAAAATGAATTTTTGTCTGAATAAAACTTTTACATCATGCCAGTGAGTCAGGATTCTTGATTCTGGATCCCTTCCAACCCAGATATCATTTATTGATACAGATTACACAGTAATTTGTCATTAGTGTAGTTTTAAAAGAAGTCAGGGCTACTATATAAAACATTTTCTCAGTTGGTTCCAACTTGACGTTATGTTAAGGGCACTCATTGTTTCAGAACTTTGGCAGATGTTAGAGGAGGAAGAATTTAGACTATCTTAGTTGTTATCAAGCTTGGGGCTCAGCAGTCACCAGACAGGAAAAGCTAATGCAAAGTCTACAAACCCGAGTTTCTTGCCTTTTCCCTTTATCTTAAAGTTTATGACTTGTCTACCACTTGTATTTTCATAAGATGGAAGCAAAGGTACCGATGTCCAGTACCCAGGGTTGTATACATAGAAAGGATGCAGCAAGAACACTGACATTCAACTTCATAGCTTCTTGTGTGGTCCTTCCCTCACTGGACCCTAATCCTCTGTCTCTCAAGGAAAAGCAAAATGCTTGAGCCTCCTTCAACATTTCCTTAAATCTCTGCAGTGTTGTTTAGGAAGAAGGTGATTTCTATTACTGCCTGGAAATCATCTAGAGAAGATGGAACCTCATGATCATAATACTGTAGTACCTCTAACTTCATTCTTAGGGAAAACAAAACAAAACACTGTAGTTTCCTAGTCTTTGAGGATTTATGTTTGGTACCATGGGGAAGGTGAAGAGGAGTCAGCTAAACTCTGGGGCCCATGTCTGCCATAGGTGAGTTCAGTTCCACAATTACAAAGCAATATGATGCCCAAAACATACACAAGATGGGAAATAAAGAAATTTCCATGAAACATCCATAGTTACCACAGGGAATGCAAAGATGCCAAGCTACACAAGCAGGCCCCAGCACTGTTTTACTATAAGGTAGCATAAGAGGCATGGCAAAAAGATAAAGCCAAAAGGTAGGAGGTTGAGAGAATGGCAGAGAACAGCATTCAGAAGAGAAACAACTTGCAAGAGAAGATGCCATGTGGTCCATGTAGTGGTCAGAGGCCAGAAAGAGGATGTGCAATGAGAAGGGGCAAGAGGTCCCGAGAGATTCAGTGAGCTGCATCCCTCATGGCCCATCTCCATGGGATCAATTACATTTGAATTTTTCTTGTAAAAAGAGATCTATCACAATACATGAATTCCACACTGCATAGTGTGACCCTGATTCAGGGTTGGCTTTTAAGGTCATGGCTATTGTTCAGAAGTTGCAACTTAGATCATTCCTGCATAAAGCCTCAATGGTATTTAGGTGACACGTGGAATTGAAGATAATAACTTCATTTAATTCATTTACCTTAATTCTGAATGCTCCCGTCTTATACTTTTTTTTCCCAATTCAAATTTTACTGCATTTCAGTACTAGCTTGTGGGAGGCAATATGTTATTTTAGAACTTGCAAAACAGATTTTTTTTTTTTTACAGCAAGGAAAAAAATCCAACCCTCAGGACCCAACCAGGGTTGTAATATATTTCCCTACTATAGGTGTGAGAGTCTACATACATACATATGTATAGCCATAAGTGTCCTTATGTGTGTACATGTGTATACCTGTATATATATATACTGAAAATTATAGATGAAATGTGTATATATAAATTTTCTAATGATATATTCTACTTTATCTTTATACTTATTTTTTCAGGTACTCTATTACTAAAAATGGCTCAGAGTGTTTTATATGTTTATGTTCTATGTAATATTTTATTATAAGAATCTGTCATAACACCATAGCATCAGACAGTTGAGTAAATTGTCTGCTTTGGGTAGATTAGGTGGGAAGTGACTCTCACTTCCTTGTCCTTGGCTTCTGCTCTCCACACCCCTTACAATGAGTTTTAGATGGAGTAGTATCACTGCCGCTGTGAAAATACACAAGTGGTCGGGGTTATTGGAGCGATGAAGAATGAATAGTTTGCCCTTCCATTTTTCCTTTGTGATACTTTTGTAAATCATGTCCACTTCCCTCCCTCCTGGCCACATATTTGGGGGCATAAGTACACAAACACTCACATCTAGATTCAAACCTGGCAAGAGTTTCATCAAGTCCCTTAGTAGCTTCCCTTTCCACCATCCTTCATGATGTCCACTTTATCTGAGAACAGATACAATGTGTCTTAAAGGTAAGCGATGAGCGATGAGCTGAGCGAGCATCTTAGGCAAGATTGCCTTCCCCTCCATCACAGTGCAGGCAGAAGTCAGGGCTGTGGCCAGAGCTCCAGGAGAGAGCAGAGCCAAGGCTCAGGAAGATGCATTTGGAGGCTGGACAGAGCACCATTGTTTGGCTATCGTTCTGTTTTCACAGGTGCCATGGAGTCATTTCGAGTCTTCACCATGACCCATGCCATAGAAAGACAAACAGACCTGTAGTTTTGCTGGAACCAGGTTTAAAGCTTCTTGTTCAAACACAAACATGACTTCTAAATCAGCCCAAAGCAGAGCCCAGCATCCTGGCAGCTCTGTGTTCCCCCATTTATCCCCTCTCTTCAGTTCAACTCTGTCTTGTTCAGTGTTACTGTCTCCATTTCAAATATCATCAGCTGATAAATCAGTTGACAGAGACCTGCAACCGCTCGTTCTCATATTGAAGATGACAAATTACAGCCATAAATTTTTCCAGGGGACGAGGCAATGGTATGCGTTTCTGCATTTAGAAATTGATATAGAAATGAATAGATACAAGGGTTAGGTAAAACCTGACTTCAGACTATTTGATTTATAGCCTAATTTGCTTCTATTAAATAGTAGTATATGTCCAAAGCTTTAAAAGAATTTCTAGACATTGGCATTCTTTGAAATACTGTCATTTTAAAAGAAAAATTCTCTTGATTATTAGATGCAAAAAAATATTTAAAAGGGATATGGTGTTTCTAACAAAAACAAATAAGCAGGAGTAAGCTTTTATCAGAAGAAGGTAGAAAAGAATGGGTTATTTAACTCCAAAAGCAAGGACAAGGCAACATTAATATGGTAATCATTTCATTGTTGTGTTAAAGATCCATGCAATTCTGAGCATGCCCACAGGAGCATCACTCTCATGAGCACTGTGAGGTAAATGCACACAGATGTGCTTGCTCATTTATATACCATGAAAATTTTATCAGAAAATGAATTTAGTATGTCAAGTAAATAAACACAGAAAATGCCCCTCCATAAAGTAAATAAGCAAATAAACACATCCTCCTAGGGAACCTGTCGTTACAATGTTGTCTCTCTTTTCTCTGAAACACATCTAAATACTTCCATGCATCGCCTATTTTAGTCAGGTTTTTAGGGCCTTCCAGTCAGTCTGCTTTTTCCTTTCTTTCATGATCTTTAGTCAGTGGTTTTTGTTTTTTGTTGATGGTGGTGGTGGTTTGTTTTTTTGTGTTTTGGGTTTTTGTGTGTGTGTGTGTTTTGTTTTTTGTTTTTTTTGCTACCTGATCCATACTAACTAAGCCCAGCCCAATTTTTCTACTCAAAAGCTTAGGTTTGCTAGGTATATTTCTAAAAGTATAACACCATCATATGTTAAATGATGGGGTCAAAATGAAAATATAAACATACTGAATATGTGTTAATTATTATGTAGATGTGTAAATATATATACTTGCATCCCAGAAATACAAACAGAATGTACAGATCTCTTTAGTGTTCAAGAGAGGAGCTCCCTAGCACTGTCATATGGAAATAAACCATCTTTTGTTTGTTCCCTTCTGTGTTCTTCATCTACACTGAGCACTCTTCATATCGTACTCTTGATGGAGGCTTGACTGGCCTAGCCCTCTTCTTTAACAGCCTAAGTAATAAGACATTTTTCAACACCCGGGGGTGCAGTCTTCAGCAAGGACCCAGTCTCACCAATGGGATGTATTAGTCAAAATCAAGAAATTTGGAAACACTAGAGACCTGAAGACCTTCAACAGAGCCCATGCCATCTTTTCTTGTGCATCTTTCCGCCATACAGCATATAATCAACATCTATTCTTGTGGCTCTTTAGCCATTACTCAGTCTCAGAACCTCACAGGTTTCCCAAGGTATTAATGGCAGCCACAACAGTCACAAGCATCATTTTAAAGCCATTAACATTGTATAATATTTTATAGACAAAAGCACTTTCATGTTTGCGAACAGTTTCATTACTTCGTTTTGGTAGGGAGTTTGCTCTTGCTAAGCACTGCTTATAACATATGGTAGTTCCTCCCTCCCCTTTATGAAACATCCAAGTGGCTTCTCTCCAGGTATTAGTAAACCTTTAGATCTGCCAGAAGTGGAAGCCTATTTGCTGATGTATGTTGCAGTCTTGTCAGTTCTGTGGTCCATAACCTCTTGCTTACATAGCTTTCTCTTTCATCAAAAGTGAGACAGTAACTGTAATTGCTCCATGGGCATCTGGAAGTAACATTAATAATGATGATAATAATAATGACCTCATAGGATGGATAATTTGGGGGATTAAAGAACATTTATAAGCTTATTGTGCCATAGCTAATGATGAGGTGCCAAAGTTTCTCACCATCTCCCTTTCTAGTGGTATTTCCTGCTTGGATCAGAGGACTAATTATAGAAAATAGTGTCTTCAAAGACCTTTCCCCAGCCTACAGCACATGCTAGCATAAATATCGAACTGTTTCAGTGTTGTTTCCAGAGATGATTTATGTATGTTGTTTTGCAATTGTATAAAAATGTATATGATGTAATCATTTAGTGTTTATTTTGTTGTGTGTACCTTCTACTCAGAGGGTTGGCATTATTGTTCCTAACAGTGACGGATACAAGCAGATCATGCCTTATGACCTCTACCATCCCCTTCCTCGGTACGTAACTCTATCATCCTGATGTTAGAATTAGCAGATCAGTCTTCTGATGCTTTAGCGTATATATGTAAAACTGTAGATCCATAGATTGTGTTTTTCTATAAATAAGATGGTAGATGGTAGATTTTGCAAATCCTTTCTGAGCTCTCCTCTTGAGTAATCCTGGCCTGCTCAGACTGTAAGCTTGTCGTTCAGAAACCATTTTCATAGAATGATATTTCATTGGAGTGGACACAGTAACTCTCTAATTAGCTGCAGTATGTCTGCTTCTGCTGTGTCTTTCTTTCATCCTGTTTTTAACTCCCTCCCTGGCTCCTTTTGATAGAAGCCTGGTCATTACAGAGCCATTTCTAACTTAAACAGACACTACCTGAAGTGTAATCACAACACCATGAGTATAAAATTCCAAATATGGGTTTATTCTAATAGGGGCTTCATGTGCCCTTCTTTATTTTGGAAGAATTATAATTATCTAAAGGATAATTCATATCCTTATTGTTCGGAACATTTTACAGAGTAAAGTTTTTAAACACATAAAGATCAATTGCTACATTGTTTTGTTAAAGTATATTTTAAAGACTAGGAAAAGGGTATGCAAATGCTTCAAAAGGACATTTTTATCTTTATATTTGTGAGAAAACTGGAGTTGCTAAGGAAAGCTAAGAAATAGTTGCCAATTGTATTGCTTGCCATATCGGAAATAGCTCTGCAGGTAGCAGAAATTGGAATTAGTTTTAAATGGCTTTGCTGTTTTCTTTACTAATTTGGCACCCAGGGAATCAGCTGCTGTTTAGAGTCCTGGGTTTCTGTGAGACCAGGAGCAGTTAATATAATCTACAACAGTTTGCTAAATCATAAACTAAGACATGCAGAAAAATAACTATGTTTTGAACAGCAAAATTCAGTAAATTTAACTGATAGTTTGTGAAGTCCTAATGTATTAGAATCTAATTGGATGCTAATCCAACTCTCCAGGGAGACCTGAGTCTCTCAGTCCTAGCCCAGCAACCACACCCACAACCTAAAGAAGTAAACATGCATGTTCACACAAATATGTATGTATAAATGCATATACAGGTATTTAAATGTTGTCCAGTGTCCAGGAGACTGTCTGGTCACTGGTCTAGTAGCCAAGAGGTTTATTGACACTAGATACCATTGTTGCAAAATGTATCACTAAAGGCTCCCTCACTGGTTCCTGGCTCCCACTATGTTGTAACTGTACTGTTAAAGATATCAGAATGCTCCTTAGGTGTCTTTTCCCAGAAGTCTTCTCCTTGATAATGTACAAAAAGAAATCAAAAGATAGATATAATTGAGCCAAGATTTCCCTTGATTTCTGTTTCCTAGGCTGTGTGCCTTATTTGTATGGAAAAAGCCATGTATTTTAAAACAAAGATAAAGTTTGGTGTCAATGTGACCAACACTGAGTTTATGTTTCTCCTCTCAGGAAATCCTAGATTCCTGTCATTTTCTATGATTTTTCTTTTTTCCTCCCTTGTGCAAGTAAACCTTTCGTATGATAGTCTTGACTTCTTAAAGAGTAAAACTTCCCTCCAGTGTTTAGTGCTGCCTCAAATGCCCACCGTCCCACTTGCAGGTTTTTTGCACTATGTCCTATGTATTTATTTAATGTGTTTATGCATCTCTGCAGAAAATGAGAAGTCAATTAGCAAACAGGCTGCATTTCTTGCCCCTCATGCTTCTGTTTTCCAGTAGTTCGAAAGATACAACGTTGGCTTCACTAACAAAGTTCTAGTAAATGGCCGCTATTTCTATAAATGTGTTCTCATTTAACAAAACTAAAGTTCAAATAGTTCTCAAATAGCAATACCTTAATAATTGAGGTAGAAAGCGTCACTATTTAAAACATTTAAATTTTAGATTTCAGACAAGTATAGACAAAGTACACAATTAGTACATTTTAGGTTGTTTTTTCTTGCCCTCTGCCTTTAAGATTTAGCATAAATCTCAATGTAACAGTGTATCATGATGAACTTAATCTTGATTGACAATGATTTCATGTCTCTTTCTCTACATTCGTTTTAATTTTGAAAAATTCTTAAACTAAACGAAGTGTAGATTTAAGGTAATTAAAATCCAAGTATGTTTAAATGTATGGCATGTCAATTCATTTAACAGTTTTTGAGGACAAGATTCGTGGATATATCTTTCTTTATTCGTAATATTCACCTTTTTCACTGTTTTAATATCTCTTGACCAAAAAAAAAAAAATGCCATCTCTCGTCTTTTGCTAGACTTTAACATACCTAAATATATTGTGCTTTAAAACTCCCCACGGCCCCATTACTATGTGGAAAGTCATGTAATACTATTTCACATATTGACCTGAATCTGTAAGCTGAAGCCATGCTATGAATCTGCAAACTCATGTTATCCTCATGTATCTTGCTGTGGTCAGTGAGAGTGGAAAGAACACATATACTCATTAGTGAAGCTTCATGGCTAAGGCAAGTGTTGAGACAGAAATTAATCGCTCTCCCTTTCAAAGGAGGAGAAATTGCAAGGTCTTAGAGTCCCAATTAGAAAACGTTGTCCCTTATAGAATTCCAATCATCTAGGTGATTAAACATTCATCAAAATATTGCTGCTTGAGTCAGAGTAAATGTAGCATGACTATGTATTTATGTATTTGACCCATCTTCAGTCTGAAAGAGGCCTGTTCTCCACCTCCAGCAGGAAGTCATGCAGAGATCTACCTGGAGGAGAATAGAGCTGTTTTATCATTTTGCAACAACTCTGCAAAGGCTTACCATTCCCTTGAAATAACTTTATTCAATCTCCTAAGGGTCAGAGAACCTCAGTTTCCCCCATAGTAACATTTTTTAATGTGTCTTCTGGGAGGAAATACTGAATTTGGCAGCAGAGCTGGCTGTTGGCAGTAGAGACAGAGGCACTTGCCTAAACCTGAACAGTGCAGACAAAATGTAGCATGAACTCCTCTAACATGGGAGGCACACATGATTATTCTGGCTCCTTCAGAACAGGAATCAAGTCCACAACATATGTGAAACTTACAGAATAATTACAGTCTCCACAGGCTGCCTGCTGCCTATGTGATACTTTAACATGCAGCTAATAAAGTGTGTCAACTCAGGGTTGCTTGGGTTCTCTTTCATTAAAATTAGATCTCTTAAGCTGCTGTAGCAATTATAACTATCAAAGTACATGTAAGAAACAAGCATAGCTCACTCAGCCCCACGATGCTGTGAACAGGAGTTCCACGTGTCTAAATCTAATCCCAACTGCTACAAAACTGAAAGAAAGGAAGAAAGAAAGAAAGAAGGAAAGAAAGAAGGAAAGAAAGAAAGAAGGAAAGAAAGAAAGAAAGAGAGAAAGAAAGAGAAAAGAAGGAAGGGAGAGAGGGAGGGAGGAAGATAGATAACAGATAGATAGATAGATAGAGAGAGAGAGAGAGAGAGAGAGATACATAGAGAGATACATAGAGATAGATAGATAGATAGAGAGAGAGAGAGAGAGAGAGAGAGAGATAGCCTGCCTTAACAGTATATCTCCATTCAGTTGCCATAAGCTTTTCAACTGAAACCAAGCATGTTTACAAGTCAAAGAGTTCCTTGCTGGAGGACATCTATGGGTCTGTCACCAGCTAAACAATAATACCATTATTGACATGTCTCCTCCTCAACCTGCAGACACACAGTCTGAGCACCCAGCTTGTGCTGAGTGTGTGGAATCCCGGAGCTGACAGTTTCAGAAGAGAGGGAGAAAGAGCCTTTGTTTAGGGAGAGCTTGTATGAGTTTTTCCTTTAAAAAAAAAAAAATCCTGAAGTGATATTAGTTCCTTATTTCTGATTTAGTCTTCACAGAAATACTTGCTGAGAATTAGTTCAAAATAATTAAAGTTTAATACATACATAAGTACATGCGCATGTATGTATATATGTGTGTTATATATACACAGTATATATGTACCCAGAAACCTCCACTGTTGATAGGTTATAGACAGGCCAGACGTCCTGTGGATTGCTCCCCGGACTGTAATCTCATATATTTGTGCAGCGATTCGAGGTTTATGAAACATTCTTGCTAAAGCTGAACCTTTCCCTCTTAATGAAATTTCAGCCGAGAGAGAGAGAGAGAGAGAGAGAGAGAGAGAGAGAGAGAGAGAGAG
>NW_021604670.1:8644030-8663933 GCF_004785775.1 Grammomys surdaster | reverse complement strand
GAGAGAGAGAGAGAGAGAGAGAGAGAGAGAGAGAGAGAGAGAGAGAGAGTGAGTTTTGATTCTCTGGAGAACCAGCGCTCGATCGACCCAGGGCATGGGGTTGGTGTGACAGGTCGCTAAGGTGGTTTGGCAATTTGCATGTCCGCCCTGATGACTCCCCTTGCTTCTGTAGGTGGGAGGCCACCCCATGGACCGCGTGCTCCTCTTCGTGTGGGGGGGGCATCCAGAGCCGGGCAGTTTCCTGTGTGGAGGAGGACATCCAGGGGCATGTCACTGCAGTGGAAGAGTGGAAATGCATGTACACCCCTAAGATGGCCATCGTACAGCCCTGCAACATTTTTGACTGCCCTAAATGGCTGGCACAGGAGTGGTCTCCGGTAACTGTGCCCTCTTTCTTTGTTCCTTAGGAGAGTAAGTTCACTCTTACCTCTTGGCCTCATGAGCCACCGAGTGCCCTGTGCAGTACCAGCCTTCTGTACCTGAGGTGTCTCAAAACTTGTCATCCTAGATCCTGGAGGAGGAATGTCCCAATCCCACATGACGAAATATTTGTTGCTCTTCAGTCAAGTCAAGTTACTTTAGCCTGGCTTCTTTTCATCCCTTTTAAGAAGCAAATCCTTTCTAAGAGTTAGGGATATTGGATGATCCCTAATCTGTGAGGGCTGCCTCTCTCTACAAGATAGCTCAGTTGACTTCATTTTTTTTTAACTATACTTTATCTTATGTAAAAGGGGTGTGAATAGTAAAAAACAAAAGATTGTAACTATGTACACATTCACTGAGAAGGAAAAGTATTAAATGAAAACAGCACAAAAATTAAAAATGGATATGAAGTACAATTATCGAAACCAGAATTGCTACCTACATTAGCTTTCATCGTTACTATAAATGAGCTCAAAAGATTATTCTTAGCTGCCCACGGGGCTCAAGCCTGTAATCCCAGTGCAGTAAAAGAGTCATTCAAGAGGATTACAAGTTGTACACATACACACACACACACACATGTACACGCACACACACACACCTCATACATATACAGTTATTCTTGGTTTCCTGCTTACATAGTTTAAAAAAATGGAGGAGATAAAAAGATGTGGAAGCAAAGCACTATGTCCTTATCCACAGAATTAATAGCAAACATGACCACAACCACTCCACACTTTGGCTGTGAGGACAGATTCAGAAGCCTGGCATTCCTATATCAGACCTGCCCCAGGTTGACAGATCCCAGAGATGTTCTCTCCATCTGCCCATTGACTCAGCTCCTAAGACCTTTTTTTTCCCATTTCAATATAATCAGTTGCATTGTCGATCCTGCATTATAAAGAAGCTCATGATGGTAGTTTAACATCAATAAATATCCTTGTAGTTGTAATTGTTTCTGATAGTTTGGACAGATATGTACAAAGTAACTGAATAAAGTTGTATGCGTAATTGAACTTGAACATACTATAGCTTTATGTCTCTTTTTGTGGTACTGTATTTGGGTCTTTGCATACAGTACAACTAACTAATCACTAATTAATCCTATCCTTAAAAAAAATCTAAAGGAATGAGTTAATTTTCAACTAACCTTACCTCTGAAACCCAAGCAGAACAGAGATCTAATGACTGATAAGAAGTGGCTTAGATCTACCAGAAAAGCTCAGATGGACATACAGACGGTAGGGATAGAGATTCACAGATATATATATGAAATGTTACTTTTTAAGAAATGTAATAGTCTTGGTGGGAAGTTAAATATATAAATCGGGCTTTGCCTATGAGTCTTTCTTTCTCTCTCTCTCTCTCTCTCTCTTGCCATCTCTTCCCAGTGCACTGTGACCTGTGGCCAGGGCCTCAGATACCGTGTGGTGCTCTGCATTGACCATCGGGGAATGCACACAGGAGGCTGCAGCGTGAAAACAAAGCCCCACATAAAAGAAGAATGCATCATTCCCACACCTTGCTACAAGCCCAGAGGTAACTGGACAGGGGCCCCTTACCCTTCCTCAATGATGATGGATACTCAGGCGACTCAAGCCTCCTTGGATTATTTTAAAATATCCCAAATGTTCTTAGTAATGATTCTTTATAACTTAGACTATGTTAAGTAGACTTGATTATTTCTTTTCATATTTTCAAATGCTTTTTTGTTTTATTTTAAAATATTTTTAGTTTTTATGAAAAATAATGATTTTCATTATTTTATTCATGTATTATTCATATGTATCAATCACACATATATTCATATATACATTCACTTGTGTGTGTGCATGTGTGTGTGTGTGTGTGTGTGTGTTTGTAACTTGGACTTATCCTACTGCAGCTCTTCTGTGTTCTTGTAACTGATCCATTTTCCCTTCCAAAATAATTGCTCTGTGCTTCAGAGTCCTGTGTATACATGTGTATGTATATTTATGTGTCTGTCTATATTTCTGTGTGTCTGTGTGTGTCTGTAATATTCTCTGTCTCTGTCTCTGTCTCTCTGTCTCTCTCTCTCCCTCCTTCCCTCTCTCCCTCCCTCTCTCCCCCCCCCCTCTCTCTCTCTCTGTCTTTCTGTGCTTCAGTGTCATGTGTGTGCCTCTGTGTGTGTTATTAAACTGTCTGAAAAATCATCACTAAGATATTAGATTCATCTTCATAAAGAAAAACAAGATTGCATATATATATATATATATGGCTATCCATAGATCTTGCTTTTAAAAACAAGGAATCCAAATATTTCTACTTTACTGAGCCTGACATATGCTGGGAAGTCACAGACCTCAAACAGAGGAGGTGAAAACCTGTTAGTTTCTGTGTAGAAAATGAAAATGAAATGAGACTGAATTGCAGAAGTGTAAATAGAAATAGAACTGTGACATTTATCTGAATTTAAGAGTTGTCAGAAATGATTCCATTTTTAAAATGAATCTAGAAAAAGTCTACTAAACAAGAGACATTATAGTTATACTGGGTCTTTCAGATCAGTGTGAATATTGATCTGATTTCTGTGTTAGTGTTGTTGGTGTGCCAGTGAAACAGGAAAACTCACAATCACAAACCATTTGGATGTTCAGGATCCTCTATGATATGTTCTTATAACCCTTGAATGCCAAGCACAGTTGCCATTTCTTCCTTGCATCACTTCTTTGAGACATTACATTTCTATGAAAATCGGCCATGAAATAGCTCTATATTTTATCATTGAAATGAGTAGCATTATGTGCTCTTAATAATCTAAAAGGAAAACAAAAAGACATATCAGAAATCCTTATTATTCTTGGGACCAGAGCAAGCAGGGCCCAGAGCAAGTGGAGCTGGAGCAAGAAGGAGAGGAGAAAGGGGAAAAAAATCTCTCTCATCTAAATTTACTCATCTGTAAGATGGGGAAAATATTAGAATGTACATGAAAATCAATGAGAGGATTACAAGACCTATTGTATAATAGGGTTCTTAACCTGCTCCCTGCCACATATTAGGTTTTCTCCAGATATTACCTTTAAGTAGACTATTAATGTTTTCAAATAGCAGATGAGATGGCCACAGGCACTCATGGGTACAAGACGGTAGTGAAGTATTACAAGCTTGTTGGTGCCAAGCTGGACACTGGCTGTCCTTTAACTAGGGTGAATAATGGAGTTATACAACAATGCATGTGCAGGTGTCCCATACCCATGAACCAATCACGCATGCCTTTCTTACTATAGTTCTAGCTACAAGTGATGACTGAAAATAGAAGACAAGTAGTGAAAACCCAACTAAACATAGCCAATGGCTTATTAGCTCCATCTTTACCAAGCAGCTTGGTAAAGGGAAGAGGGAAGAAAATTCAGTCTACAGTTAACAATCAAGAATGAAGTCTGGGTTTTTCACAGCTAAGTAGTGATCTTGACTCTGTAAGCATTGTTAAAATACCGCATTACTCCATGGTGCATGCATATGTGGACATATTTCTTTCATCCTTGCAATTATATGTTATAAAATGGTGACAGAGCTTCACTGGCTCATACTATAAAGGCAAACATGCCCATAAATGACCTTAATAAATATGTCAGAGATGAGAATCTTGGCAGTTAGTTCTATAGGAGCAGTTAGACCCTCCCTAGTTCTTTTGCTCCTCCACATTTTCCCCAGGAAGCACTTAAGAAGCTTGTTTGAGTTGTTGGCCCAAAGCTAGATGAATAGGTAAAAAACACATCAAATCATGGTTTATGGACCTTCAGTTGTACAAACTTTCATTGCTACTGAACCTTGGGAGTAATATTGAATAAGTCAGAACTTTAATACAATGTTTTACATATTTCAACATGGTAGTTTGTTTGATTTTGATATAATGTAACATAAGATCCACATTTAGCCAAGAGGCAAAACAATTATAAAATACTACAATATCATCTATTGTATTATGTGTTTTAAAGGTATTAAAGGAGCTTTGTTGATTCTCTGTATAGTTGTCAGTGCTTCAAACAGGGACGTTCATAAAAAAAGGACTTTGCAATTCAACTCAGAGGAGAGAAGCATGTGTTTAGACACTGGTGTTAGGAAATCTTTATATCCACTGGTAAGTCTTCTTGATACAACCATCCTCAGAAACAGCTATTTGCTCCAACAGTAATTATTTGCAATTATCAGCATGACATCTACTTAAGCTGCAAAACTAGAAAGTACAGAGAATGAAGACCTTCCCTGAGCCCTCAGGTAGTTTCTAATCTCTTCCCTTCCCACTGTACTTATTCTCAGAGAAACTTCCAATAGAGGCCAAGCTGCCATGGTTCAAACAAGCCCAGGAGCTAGAGGAAGGAGCTGCCGTGTCTGAAGAGCCCTCGTAAGTTCAGTATGGGTAAACCCCCTGAACAGAATTAGTGGGTCTCACTGTTGTGGCTTTTTTTGGGGGGGGATCCTAATATATGTCCCAAAGGGACATGAGCCCTCTGGGATCTCCAATTAGAGATGTATCTGTTGCCAAATGATGGTCAAAATGTTGATTGCATCCAAATGAGATTTACAAATTTGTCAAATTTTTCTTATATGAATCTAAGTATACTTCAGATTTTCCTGACAGGGAGATAGAAATGAGGTGTTTGTTCTCTTCTCTAAAGTCTTTACCTTTGGCAAGGAGCCAAAAGTGAGACATTCCAGGCTGATGATGTAACAAGAGATTAAATGAGCTGAAGATGTAGCTCTGTGGTAGAGCACTTGCTTGCCTGGCATATGCAAGGCTCTGGGTTTAATCCTCAGTACAAGGATGGATGGATGGATGGATGGATGGATGGATGGATGGATGGATGGATAGATGGTTGTGCAGATGGAAGGAAGGAAAGGTGGACAGATTGATTTGATATGAAAGTCTGAGCAGCATTCCACTCTCCTTACCCCTGAACTTTATAGTACGGCTATTCAGAAAATGTTAGGAGTAAATAAAATATATATATAAAGGTAAAAGATATGTAATAGCTTTACCTCATCATTGGAAAGATTGTGGTTTTTACCCAGTTACTTAGGGTTCTATATGAGTTCTGTTTGTAAACCATGGAATCTGGACCAATAGGCACAGATTTACCAGACTTCAGAAAAGTAACACAGAAGAGAAAGAGAAAATAGATTGGCTGGTTGATCCGTACACACTGATTCCACTAGAGAACACTGACAGGCGTATCTGCTACAGTTTTTACAGAAGGAAGTATACTTTACTGATCCATTCTATAGATGGCAAAGCCATTGCACAGCTTGAAGCCTTTCTCGGTTACTTTAATGTAGATACTAGGACACATATAGATAGATGTATAAGACATGTGACCCAATCTTCAGAATTCACAGTAGAGCACATAGCATATCATAGAATTTTCAAATTCAAGTCAAAGTGTAAATTTTCCAAGAGCTATAAATAAAGATATTCAAACGCAATTCTCCAACTTACCTTGTTTGAATCTAAAGCTTTCTAGGATGTGAAATTGCATTCCTGAGTTTTAAGAAATCTCAGTAATCAATGGTCACTTGTGAATCAATTATACCGAAGTACTTGATTTCCCAGAAGTAAATAAACAAACAAACAAACAAACAAACAATGGTACATAATTAAATACTATGTTTTTACTTAAGAGAACAATTAAGTTAACTATAAAGTTACTTGTTTACCTTAAAGTTACTACAGTAAAAAAAAAAAAATTAAAAGTAACCAAAGGTGGGAGAATTTTGGAGGAGAGTTGGTGGCCGAAGGTCACAAAGCTAATCCAATAAATGTTGATATTCCTCTCCTTCCCCTGCCCAGGATTTAATTCCCCAGCTGGGACCTAGTTTGGCAGATCTAATTGCTGAGGAGGCTGTCAGGGACATTAACTCTGCATCTACTAAGGCTCTATCTGAGACATAGAAAAGTGCCACGTCACCGGCCCCAGTTAATCCTATGTGTACTCTATGGTTAAACATGTTTCCAACCAACTGTGTACTTTTTATGTAAATAATCTTCTCTTCTATACATTAGATTCTGCCATCTGGTGTAAGGCATATCTGTCTGGAATATTGCATTGTGACTAATGTTTAATAATAGAACAAAGTTAAAGCTAAATAAAAGCATATTGCATCCATAATTATACTTCTTTCAGATTAGTCGATACTGCTCCAATGAATTCTGAAAGTGGAATTAAACGCTTATGCAGAAGCATTTCATAGACCATGATCACGCATATTTTATAATATGTATTTTCCATGAATGTTCCAATTAAGGTGCATTATGCTTAATTTTAATAAAAACCCCTAAAGCAACTAAACACACTTTCAGCCATTAAAATTATAGCCATATAAAATTAAGCCATTAAATTTCACTCTTCATGTAATGGAATTGCCATCTTGGTGTGATTAATCCAAGTTGAAGTAGATTATAATTGGAGTGCCAATGTAATGCAAAGGAAATGTATACAGTTATGGTCAGGACAACAATTACATTAATACCGAAATGAAATAAATGACAGCTGTAGAATTAGGTAATGAAAGCTGTATGTTTTCCATATTTTAATACATTTTACATGTTTAATGTACTGAGCCCTCCAAAGGGTCTTAAGTGTCACATTTTTTAATTGATTTTGAATTTTAAAAACATAATTTTGCATGGTCTTAATTCCTTCTTTAAAAAGAGACACATAGACAAGCTTCCAAATGTGTATAACAACCATAATTACTCTCCAAAGCACAACGAAAAAAAAACATGATATACTGTCAGCAAACCATTTCCCCCACCAAAGAGACTCACATTGGTTAAATTAAACGGTAATGTGTAGAAGCTGTGGCTGTCAGTTCTAAACTGCTGCTCTGGAGCTGGAGGGAACAGAGATCCAGAGCTGTTATCTTCTGCACTAGCTCCAGCAGGCCTGGAGAGTTATAAAAGAAAGCAGCAAATGTCACCAACTTTCCCATATAGAAAGTGAAAATATTATCAATAACATGTCTCATTAAATAAATACAGAAAGATCGCTGTATTTAATCTTTTAGCGTATGAAATGCCCTTACTTAGAGTTAGAGGCTCTTAATAATCCCAAAATGTAAGGAAAAGTTGCTTAGCACTAGCCAGAAGTATGTCGGAAGTCAATATCTCTGAGATATGTTTAGAGAAAAACTATGGTAAAAGACCAATAACTGAATTGCCCAGAAATAAGTAACATATTGAAGAACACAAGAATGTTCTCATATTGTGGATCTTCTAATCTAAATGTTGTATGGAATATGTGAACCCAAATATATCTCCCAGGAGTACTGAAATAAGTACATAGATTGGATCATTTCATATGATATAGATTCATCATATTCAGTTTCACCTGAGGGCTAGAGTTTGCAGCTCAGTGATAGAGACCTTGCCTAATATGTACTACACTGCCTTAAACATTTTTGAGATATTGTCTTTTCCTCAACAACAGAAGATGTATCTTAGACAGAGGTACTATGGCAAATACATTATCTCTATATACAGGAATGGAATTGTGAGCCCACTTCATGCCTCTATGGTAGGTTTTTATCCCCAGACATATTTTAATAACCAATTATTCTGGCTACAAAGAGGAAAATCTTATTTTATATTTATGAGTATTTTACCTATGTGTATGTCTGTGTATTATGTGCCCATTGTCCTTAGAGATAAGAAAGAGAGCTGGATTCCCCGGACCTGGAGTTAACCACAGTTATGAACCACCACATGAATGTTGTGAACCAAGCTATGGTCTTCTGGTAGAGCAGAAAGTTATCTTGCCTGCTATACCTTCTCACTAGTCCATTTTTTTTAATTGTTTCAAGTATGTGGGGTGGTATGAGAGCAGGTATCCTCAGAGGCCATCAGATGAAAGCCATGCCATGTAAGAGCCCTGATGAAAGTCTTCTGATATGGATTCTGGGAGCCAAACTTGGATCCTCTGAAGAGCAGGAAGCTCTCTAAACTTCTAAGCATCTCCCCAGCCCCAGTAAGAATCTTTTAGCAAGGTATTTTTCTCTATCCCATTGAGTATTTGCAATGCAAATACAATCCAAGCATCAAACTGAAATGTAAGCTTAGTGAGGGCTTTCATGAATGAAACCCATCATAGACAGTCATAAAAATAACTACAGTAACATAAATTTGTCTCTGAGGTTATGAGCTGAAGAATGAGAAGAAATATTTGCTCTACATGATGCAGCTGTGTCACCCCTTCCAAGACCCAGAGAACACAGAGGAAGAGAGGGTAGAAAGAATATAGGAGCCAGAGGATGTTGCGATATGTAGACAAGACAAAGCCATGGCACTCCTGAACTCACTGTAGCTGTGAATAGCTGCAGGAGACGGAAACATGACTGGGCCAGTCAACATTCCATCATGATGGGGGAGGGACCTATACAGCCCCACTACTCCTTAAAGGACTAGTGGCTGTTAACAGTTGTTAAGGAGATAGATACCATTTTCTTCAGTGATGTAACCATTGATCAGTGGCCCTATTGGGTAAATAACCTCCCATCCACACTCTATTAAAAAATAAAACAAACCACTAATTAAACTCAGTAGATCACACACACATGCACACACTCACACGCACATACACACGCACACATGCACACGCACACGCACATGACATGACAGTAGGAGGAGGATATGCTGTGAACACAGTTTCTTTCAGAAAAGAAAGGGAGCATGAATGAGAAAACAGAATGGCAGCTGCAATGATGGAAGTCTGTTAGATAAATATATAAAACTGTCAGTAAAAATATTCTAAAGAAATCATTGTGCCACACATGACAAGTACAGACCATGACCTCTTTGACAGCTTAATTTCTTAAATAAAAAAACTCATACAAATATCTTAAGACTTTTAAAGAAATATTTTTGAAGAGTTATTCATCTGGCTTTCCTTCAAAATCTGAACAGTCATGGAGTAGGAAGGAAAATGTTTGTCTCCTGTCTCCTTACCTCCTTCAAGCAGTAAGACACTGCCTAATGTTCTAGAGGATAACTTTTGAAGGAGATATATTTACCACAAACAAAAGTAGGACCAAGGTGCACCAGGCACTCTGACTTTGTCTTTCTAGACTTTGCAGACTAAAGGAAGACATCCCACGTAGAAAAAACAAGGACTAATTAATAGCTCAGTTCTTCCCATGTATATTTTGGTTCCTGATAGTTTTTCCTTGATAGTTCAGAGGAAGCAATGATGAACAATGTCCTTTCAGGTTCAATGTAGCCAACATATTAATATAAATATTAATGTTAATCAAGCATCCCCTCATCAAATAGCTGGCATTCACCAGGTAGAAAGCTAGATACAGTAAGATCAAGTAGTGTTTCTGCCTCAATCTTCTATTTTAATCATCTTGAGTTATCTTAGTAGATTTTCAGTTAATTCTTTTGGTTAGTAAGCCATTTGGAAGATTCATTGTAATAACCAGGCCTTAAGTGTATTATCACAAATAACCTTGACATGAGCCAGAGGAAAAGAAAAAGAAAGTCAAGCAGTCAGAAAGGAGCAGTGCTATCTGGATACCAGATGGTATCAGGTTAGCCATGGGGCCAATTCCATAAGAAACAAAAGGAAATTCTTGTCATGCATCTGTGCGAATAGAACCCACAGGATTTAGGTATAAACAGAAGGACCAATGAGAGTCCCCATGATGATTCTACAGTTTTTGTGTGCCTTGTTTATCTTGTGGGGTAACTAGCATTTCAATACATGTGGACTATATTTCAATATATTTAGTGAATATTTATACCCTATGAAGTTGTTTGGTAATGTAAATTTCTTGGTGCTTAAGAAGGTATACTTTAAAAAAAAATGGCCAGAAATCCCAGCTATGTGGCATGAATTCTTATATTTCCCCAAAGTATATATAGTGAATCAAACATCAGTGAAGGATTTAGACAGTAATATTGTTTATATTCTCAACACAACTTGAGTTATGTTCTCTGTATGAGGCTCAGGCCATGGAAAGTAGCAAGGAAGTTTTTATCTTGTCTTTTTGGTTGTAAGCCTTTATCTTTAATGACTAAGCCATCTCTCATGCCAAGGAACGTCTTCTCTATACATAGAAATAGGCATATTAAAATCAAGACTCATTTTATATAATAATCAAGAAATTAAATAGTACATTATAGAATAGAAGTCAACAAAAAGGATGCCGGAGCAACAGCAGGTTGAGCACTAGAGGCATGAGGTGAGAAAGCATGAAAGCATTCAGTTTCAGGAACTGGTGTGTGGTGAGCAAATGTTTTGCTCTGAGCAGACATCGTTATGTTCCTATATCTTAGCCTTTCTCATCAGCTCCTTCCTTTCTGGCCTCATCCTCATCTACCAAAATTATCCCTTCCCTGCTTATTTCCTGGAGTAGCAGACAATTGATGGACAGTCTCTGTCTAATAATACATTTCATGATACATAACTTTGGAAGAGCATATGTCACCTGCTCACTGTTCATGCCTCCAATAGCATGAGCTAAACTGACCCATGAGCCACCTGCTTGGCACAGTGACTTTCTGGTAGATGCAGGTATTTCAAAAGTTACCTAACAGTGTTTTACTCTCAAGAAGCCTCAGGGTTGGAGTTGGAGAGATGGCTCAGTGGTTAGGAGCCCTGGCTACATTTCAAGAGGACCTGAGTTTAATTCCAAGCTCCCACATGGCAACTCACAATTGTCTGTAACTCCAGTTCCAGGGAATCAGATGCCCTCTTTTGGCTTCAACAGGCACCAGGCACATATGTAGTGCACAAATGTACATGCAGACAAAACACCCATACACATAAAAAATAACAATAAATGTTTTAAAAGAAAGAAGCCTCTGACTATTGTCGTCATAGGAGCAATAGAATTGTGACTCAAATTTGAATATTGACCAAGTATCCACAGATTAAATAAATGAGTTCTACATTATTTAAGAAATGCCATTGGGGGCTCAGTGATTAAGAGCACTTGCTCCTCTTCCAGAGGAGTTATATTTGATTCCCAGAACCCACATGGCAGCTTCCAACTGTCTAATGCCAGACCCAAAGGATCTGATCCTCTTTTCTGACCTTTGTGGCTACCAGGCACACATGTGGTACACATACATGCATACAAGCAAAAGTCTTATACATAAATAAATCAAAAATCATAAATAAATAAAAAATGTTATTTAATGTTTTGTTATATGCAGTATGATTGATATTAGAATCCCAGTTCTGTACTATCTATGTTAGAATTGTATCTACCTTTAATCTAAAATATAAGAGTAATTTAGCTCACATCTTAGTATACAAATAATAAGAAATTAATAGATTAAATTAATATATACACTGTGAGAGTTGAATGGCATGTTCATATGAACCAGTGGTGTATCAGCCCCTTCTGCCCCACGTTCGGGGTCCACTTTGTAACGGCCTGTTCTGCTGCTCCAGTCCTCGGGTCAGGGTCTAGCAAGAGAGAGAGTGGGGATGGAGGGGCGAGAGACATGAAAAATGGAGACAAGACAGAGTCTGATCAAGTCTCTCTTATTGAAAGGAAATCATGGGTGTATATATAAGCACAAGCAGGGGAACACAGCTGAAGACATTTTACCACGTGCACCCTGCAGCTGGGGCACTAAACAACAAAACAAGATATATGAGAAAAACAAGATGTTTATCAGAGTGTGCTCAGCTGTTGTGGGCTGCTGAAAACAAGTCTCTTGTCAGGGTATATGGCTCCAGATGGCTGCAAAGACAATAGCCGCTTTCTGCTCAGAGTCAGCTACCAACACAGTGGTTGGAAGCTTATGATAGATTTTATTTGAATCTGGCATTAATATAAAAATTATTGCTTTGGAAAAGGAGCCTGATATGATCACACATTCTGTCACCCTTTGTTTATCGGTGAGGCAAACCTGTGTGTTGAAACAAGACTTAAAAAAAAATCATGGTTGCCTAAATTCATTCTTCTTTCTCAAATATATCCAGCTGCCACAGGTGAGTTGCTGAGGAGTGGGGCTGTGTATTTGTATGCCCTAAATGGATGTAGCCCTGTTAGGACCAAGGATTAAATAGCATCTAACAATCTGTCCACACAGGGCAGCAGAGCACAGTAGTTAAGTGTGGGCCACAACTGAAGTCTCTCTTAGCAACAATGGGCCTGAGCAAATCATTGAACCCTATAAACCTCCATTTCCTCATTTGTAAACTGAACATTGTGGTCTCTACAGCGTACGGATTATGAGGATTCACATATTACCTGGTACCATAACTAAACCTTTCCTAGAAACGATGGTTTTCCTAGAGAATCTTTGAGAGAGTTAAAATCTATTATAATCCTCACCCATTGGAAGCATATCTTGTTCTAAAGTCATTTAAGAACCACAAGATTTAACCTGAGTCTCAGCTATGGGTCCCACATTACACCATCTTCCTGCCTCTCCTCCTCTGTACTTCGGAAGTTCTTTGAAGACTCATGGGCACCATCCTTCTACCTCCATCCAGAGTCTGTTTTAACATACAAAGGATAGTTACTTCTGTTTTAATTAAAAAGAAATGTATGGAAAATTGTAAAATCATGTAAAGAGGGTCTGGAAACTGCTCCTGTGGAAGAGCAGCCTCCTCCTACCCTGAGTTAATACACACAATCCCCACAGATTGCTCCCAGCATGCACAGAGACAGCAAAATCAATAATAAAGCCAAAAGCACAGACAGAGCCATTTTTATGTGGTCAGTAAAGGCCTCATTTCAATCCAAGAGTCCTGTATTCATCAGCCGCTCCACCACCACCACTTTTGCTCACACCGTAGCTGCCTTCAGAAAGCTAACTCTGAGCTCTTGCTCAACTGAGCCCTAGAGAGTGACAAAGACAAATTAATAGGGTCCTTGTGTGCCAAAATAAAGTATGGACCCTGTCACCACCAATATATGTTAAGTCCATTAAGGTCATTTTTTTAATGAACTGAACTTTTCATTGGAAAGTTCTGCCAAACTTGTTGAATTAAAGAAAAGAAAGCTTACAGAAATTCAAGATAAACTCATTTCACTCCATCAGAAGAAGAAGTGGTTCACTCAAAGTGTTCTAAGTTTACAATGCTTTAGATTTTTATCAAAGATTGGTGTGGATTTAAATTTTCATTGTGGTGTTAAGCTGAGAACCACAGATGCACTGATAGCTGTCAGCCACATGGCGTCTTTAGTTCCTTTGGGATACGATCTTTTAAGGCAGATGATCCTACAGAGAAAGCAAGCCTGCAAATCATGCTCCATTCATGCACACCAGAAAAGCACAGAAAAGTGGCCTAAGCAGTATCATGTCTGTTGACTGTGAGGAGAGTAACTTGGCCTTGTTCCTATCTGCTATATGCAGTTAATGGCGTATCACTTTCCCCCACAAAAGCTTTGTATGTGCTGAGGTTTTTAATTTTAACTAACGATAAAGGCACTCCGTGAGTTCCTGTAACCTCGGACGAATTCCAGAATACTCCATGGCATTCTCTATTGAGTATGTAGATTACAGGATGATAAGGCAATGTTTGACCAAAAAGTCATGTATAAATTATGAAGTCAGTATTTGTCTCCAAACCTTTTCTTCTATAAAGCAGTTTTTTCAATGAGGTTTTAGAGCAGGGTAGTTGGCAGAGAGTTTAAACTTGCCTCAAGCTCCTTGGCTACACAACAATTCATCAATATAAACCAAACCCTGTAGTTATAAAAGACAGGCAATGACCATCAGAAAATGAGACACTGGGCTGTCCATGCCCACTCTCACACAATAACCTCAGCTCTTGGGAGGCTGAGACAGGAAAGTTGCCACAAGTTTGAAGTCAGTCTTGACTATGACTACATAGTATGTTGTAAGTCACCCTGTATCAAGAAAAGAAAATGAAGTGAGGGAGGAAAAGAGGAAGAGAAAGAAAGAAAAGAGGGGGAGGGGAATAATCCAGTCACTAAAGTGATTGTCATAAAAGCGTCATTAAGAAATGATGAACTTGCACTAAAAAGTTCAGCATGGTAGCAGACATTTATAATCCACACATTAGAGAGACAGAGATGGGATTCCCAGGGTTCACTGGCCAGACAGTCCAGCCTCATTAGTAAGTCCAACATTGTGCCCTGGTGATCTCTGTGCCTCAATCTAGACATTGAGATGAAGATAAACACTGTGAAAATATAATTGCTAACAATATCATGAAACACTTGCAAATGCAACATGACCATATCAGACAATTTTTAATTCATGAATTATTCAGGGAGTTCATTAAACCCACTAGAGAGTTGGACCTAAAAAGGTTCCTTTTCAGAAGGCAAAACCAGTAACACTAACAGGAAAAATTTACATAGTGATAGACAAGAGACATCTGTGTCATCACCAGTCCTTTACAAGGAAATTTCTATCTCTATGGAGTTAAAAATAACTATCCAAAGACATTCTGAGGCTCAAGCTCTCAGAGTTAGACCACCCCTAGACAAGGTGCTGGATGATGCTAGCTAGTGCTTCATTGAAAAGATATTGATAATCTCTTTTACCCATTTTACAACATATCCAACAGTCCCCATCTCTCACTGTTTGGGTGAATTATGTACATGAAATACAAACGACAATAAGTGTAGCTGATGGCTAGCTAATATTACTTAATGCTTGGTCTGACAAGGGAAATGGGGTGTGGGGAGTTAACAAAGGTGAATTAGGTTTTCAAGGCATAATGGATAGGACTGGCCTGTCAGAATCAAGAGCTGAAGGAAATTAAGGAGTCAAGATTAACTCATGAATATTTTTTAACAAGTGGTTAGTGGAAATATCTGTTGTGATAGAGAAGATTAGAAGCTGAATACATTGCTGAGGGAGAAAATCAAAAATTCCATTTGGGGGAAGCTGAGAAGATAGCTCATTTGTGTCAGAGCACTTGCTCTTCAAGCATGAGGACTTGAGTTCAAATCCCCAGTCCCCAAGTAAGAAGGTAGATATGGCTGTCAATGCCTATAATCCCATCAGAGAGAACAGAGACAAAAGGATCCTAAGAGTCCATTGGTCAGCCAAGCCAAAATGACAAGTTTTCAGGTCGGAAGCCTTGGCAGCAAGCACCTTTACTTGATGAGTTATCTCACCAGCCTTATGTTTGTTTGTTTGTTTGTTTGTTTGTTTGTTTTAAAAAATAACATTAATATTAATTGTTTATTTAACTATTTAATTTATTATTACAGTGTATTATATAATGTATTAATTTATAAATTAATTATTTAATTAAAATAATTAAATTCGTGTTCATTCTTTTAAAAGGAAAAGTTATAAGATTAAATACTTAGAAATTTCCTGTCAATGGTAATTGAAACTAAGAGACATTAGTGAAAGCCTTGAGAGCTACAAATCTGAGCTCTGAGGCACAGCAGTCCTTAGGGTTTGGGGACAGAAGAACCTAGGAAAGATGACTGAGAAGGTGGTAGCCAGAGAAGCAAACCAAGCTTGGTATCATTAGCTCAAGAGAGTATTTTACCTGTCCCTGACAGATGCCCTGGCAAAAGTGACTTGGGCAGGGAGGGGTATCTCAGCTCCCAAGTCAGTGGCTCCTCCTGTGAGATTTCCTCCTGGTTCCTTAATGCACTCAACTCTTTCACTTCAAGCACTAAGCATTTTCTACAGGAAACTCACTGAAAGATTTTTACAGAAATCACCTCCCTCCCTCCCTCCCTCCCTCCCTCCCTCCCTCCCTCTCCCTCCCTCCCTACCCCCTCCCTCCCTCCCTCCCTCACCAACTCTCTCTCTCTCTCTCTCTCTCTCTCTCAAAGATCCCCAAATGAATTCCATTACTAGCCTCTTTAAACCCCTCCTATGTTGCCAGTTTGGGAATGGGTCACATTCGTATGGGTTAACAGCATTTGACACAGGTAGCCACAGATTTTCTTCCACTGTCTTTTCAAATCATTGTACTGGTGACTCTACCAGATTTTCATTTGTTTAGATTCTAAGATCCATCACTCTGTTCCAGTTTTGCTACTGAGACACACTGTAGTGCTCATGATGCCTACTCACTGAGAAGCATGATGCTTAAGGATTTAGAGAGGCTACCGAATATGATGCTGCCAGAGGCTCTGTTGGGGAGTGCCCTGGGAGACGTTTTCCCTGGAGACCTCAATATGAGCTACATCACTAACATGCAGCTCCAGAAACCGTGAGCTGACAGCTGGGAAGCCCTGTCATGATTCCACATTCAAGCCTAGTGTCCTTAGCTAGAGGTTTTGCATGTTTAACGGAGAATCTCATTTAATTTGACATGACAGGCTCTGAAGAAACATAGAATAGTATCTTGGGTACATATTGTCCACAAACCTTAATTCTTTTCAGTAATCCTGTTTAAACTTGTAAAATTTATTTTTTATTCTTTGACAGTTTCATACAAATATATGATAAATTTTAATCCTTCTTACCTCATCTTACCTGGCCTCACCCCCACCCCTCCCACTGAAACTCTTCTCAGCAAGCATGCACCTTTTGCTGCCCTAATTTTGACAAAGATGCTAAAAATATACCTTGGTGATCATTTTTAAAGTTCCTGTAAGCTGAAAATTATACAAGTAATTTGAAAATCCCAAAGATGATCCCATTGAAGAGTTGTCTTTACTTTGTAGTTTTCTGTATCTATCTGCTTGTTTTGCAAAGCTTTTAACAGCCTTCCACCTCTCAGTTTCACTTCGAGACATTAAGGAGTTTTATGTGAGCCTTCCCAATGTCACGTAGAGGTGGAACTAGAAAACAGGAACAAGGAACAGAGAGGAGGCTGCTCTCCACTAGTCTCCTTTTTCACTCAGCTCTTTTTCTCATGCGTCAACATTTTTCTTCATTCGCACAAACACCAAGCTTACATTTGAGCAACTGTATCTGATCCAACAGCTTTTACTCTGTTACTTTTTCAAGGAGTATCCAGAAGCAGAAGAACCAACTTTTCAAACAATAATAGAAGAAGAAGAAAGGGAGCTTGGGTTAAGCATCAGATGATGCTGGGCACATCATTAGTGATCTAGCCTGTGACCTTTGCCCCAGTGATACACTTCTGCAAAGGCCCTCCTGGTTAATTCGTGGCAGACTTTCTTATATTTAATTTTTCTAATATAATGTTTTCTAGATACACCTACAGTTACTATTGGAGTCAATAATGGTTTTGGACTGGGGAGATGCCTCAGAAGGTAAAATACTCACTGATCTTGAAAAGCACCTATATGGCAGTTCACAACCACCTATAATTTCAGTTCCATGGAATCTGACATTCTCTTCTGGCCTCCACAGACACGAGAAATAGACACAGTGCACATACATATATTGAAACAAACATGCTTATTCACATTAAATAAATAAATACAATATATTGGTGTTCTTTTAAAAAGTTAATTAAGTTTTAAAAAGAAATTTCATGGTTTGGGTGTAAATATAAAGTAAACATTTGTAAAAATTTGCATTTACAGTATTTCCTCTATCCATAGTGATATATCCCAAAACTCCTGAACATGACCATGACTACAAATAGTATTGAATTCTGTAGATACTGTATTTTGCTATTTATGTATACCTATGATAAAGTTTAGTTTGTAAATTATGAACAATGAGATTAGTAATAACAATAACAAAGTAACTACAGTGGTATGCCTTTTAGTTAAACTGTGAATCGTTTCTCTAGCTTTTCACCTAATACTTTTGGACCATGGTTGATCATGGCTAATTGAAACCATGGAAAATGAGCCCCTGACTGAGACTACTGCAGCTCATTAGTAAGGGAACTCAGTTAATGAGGGAGCCAGTTACATGCTAAACCATTTCAAAGGAATTTAGAAGAGTCATACATAGTTAAGTAAATATGAATAAAAGGAATTTGCAAATAGATGCAAAATTAGCAAATACACAAGACAGCGAAGCACTGCCTTCCACAAGATAATATTCTGCCTATTTTTTTAAGGAAAATCATTTGCATTATCAGTTTTCTGCAATTGATAGAATGGTACAATAACTGAATCAGTGAAAGGCTAAAACAGTTGGGAAAGACTCATTTGATGGGGTGTTCCTTTTCCTCTGTCATCCATTTTAAAGCATTTTTTTATCCCTCCTCCTGCCTCTCTTCTCACTGTGCTGCCATGCCACAAATTCCATACATAAATACATACCAGAATAAAAGAGGAAGCCATGGCCCCTATAGACTCATAGCTGGAAAATGAACTAAACTGAAAACTACCAAAATTAGATGCTTGTAATATGATTCCCTGAAACTTCCAGTATGAATTTTGAAACCAGGGTTTGAGACTAACAACAGCGTGAAAATAGCCTTCCTGCAGGCTAGAGAGGTGCTCTTGCAGAGGACCTGATTCAGTGTACAACAACCTGTAACTCCAGCTCCAGGAATCTAATGCCTTGCAAGTATCAGGCACAAACATATTTATAGATAAACACTCATACATAAAAATACATCTTTTTTAAAAATGGCACACCTATAAACCTATTCTGACATTACTAATCCTGATGAATTTTTTATTTGTATTTTTTATTTGTATTATTTATCTGTGTGTGCATGCGTGTGTATCTGTGTGTCTGCATATATGTGTGTGCACACATGCATCCACACACATGTATAGGTCAGAGGTCAGTTTTGAGAGCTGGTTCCCTCCTCACACCATGAATTCTGGGAATCAAACTCATGTTCTTAGGCTGGACCAGGCTCAATCAGCAAGCACTTTTTTACTTCTAAGCCTTTTACTGCCCCTAATAACAGTGAATTTTGAAACAGGCTTGTGTTTAGGAGAGAGGTGGAAAAAAAAAGGGAGAGATGGAAAGGACCAGGACAGGGAAGGGGAGGGGAGAGAAGGGGAGGGAGAGGGAGACAGGAAAGAGAGAGTGAAAAGAGAGAGAGAGAGAGAGAGAGAGAGAGAGAGAGAGAGAGAGAGAGAGAGAGAGAGAGAACACACAAAAAGCAGTAGAGGAAAGGGGAAAGTTAAATAGGTCAGACACAGAGCATATCCATAAAACACCAGCCTCACTTTGGCTGATGTCTTTAGTGATATGGCTAATCAATCAAGAGTATATTATTTTTGTTTAGCAGTTTATTAATAAAATGGTTGGTTTTATTACTTTAGGGCATGCCCCTAACTTTATAATAGTTGGTAATAAACTAAACCACTCAGGGATCTTATAAGTGACTGTGATTGTCACTGCTTTCTGTGTCATAAAAAGGACTCTGGTAATAAGCCTAAAATCAGAAGCTCTTTGTTAGAACAGTTAAGCTTGCAGTTTTGGGTGTATGTGTGAGGGTGTGTGTGTGTGTGTGTGTGTGTGTGTTTGTGTGTGTGTGTATGTGTGTTTGTGTGTGTGTATGTGTGTTTGTGTGTGTGTGTATATGTGTGTGTATGTGTGTTTGTGTGTGTGTATGTGTGTTTGTGTGTGTGTGTGTTTGTGTGTGTGTATGTGTGTTTGTGTGTGTGTGTTTGTGTGTGTGTATGTGTGTTTGTGTGTGTGTGTTTGTGTGTGTATGTGTGT
>NW_021604670.1:8642609-8643930 GCF_004785775.1 Grammomys surdaster | reverse complement strand
TGTGTGTATGTGTGTTTGTGTGTGTGTGTATATGTGTGTGTATGTGTGTTTGTGTGTGTGTATGTGTGTTTGTGTGTGTGTGTGTTTGTGTGTGTGTATGTGTGTTTGTGTGTGTGTGTTTGTGTGTGTATGTGTGTTTGTGTGTGTGTGTGTTTGTGTGTATGTGTGTGTGTTTGTGTGTGTGTATGTGTGTTTGTATGTGTGTGTGTATGTGTGTGTGTGTGTTTGTGTTTGTATTTGTGTGTGTGTTTGTGTGTATGTGTGTGTGTGTGTGTGTGTGTGTGTGTGTGATCTTAGAAATGAAAGATCTAAATGTGGAGATCATGTCACCACTTCTGCAGTTCCCGACCGTCGTTTGAAGCCTTTGTTGGAGCAGCGTCTTTCCTCCTTCATCCCGCAGTGCTACATTAGCACAAGGAACACTGGAAACGCCCAAGTCAAAGCTCAGTAAGAACAGGGAACTATTAATATATCAGTGTACTGTAAAGATTCTAGCTCCGCAAGGGATATTCAGGGTGAGACTGTAAAACATTACATTTAAAGCTCCTCGATTGCTGCCCTCACTGTGACCTTGCTTCCTCCCACTGATGGCCACAAAACTCAAGATAGTAAATGCAGCCTTAGAAGATGGAGGGCTGTAGAGAAAAGCTTCAGAAGAAGAGCAGTCGTTCATGTAGCCATTTGTACGATCAGATAGTTTTCTTTGAAATATAATCTCCCGACTTCAACAAGAGGAGAATGTGTTGTATCATACAGTGTGTGCAGTAGAGAACTTAAAATGACTGCCAAGAGACAGCACCATTTCAAAATCAAATTGTTTTGAATTGGTCTGAACCTGATGATGTTCCAAAGATAGCAGATTGGGAGCTATGCCAGCAAAGCTGTTTTACACTTAATAAAACTCTCATTTAGGGTAAAGTAGATGTTTATTTGCCTTTTTTTATGAGGTGGGGGTATTGTTATTAATTCTACCATCTCTCACATATATGTGTGTGTGCATATTTACACATTTATTGTTTTAGAAACCCTGCTTTAAAAAATCAACTCTTGCTACTTTAAGTTCCCTGGGCTTTTGTATCTTTGGGGATATTAGTCAGATTCTGCAAAGAGAATAAGTGCAAAATCATTCACCTTATAGGCAAAGAGAACTGAGGACACTCTGTGTGTGTGTGTGTGTGTGTGTGTGTGTGTGTGTGTGTGTGTGTGTAGTTTACTTGTGTAATATATAGACATGGAGGGGAGAGAGAGAGACAGAGAAAGATAGAAAGAAAGACAGAGAGGGGAGGGAAGGAGAGGGAGAGGGAGAGGGAGAGGGAGAGGG
>NW_021604670.1:8636542-8642509 GCF_004785775.1 Grammomys surdaster | reverse complement strand
GAGAGAGAGAGAGAGAGAGAGAGAGAGAGAGAGAGAGAGAGTGTTTGGTAACTGTCTATGAATCTCAGAGTATTTGGCCTTTTAGCAAATATTCTGTTCTTATTAGCAGGGATTGAAAATAGCCTACAGGCCAGATCCAGATCTTTCCATATGCATCCTACCCTGCACTCTACCCTTACCCAGTTTCTGCAGCTAAAGCTTTGTTGGAACATAGCCCCACTCATCCACTTACTCATTTCTTCCACTGATGGCAGACTTGAGTGGCTGCAACAGAGCCTGCAGAGCACGCAAAATCTAAATGATTTTCTAACGTAGCTCTTTATAGGAGAAGCTTGCTGATTCTGCTCCATGGTAATAGTCACAGAAGAAGTCTATTATCAGTAGCACAAGAATAATCCTTACTGAATAGTCCATAGGGCACAGTTTGAGTTCTTGCCATCTTTCTTACTCTACAACAAAATAAGGTACTGTGGGTTTTTTTTTTTTAAAGGAAGCATTGCTCATTACTCTGCTGTCAAGTCATCAGTTACTTTCTTACATGCAAAATGACTTAACATGTAGCTCTCCTTATGCCAACACCAGAGCTATGAAATAGGACTATGTCTTTATCGTGATTGTTATTCTGGGAGCCAGGCAGGTGTGTGTGGACGTGCAATAAGAGAATTAAAGTGATTTTGACACTGGATTTCAATTTTATATTTCAAGTGAGTTCAGGCAGGTGGCAGTATTTAAAGGAGGAAGACACTGACATCTTTTGGGAATACTATTTGCCCCTGTGTCTCTACATCAGATGAGAAAGAAAGAGTAAACAAGGGGGTAAGACATTGAGGTAAATTTTTCTTGGGAGTCATCCTGAGTGGTCCTTCTACCTATGTTTACCCTTCTGATGGGCGTTCTGGTGACCTTTGTACTCTCCAAGTAGATGGGTCTACCAAGATAACTGGAGAGAGTCTCTTTTGGAAGGAAGGGTCTTTTTACCATGCTTCCAAACAGTGTGTGTGCTTTGGGCAGGACTGTCCTCCAGGCAGAATGACCATGTCTGTTCCACAAGAGGCCAACCTCAGATCCAGGGAGCGTCTTTGTCATGTCATCAATGGATTGGTTTGCTGCTAGAGTGTCCGTTTCTATGAACTAGCCGTGAACCTTCTGTGCTTGCCGAGACTTAACGCCATAAGTTTTTACCAAGTTCTTCATTTTCTGCCAAAGTCATGGTTAAGAAGCCAAGTTCGCCTACCTCTTCAGCATGCCTCCTCCCTATGAGAAAGCAGGATCATGGGGGATGGGGGGGTGTTCTTTGTCCGAATCATTATACTAACTTTTAAGAAAATGTTAATGGCTCCCACTGGGCATTTTCCCTAGGAGCTCTCAAGGCCACTGACGTTGCTGCGGCCATGGTTGATTAATGAGGAGCAAAAGCTTTTTGGGAATTCGGATATTTTCATACATTCTAGAGAAAGTCAAGAAGAAGGAAAAAATAAAAACAAGTTCTTGCTAGTGTAGCTCATTTCTAGGGGTGGGGGTGGAGGACGTGGAATGAATGTGCGTGGCTGCAGAACTTCTTGTTTACTGTAACATGCCTGTGGCTTTCAATTTGAGTGTGGCTTTCTATGTGATATAAAAAGACATGAAGTTCAGACCGATTCAAAGAATGTGTGAGGGAAAAGGCAGCACCATTCTTGGAAACTTTAAAAAAAAAATTTCTCTTTATACATAAAAATAAATCCTGGGAAGCATACTGAACACGAACAAGAAAAAGTTACAGATATGAGCTCCAAACTAAAAGAAAACTCTTCCCAAATATCTCCAAGGGCTTATTTTTGTTATTATTTTAGTATCAGTATTAGTCTGGTGTAAGAAGAGCCAGCATCCTGCAAGAGGCACAAGTGCTGGGATTTAGAGCAAGGAGGAGACCCACCAATGTCCTGCTGCCTCTAGGGGTGCAGAGCAGTGAGCAAGCAGGTGGTCTGTGGCTGGAATGTCTTACAGCTGGGAGTTCACATGACACTCTTGAAACACGCACTCCAGAATCAGTGGCCAATGAGCTCATGAACTAAAGTGAAGCTACCAGGACAGGGTGGAGGATTCCGACCACATCCTGGTACACAGCTCTGGGCCCCAGAGTCAGGTGCGATGCAGTCACTCACAGCGCCCGTGGCTTCCTGCCTGGGGCTTCTCATCCTGTCCTCTTGTTTGCTTACCAACTGCAGGTTCATTCCAGAAGCTTGGTCTGCCTGTACTGTCACCTGTGGCGTGGGAACCCAGGTGCGAATAATAAGATGCCAGGTGCTCCTGCCTTTCTCTCAGTCTGTGGCTGACCTGCCCGCGGATGAATGCGAAGGGCCCAAGCCAGCATCACAACGTGCCTGTTATGCGGGACCCTGCAATGGGGAAACTCCTGAATTTAGCCCAGATAATGGAGACGGACTCTTGGGTGGCCTGCAGGACCTGGACGAGCTGTATGACTGGGAATATGAGGGGTTCACCAAGTGCTCTGAGTCGTGTGGAGGAGGTAAGGAGGAGAGCCTAGATCAGAGCTTGCCATCTTCCCGGCTTCTTCTGTCCCTGCATGCAACTCTATCGGGCAACTGTGAAGAAGGGAGAGGCAGCCATATCAAACGTAAAACATCCTGAATGAAACCCTAATGGATTTCTTTCGTCTCGAGAGGCTCTCACAGTCATCCCTGAGCGGCCAGCACAACTGATGCCTTGGCTTGCAGCTGCCATTCCAATATCTTGTTCTCAACGTTCAGTCTTATTTGTCTGCTCCTTTTCCGTGGTGCATTTGAGGTGAAGGAAACCCCAATTGCAGCACAATCTACTCTTCTCAAGAACACAATAGAGTCCCTAGATTTTTTCAACTCCTTTTCCAACTGTAGGAGGGTGTTTAAAGCCAACAAACATCATGCAAAACAGGAAGAGAGAGAGAGAGAGAGAGAGAGAGAGAGAGAGAGAGAGAGAGAGAGAGAGAGAGAGAGAGGAGAGATTGAGATTAAGTGACCAAAGGCAGACCTGCTCATTCTGTAAAAGGAAAATCAGGATGCAGAGAAGCAGGGGGACTTTTTCCATCTCTCACAGCTAGTAACGATAGCACTGGACCCCAGCCAAGGCTTCTGTTTTCTGTCCTCATTCAGTCTTTTTATCATACTATACGTTGTCTAGGCTCATAGAGAATCCCTGAAGCTTTCTCATTATGAGTATTATTTACTGCCAAATGTTTACATATATTTTCACCTCATTCCCTTGGGTGTATTCTGTGATGCTCTAGAAATAACTTCAGTAATGCTGACATTAATGTATTAATGATGACCAATAACTGCATATATTTATGGAGTAGTGAATGATTTTGATGTATATGTTGAAGGAAGATTAAAAACCAAGCTAATTAATCCCTTCAGTGATTCTTGAGGGAGGCCTCAGAAGTGTGTGTGCTTGCATTAATCTGTATGGGCATGTATAGAGAAACCAGGAGGTGATGTCAGGAGTCTTCCTGAATTACTTCTCCATCATGTGTTTCTGACAGTCTCGCCAAGAACTAGGAGCAGGCTGCTTCAGCTAGACTGGCTGGCCAGCAAGTCCCTGGGATCTAGTGTCTCTGTGCTCCAGTATTGTGATCACAGGCACATGCTGCCAAACTCAGCCTTTTAGTGCGTGCTATCGATCGGAACTGGCATGCTCATGCTTACACGGAGTCATCTGCCCAGCCTCTTCAGTGATTCTTCAGAGTGTTATGAAAAGGAATGTGCTAGGAAAATCCATTAAGCCCATGCCTCCCCATCGTGAACAAATACAGTATTAGACTGATGTTGCAACTATTGAACACATCAGTCCCAAGAGAGGTTTTGACAGGTGACAGAGTGCAGATTGATTCTCCACTAAAATATTAGTGAGTGTTGAGGTTCCATATGCCCAGCAAAGATTTTACTTAACCAGTGTGTGTGTTGGAGGGGGAAGGGGGGATGGATAGTCAGATAGTTTCCCCAAACTGTTTTCAAAAGCACGACATTTGGGAAACTCTTTTAAAAGCATCTTTTGTTCTAGTTGAGAATGTAAGACTAAATGTGCTCACATTGTCCATTCACATGGGGTTGAAAGGGAATGACTGCGACTATCAAAGAATGCACTTTTCTCTAGCAGCCCTTTTTAAACATTTCATCGTTCTGACCTTAGGGTCCTTGTTTGTTTGCACATCTTCCAATTTCAAGCTCTGGAATTGTTGGAGTGTTTTAATGGAGAGCCCTGGTATTTTAAAAATCAAAATGCTTCCAAATGACTGTAGGAGAGAGCTTCCTGGAACTCAGCTAATGTGCTGTATTGACTTGGTGTGGTTCCCTCTCTTTGAGGGTGTCCTCTCTTTCATGCCTAATGAGGGAGATGTGTTAAATAAACTTTGCAGATCCCTAAGCTCCTATAAAAACCAAGAGGTCAGAGGGAAAGTCTGGATGTAGTTGGTGGCTGCCATTACTGCTTTTATTTTGTGCTTTGTTTTTAAGACAAGGTATCACTATCTAACCCAGGCTGTCCTTGAACTTGTGTAACCTCAACCGTAGCCTCCTGAGTGCTGGCTATCACAAGCATGCACCATGGTACCCAACTGCTTTATCAAATACAAGGGATGACTCACAACTCCAATTATTGTTTTTTACCTCCAAATTCCATGATCACCTGAATTGAATGTTTCATATACATACATATACATATACATATACATATACATATACATATACATATACATATACATATACATATACATATACATGAGAAACCATGATGGGTTTCGAGGGACATGTTGTTTTAATATATATAATATATTATATACCATGTTTTCTCCATTATGGTTTTCAGTTATAAGTCAAGCCTGGAATTTTTGAGAAGGTAGAAAAGGAGATGCAGTAATAGGATATATAAACAGCCAGATACCTTTATCTTTAAGAATCTAACTCTTCTTCTGACCAACCAGGAGTTTACATTTGAATTTTGAGGGTATATGTGGAAAATACTAATTTTAAAAATAGCAGAAACTAATTGAAAAATAAGGTCTAGAGATTTGATATACAATTGATCTCTACCTATAGGAACTGAAAGGTTTTATATGACATAAATTGTTCTTCATTTATACCCAAGAGAGGACAAAGTTCCTAAAATGTCTTAGGTTTTTAACTGTCGACAACTGAGCACAATGTGCCAAGGTAATATATTTACACCTAAAATGTTAGAGTTGAAAATTCCAAAGTGGTGAAAATATGCTTGGGTTATGTGCTCCATATGATGCCCATATGCACTAACAAATCATTTCACTATATGGGACCTGTATATTTTCAAGTCATTATTTGACAGTGACATTTGATTGTATTATCAACTTGGATCTTCCACCAAAATAAAACTTACAAGATTACATATATTTTTAATCACTCTCACTGAAACCAACTTAAAATGTGCAGTATTAGCAAATAGATTTTAAATCAGTTAGAGTTCTAGAGCCAGCCAGGCTAATTTTATTGTTTCTAAAATCTGAAGAGATGAAATTGGACAGAACAAAGGTAATCTTTCACCTAGCAGAAGTAGTAACCAGAGGAACTAGTTAAGTGCTTTCAATCTGTAGCTGGTGGCTGAGGCTCACAGAGCTGTCATCAAATATCATGTAACAATCACACAATTCTGGAAGATATAAACACAGAATAGTTCACCTTCTTGAAGATCAAAGTCCTCAGACCTGTGAATGGCGTCCTACCATCCCCTATGCATTGTGCTGTGATTTCCTATGAGTGTATTGGTAGATGTGGTCCAGAAACGCCATTATGAATCTAAGCAGCACTGAGGTATTAACTTCCTAGATGTCAAAGCAACTTGAAAGTCTAGCTTAGAAAAAAATGGGAAACTGGCTTCAGCAGACTTTAGATAGATAGATAGATAGATAGATAGATAGATAGATAGATAGATAGATAGATAGATAGATAGATGTGTATGTGT
>NW_021604670.1:8634062-8636442 GCF_004785775.1 Grammomys surdaster | reverse complement strand
ATATATATATATATATATATATATATATATAATCTTAGACTGGTTGCTACTTTTCCTTCTCACTCCTCTCTTCTCCTTTTGTCAGAAGGGGAGAATCTTTCTGTTGGAATATTACTGTGCTTGAACACAGGTTCTCCATTACTTTTGCAAGATTGGTTTCAGGGGACCCTCTAGATTGCTCAGTGGGTAAGATGCTTGCTATACAAACATGAGGACCTGACTTCAGATCCCACTAGTGCATAGAAGTTCAGTGTGGCTAGGTAACTTCATGCCTGTAATCTCAGAACTCTGGGGGTGAGGGGGATAGGATTGCTGAGGCTTGCTGACTGACAGCCCAGCTATAGGCTCAGTGAGAGAGCCTGTCTCAGAGAAATGGGGCAGGGAATAATGAAGCAGAACCCAACATCCTCATCTGACATCTGCATATGCACTAGCAAACCAAGTGTGCATATCACACACATACACTACACTCTCACACATACACAAATATATATAATATGTATGGGTCCAGGACTCTGTTAGTCCTTCTCCAAATAGCAGGAACTTAAAGCTATAGCACTACATTTTTGCCTTCCTCCCAGTGCCAGGAATACTGAGAATATGGAGCCCTTTCCCATTCTTTCCACACTACCCATATCAGGTCAGCACCTCCTTCCATGGTCCTTTCCTCCAGGCACCACATCCCTCCCCTTTCAGTCTGTTTCCCTCTCTGTTTAGACTTCCCTGCCCATTAGTTAGTCATTGATGTGTTCATCCTAGAAAAATGAACTATGTTGATCACAGGGTTGGCCCCATGTACTTTTTTTGCACTTAGGTAGGTTCCCCCACCTAAAAATATTCAGGCAACTGGCCCCATGGCAAAAGAGGCTTAATATACAGTGTTGCAGAGCCTAACACATTGTTTTGTAATTCCTTAAGATTAAAACTTAGCAACTCTAGAGTGCTTTTTGATCTCAGCCTGTAGCTACCACATAGGTGCTTTTGATCTGCTGTCATTAATGCTCTGAAGAAGTAATAGTTGGGCTTTTGAAATTCGAAGGAGATTACTGATGTCCTGCAGAAATCTTGCCTTTTGTACCCCATTCCTTGCCATCTTGGAAGGGTTTACATTCTAAAAACAAAGAATTCTCTGAGTAGAAACAAGTTCCAGCCCTCACACACCTAAAGCAGCTACTTTTGTGTAAAGCACATGACAAGCTCTCTGGCCACTTACTGCCCCAGAGTTCTTGGAGATCACCCCAATTTTATAAGGCTTTCCATAGCCAGAATAAAGCCAAAATATGTTTTCTAAAATCTCTAAAATGCTATCAAGAAGACAGGTTAGTAGAAATGTCTTATCTATTATTAAGTTAGTATACAACTATTGGATTTCATCATGGCGTCCTTATACATGTCCTTCCCCTCCCTGTCTTTTCCTCCTCCCTCATCTTCCAGATACTTCCCTTTCTTCCTCCAGCTAGTCCTCTTTTCTGTTTGTTTTTATATGTATAACCAATTACTCTACTTCCCACCCCTCTGAAAATCTATTCCTCTCCTTCCACAATTTGTAACATATTAATATGTAGAGTCACATTTATAGATATACACATGCATATTTACACATACACATGCAAGAAAGAGTAAAAGAGAGAATCCATGTATATGAGAAAATACACATCAGTCTTTTGGAGACTGGGTTATTTCATTTAACATAATGATTTCCAGTTACATCCATTTTCCCACAAATGCAATGATTTTATTTTATTTTTTTATGGCTGTCTAAAATTCCACTGTGTACATGCAACAAATTTTCTTAGCTGTTTGTTGATTAATATCTAACTTTGTTCCACTTCTTGGCTATTATGAATAGGGCAGCTATAAACATGGACATGCAAGTATCTCAATGGCAGCCTCTGGTTATACACCCAAGAATAGCACAGCTAGATGATGGGTTTGTTTGCAGTGTTTTGAGCACCCTCTATATTGCTTTCCATAGTGGCTGCACATGTTTTCTTTCCCACCAGAATGAAATGCTCATCAGCATTCATTGCTGACTGGTTTCAGATGAGAGACATTTTGATTGGAGTAATATAGACTCTTAAAGCAGTTCTAATTTACATTTCTGATAGCTAAGGATAGTTAACATTGTTCACATATTTATTGGCCTCTTCTTCTTCTCCTCCTTCTCCTCCTCCTCCTCCTCCTCCTCCTCCTCCTCCTCCTCCTCCTTCTCTCTCCTTCTCCTTCTCCTTCTCCTCCTCCTCCTCATCTTCCTCCCTTCTTTTCTCTTTTTCTTCCTCCTTCCTTCCTCCTTCCTCTTCTTTTTCTTCTTCTTCTTCCTCCTCTTCTTCTTTTGTCATCCATTTTTTCATCCTTTTTAGGTGTGTGTGTTGTGTGTGGA
>NW_021604670.1:8593108-8634052 GCF_004785775.1 Grammomys surdaster | reverse complement strand
GCAATCCAACTGTCTTGCAAGCCACCAGCAAGTCTCCTCTCCACTTTACAGTGCCACTTATTAAATGATGCCCTTGCTTGGTGACCTAGGTCAATGTAACATCAACTTGGGAAGCATTCTCTTGAGAGACTCAGAGAAATCAAGGGTAGATAAGAAGAAAACTAACAAGCAGTAGGTATTTCTATTCTGTTAGGTATCATTTGGTGAAACAATATGAGAGACAGAAGAGACAGACAGAGAGAGAGAGAGAGAGAGAGAGAGAGAGAGAGAGGAGAGAGAGAATGGATATCCATATATCAGTTATAACTATATACAAAGTTCTAAGAATAGAGCTATATCTTTAGATGTGGGTATCTTTGCATATATAACTGTATATGACTGAAAGCAAATAAGCAAGAATGTCATGTCTTGCCACTTCCCTTAAACTGCATGCTGCTGAAATGATTCCAGACAAATGTCTAGGTTATTTCTGAAGATGTCTATGGAAGCAGATATGACAGCCTCCCGGTATTTTTAAGTGTTAATGCTGTCAGTGAGTTCTTAGAGCCTCAGGCATACTCAGCTTCACCATTCAGCAACCAAGTGACCTCAGGAAAGTCTTTTCATGCTTCTAAGCTCCAGTTTCCATTTCTGTAACTAGGGTTTAAATAGTGCTTGCCTCATAGGAACGTAGAGAGAATGGATGATGCATGCTAAGTAATTAGCTACAATACCGGGGCCATAGTGGACACTGTATATGTTAGATGTTGAAACTCCAGGCAATAGTATAAAATGTCTGTTCAGTGGACTCATTTAAGTGGTGATTGCTCCATGAAAATCTCCACAGGGTACCCTATGAACCATCTTGAGTTGTCTACCCAGTAACCCTTGTCAGTCACTGCTCAAAACACTATGCTAACACCATCTAGGTTGTGCAGGTGTTTATGGGAATATTCTTTTCTATGGCTATAGTCACTAGGCACTTTATGTATTGTTTCAACTTCCAAAGTTGCCCTAAGTTACTGAAGAAATTAAACAGAATCAAAATAAAGCCAGCAGGAACAGAGTTTCTGATGTAAAGACACAGAAACAGAGCAGCTTACAGAATGCTGGACACTAAAATGTGATGTCATACCCCTCTTTCATTAAATATCTCTCCTTCATTAAAGTATCCTTCCACTAAAATATAATGTTGGGTATTGGATCTCTTAGGTTCTCTTTTCATTTGTTGCTTTGTTAATGGTTACACTGTTATTCTGTTCTGCTCCTTCTACACTAAATTATCATGTTTTACCCTCAGTGACTATATAGTCTGATAGCATTTTCTTAATATTTTTTTATATTAAAATATAATTACACCATTAACCCTTCCTTCCCTTCAACTTTTTGCATGCATCTTTCATTGATCTGCCTCAAATTCATGGTTTCTATTTCTTTAACACACACACACACACACACACACACACACACATATATATATATATATGAAATATGTATATATATACATACATATGAAATATGTATGTGTATGCTTGTGTGTGTGTATGTGTGTATTTCTAAACATATAAACACAGCCTGCTCAGTTCATATAATATTACTCATATGTTTATAATTTCAAGGCTGAATACCACTTGGTATTAATTCATTTGGGGTCTTTTCCCTAGGAAAGACTAGTTCTCTTGCTCTTAGCATTCCTTAGTTACCTGTAATTCTTTGTCTAGGGTTGAGAGCCTATTAGATTTCTTCTTCATGTTAGCATGGCTATTGGTGTTAGTCTTGTTCAGGTAAAGTTTAGGCATGTTGATAAGACTTTGTGTATAGTTTCTCTGATATTTCTGAGACAATGTCTCAAACTTCCTGTTCTTCTGGGATTTATAATCTTTTTGTCCCATCTTCACTATGATTCCTGAGCCTTAGATGCAAGTGATATGTTTGAGATGTATCAACTGGGGCTGGGCACCACACATTTTGATTGGCTGTGATTTTCTGTGATGATCTCTATCTGTTGCAAGGAGACATTTCTTTGATGAGGTGTGAGACCTGTCTGTGGGTAGAAGGATAAAAATTTAGAACATAGTTAGGAATTATATGGCACTAACAGGTTCTCTACCAAATCTATGATTTTACTAGCCCCCATTAATTGACGGGGTTTTCTAGTATCAGGCATGGCTTTGCTGTTGACTTTATTGTTGGTAAGCAGGTCTTCAGTCCAATTAGAGAACTCTTGGTTACTACCATGGCACATGTACCATTATTGCACTCCTAGGATTACCATGCTTATGTTGATCATTGTTTTAGTTCATGGGCATCATGGCGGAGTAGCATTATCTATTACTTCCCTCCTTTTGAAGCTTGTATACTGCCTTTTGTTTCCATGAAAAGTCCCCAGGGAGGAGGTTTCATACCAGAACTGGTTGAGATCATCTCATGTTGTTTTCAACGTCTACGAATCAAGCAAGTAGACCACAATAGCCTGTTTGGGGAGTCTCTTGGACAACCCTGACCAATTCAAACTGGGGTTTCTCATGCCTGGTATTTGGATTTTTGTAAATATTCTGTGAATACTTAGGGAAGCATTGTCAGCCCTGATGAGAATTTTCATTTAGTGTGTGTGTGTGTGTGTGTGTGTGTGTGTCATAATTTTAGGTAGATATTAATAATTCATTGACTTTTTCAGACATCATTATTATTTTACCCTCCCTCCTTTTTCTGTATTAATCTCCCTGCTTCCTAATTAAATCCCCCCATTTTTCCATGTTCTCCTTAAATTACTTGTACCCTGATGTGCCCCTTCAATTTCTCCCCCATTTCCCTACGCTGGCAACGATCCCTGTCCTGGTCCAACAGTTACTCCAGATTATATACTCACATTTGAAGATTTGAATGTATGAACTTCAGATGAGAATGGACATGTTATGTTTCTCTCTAGGTGTAGGTTGCTTTAATCAATATGATCTTTTCTAGTTGTGTTCTTTCACCTGCAAAATTCATGATATTCTTTACAACTGAATAGTATTCCATTCTGTATGCACACCTCATTTTCTTTCCTTCAGCAGTTAAGGACACTTAGGTTGTTTCCACTTCCTGGGTATTGTGAATAAAGGAGCAATGAGCATGGCTGAGCTAGCAAGTATCTGTGAACTGGGATGCTGAGTCCTTTGGCATATGCTAAGGAGTGGTATAGCTGGATCATGTGGTAGATTTATTTTTTTAGTATTTTATCATTTTCAACACTAATTTCAAGAGTTGCTGCACTGCCTGGTAGCATTCTTTTTTTTTTTAGTGTCTCACAGAAAAGTTTATTACTCGTAGATCAGAGATTCTTTCAGCCTTCATCAGAAATTTGCTTTTTTTCCAGCAGATGCCAGTTAATACAAAGACTCAAAGCTGGTCAATATGCAGGGAGAAAGACTGTGTGGGTGCTCAGCTCTGAATGTGATATTTCTGTCACAATCTCATCTCTCATGGCTCAAGGATCATCAGGAAAAAGAAAGGCAGTAAAATTGTAAACAAATGTATTCTTTTTTTTTTTCTATTTTTCCTTCTTTCTGTCTCATGTTTTATTTACATACTCGGAGCAGTTTGTACCACAGTTACATAAACACCAAAAAAAAAAAAAGTTACAATATGAGGAAGCAAGTATCCATGAAAATTGTGAGATGATATACTCATAAAATTGGCTTGTCTCATAGAGTGCTGGTATGTAGCAATTCATATTGCCTAATTACTAGTTTCTTTTTTTAAAAAAAAATGATGCCTGGTAGCATTCTTAAAGCATTTTATCCACCTATATTTTCAGAAAATTGTCCTCCTCAAGAGGTTTACGGAGAGAGGTCACAGGCTCATGAATTCCTCCTTTCTGGAGGAATAATTACTTTCAAAGAGTCATGGTGCCTGAGTACAAACCCAAGGCTTTGTTCATGCTGAGCAATCACCCAACCACTGAGCTATACTCCCAGGCCTAGATCAAGTGATGCTTAACAAGATTGGCAGTGCTGTGCTTCAAACCGTAGCCTCTAATGTGGAGTGAGAGTCCCACAGATCAGAGACCTCCCACCAGCTGCCTGTCTACACTTCATCACCCCAACACACACCCACTCTGCACTCTGGCCTGACAGTGTGATTTGTACACAGGTGTCCAGGAGGCTGTGGTAAGCTGCCTGAACAAACAGACCCGGGAGGTTGCTGATGAGAACCTGTGTGTGACCAGCCGACGGCCCCTACAGCTCCTGAAATCCTGTAACTTGGATCCCTGCCCAGCAAGGTAAGGGATGTGTTGCTGCCCCTGCCAACCAGGAGCATGTGCTGAACTGGGTGCATCTCTCTATGGGTAACAGAGGAATGCTTATTGTTACCCAGTGTTTTGAAAACCAATTAGCGTCAGTTCAAACTTCTAGTCAAATCCACTTAAATTTAATTGAAAGCAGGGCCCTGGAATTCTATCCCAATCAATGGTCATATAGTCCAGAGGCTCCATGCACTGAGCAAATTTATGGCATGGGCGTTATGTGCATGTAGCTCTCTGTTGCTTTCCCCTAAAGTGAAAATGAACTGACCACAAACTTCATGATCTATGCTACATTTTAGCTTCTATCCCAAAGCCTTGAACCATATAGTAATAAACTGGCTTTCAAATCACAAAGTATAAGGTACTGAAGCATCTGGGTGGTATAATTGACCCACTGTGAAATCTGTGTGTGCACACAGCATACAGATTCATTCTAGCATGCTTAGGGCCATGCGTGTATCATTCCACATGCGTAAAATCAATTAGAGCATTTCATTGTTCAGCCTTGCCTGTGTCTCATTATCGCCCAACCTTGAGTCTTTGCTAATCAATCCAATCACTGTTTTGGTCCACATGATTTTATGGTGTCTCAGGAAATTTGCCTTTTAGATACTTTTTTGGAGCAAATCCCCTGTACAATTCTGGTTTGGATGAGATATGTTTGAGGAACTAAAGCCAAACTTGCAAATCTACAGCTTCATTGAGGAATGTTATTGGATAAGGTCATGTCCTAGATATGAAAGGAATCATGCTTCTGAATAGTTCTCATTTCTCTGCAAAATATAAGAGTCATTGTACTGTTTTCAGGTGCTAACAGTAGCTTGCTGATAAAGCCTGTGTGCTGATTATCTTCTTTCTCAGCTAGCCCAGTATATTCCTTACTTTTGGACTTGAAAGAAACAGATTCAGGCCTTCTCCAGTCATGTGACACAGCTTCATGGTGACTTTCTGGTCACCATAGTTGTTCCATGTATTGATCTGAATGCTAAGACTGAACTTTCCCCTTCAAATATAGAAGTGACCTTGGCCAACTGTGCCACATCCTCCAAAGCCAGCCACTTGCCTGGAACAGCACCCAACCCATCAGAACAACAGCCAGGAAAACAGAGTCAAGGGCAGAGAGAAGCAGACAAAGAGAAGCTAGAGCCAGAGTGTTAAATCCCAAGCAAGCTTGTAGCATGACTGCTATATGCATGTGTCCCTGGGCCAACTAATTTCTCAACTCTCAAGCTCTTCACTGTCTGAGTGTGTGACCCTAGGACTTTAGTTGATTAGAAAAAAGTACAAACTCTACTTGATGATAGTCTCCCATATTAAAAGAAGGCTGCTAGGCACTAGGCTAGAAGGTCAACAGGGCTGGGTCTCATCCTACCTGTCACCATCTAGCTATGTAGCCTTAGCAAGTTGACTGTTCTCACTGTTTCCCCATGAATGAAATTACTGGACAAGTCAACATGAGGTTGCCATGCCCCATGCAAATATCCAGTGATTATTCATTATCCCATAGGCAGAAGTTTCACACAGCTATCAGCTCTTCTGTGTGTTGTCAACTGCTGTCCTTTATCTCCTGCTCATTTGCCATCATTAGGAAATAAGTGTCTTTTTAGCACATTCCACTGCTATGATGAGCTGAAGCAATCCAAGTACTTGGATTGGGAGAAAATTGATGGCATGTGTATCCACTGAATCTATTCTTTCTCTGAGTAGACATTATTATTATTTTATAATAATAATGGTATAATTATAATGTTATAATGTAATAATAATAGTAACATGACACAAGTATTTCTCATTCTCAAAAGGCTAACTCATATTAATTTAGATAAGATTAATTTACTCTGCTCTTTTTAAATTGAGTCTCCTGTGGACTATTTTGGGATGCCTTCAGAGCAGCCCTTACTTCCTGATCCCCTTGGAGTAAGATGTATATACATTTGTCTGTTAGAGATGTAGTCATGTGCCCTTCCCCTTTACAACCTCAGGCCAGAGGTCATTTAGATCTTCAGTTCACCATTCTTCAGCAAGCTTCTGTGTTCCCTGTGTGTTTTGATGTACCTTATGATGGGTCCAAACTTTCTCCACAGCTTTTAATCTCTTGGCAGGCCTTTGCTGAAATCCACATGCTTCTTTTGTAAAAAACGAAAACCACAGCATTCCTAGGCAACAAGTCTTCACTCTTGGTGTCTGTGAAGAGACTTTGGGTTAAGATATGCCTCCCTCCTTGGGGAGTTGTCAGAGCTCATGATTGCCAGTGAGGAAGCTACCAGTCTCACCTATACAGCGACTAATGCTGTAGCATTCAGTGCACCAAAGGCCTCTGTCTTTCTGGAGCAGCTTCTGAGATCCACATATGGTCCTTCTGGTTTCTTCTGTGTGAAACTGAGTTTGTATCAGAAGCATATGTCTGACTTTTGCCAGTGTTCCCATATGCAGCTTTCAGGCCTGGTCATTCATGTCAGGAGAGGCAAATTCCAGGCTGGAAGGACCTTTTTCACCCTTTGTATATATTTCTGAGTACATATGTATGCATGTGTACAATGCTTATCCTCTTGAAATAACTTTTAAAAAACAATACTTTCTATTGAGGTGGCTAGATTTTCTCCCAATTCAAGTACTGACTCCTTGGCCTTGCCTCAGTTCATCATAGCAGTGGAATGTGCTAAAAAGACACTTATTTCCTAATGATGGCAAATGAGCAGGAGATAAAGGACAGCAGTTGACAACACACAGAAGAGCTGATAGCTGTGTGAAACTTCTGCCTATGGGATAATGAATAATCACTGGATATTTGCATGGGGCATGGCAACCTCATGTTGACTTGTCCAGTAATTTCATTCATGGGGAAACAGTGAGAACAGTCAACTTGCTAAGGCTACATAGCTAGATGGTGACAGGTAGGATGAGACCCAGCCCTGTTGACCTTCTAGCCTAGTGCCTAGCAGCCTTCTTTTACTTGCTCTCAGCTTTGTGTTTTGATTCTTTTCTCTTGATAGCTATGATCTAGGAACCAACAGGTGGCAGGTGATTGTTCACCTGGAGGTTGTGTTTGTAATTAGCAAGGTTTAGACCATGCTGTGAATGAGAGCCCAAAGGCAGCACTGTTAGTGCTATCCTCTTTATCCCTCTCTTCTGTCTTTCAGGTGACATTTAAAATCCCATTATTAGACTCCTTCTCATAATCTCAAGACCTTAATTGTCAAACTAAAGTATAAATATGATTATAGCATTTATGTTCTCACTTGTATACAGAAAAGTATACCCAAAGTAAAGAAGGATACAAGGTAAATGTTGATGGAAGGGACAAGGACAAAGGCTGAGTGGCTGTTAGTGATGGCCAATGGAAAGGTTGGTTCTGGGAGGACAGGAGTCAGACTGTGGAAGATAAATTTTTACTCCAACCTTCCCTAAAATTGGCCATAAAACATTGGATGCACTTTTTCTTATAAGCCATCAGTGAGAGCTTTCTTCAAAGTTGATAGGAAAGGAGTTATTATCATAGAGAAGGAAACTCTTTTGTGCATATTTAACACTAAGCAATTTGAATCTCAGAGGCTATAATCATCTTCCCCAGTGTGCCATCAGTGAGTGAGGTTGGCTCCGAGAAGATTCTTTTAAAGAAGCCAAGAGCCATTGTGGGAAACAAGTCAGTGTCTGTTCCCAATTTATTAAAAAGCAAAGCTTTCTGGGTGTTCTAAGTATCTAAGTAGTTCATGAAGAGACATATCCTCTAAACTCATGGGAATATCAAGGAAGAGAAGGGAAAAAGATGGGAAGACCCAGAGGAGCAAAATGGCTACTGTGAGGTAGTGTCTTTGATGCTGTGATAAATGTCAGGGATGGTGCCGCCATGAGCTCTCAAAAGTATAGTTGCTTGCATGTGATCTGCACAGTAACCATACCAGCCAACATGCAATTATATATGGTAGAAAAGTTCATAAGGCCTTCCCTCTGGGTGAGGAGCTTACAGGCAATCAATAGATGTTGAGGGAAAGAGAATCAGCTTTCTCTAGGGATGAAACCCCTGACAGGTTTTCCAATCCTAAGTGGTCAGTTCTAAACACATGTACATCCAAGCAACACTAACTTAGGCTCAGTAGAGTGAGTGTGTGTGTGTGTGTGTGTGTGTGTGTGTGTGTAAAACAATCTAACAATAATAATTATAGAAGAGTAATGAATTCAAGATGAGGTAAGGGGACATGAGAAGAACTGGAGGGAGAAAGAAGGGTAGAAATGATATGATTATAGTGCATTCAGGCACAAAATTCTTAAAACAAAAGATTTTTTTAGAACTCCTCAAGCACAGCAGTAGTAATCTGGGCAGAAAGGTAACCACTCCCCACCACCACTCCCTGTCCCCACAGTAACCAGCTTAGTCACTTTTCCAACCCTTTCTTGCCCAGAGAGAGACATGCTGGTAGCTTGGTATATATGCTTCAAGACTACTTTGCATGAATTTCTATAGGTTTGTGAACATGCACAAATATAACAGGCTCTGATATTTGTGAACAAGATCTTATTGCATTTATTGCTCAGAAGGTTCAAGTTTTCACTTAACACCGCTCACTATGAAGCTTTTTCATCCTTGGGACACTCAGAAGGATGAGCAAGTAGATGCAGACTGTGGTTCAGGCCTCTTTGGCCACTTTTCACTAACATTTGGAAAGCTACAGACATTTTTAGGTCTTCATTTTCTTCATGAAAATGGGATTACATTTAAGAGTGCTATAGTATAGTGCAGTATAGTGGTATAGTGAGTCACAACTCCAACTTCTGTACTTAAGGGCTGAGGCAAGTAGATTGCCACGGAGTTGTGACAAGCCTGGCCTACATAATGAGTTCCAGGTCAGTATAGGCTACAGGGTAAGACTCTGCCAATAACAAAACAATAATAGGATCTGTGTTGGGGTGTAACTCAGCGTCAGGGCATTTGACTAACATGCATAAGGCCCTGAGTTCAATATCCTATATCCCCACTACACACACACATACACACACACACACACACACACACACACACACACACACACACACACATTCTGCCAGGTATAAAAACACATGTCTAAAATCCCAAAACTCAGATGTTGAATCAGGAGGATCGTGAGTTCCAGGCCTGCCTAAGGCACCTGAGCACCCAAATTTGCCTCAAAAATTAAAAAATGAAGAAAAATAAAATAAAATCACAATCATCACTCAGAGAAATACATGGTCATCTTTTAGTTTAGCTGAGAAACAATAGTCATAATATCCAGGAGAGCATGATATTTTTAAATTCAAGACTTAAATTCTATTAGATTTGAGCTAAGTCTTAATAAATAAGTTACTATCTCCCTGGCTTTTAATAGCAGTGACATGAGCAGCCAAAGAAAACCAGAAAGAACTACTTTTAAAAAAAAGTATGACTGTTATTAATTATAAGCATTTGATAGCTCAGCCAGTGTGTGTTGAAAAGATTTGGGAAATGTATGTGGAGGAGGGGAACAGAGTCAGCAATGAAAGCCAGATGGCTGAAAATGAAGGAAATTCCAGGCAATTTCTTCAGCTTTGTTCTAACATACTTCTTAAACTAAACTTTTATTTCTGTGCAACAGAGAACAGCTGAGTGATGTGGGGAGATAAACAGTGGAGGGGGAGCTCCTAATTCCAGGAATGGTATTCAGTCTCTTCCCTCTCCCTCTCCCTCTCCCTCTCCCTCTCCCCACCCCCTGTGCTATCCCTAATCTCTTTGCTCAGTCCTAAGATCTTTCTGAGAACCAACAAAAATAAAAGAATCTGAGAGTCCTTATTTAAGGGGAGTGTTGGGGCCACAGAGTCCTCTCTTTAAAAGCAGAGCAGAACACCCACTTTATTGTGCACCAACAAGACCCATGCACACTGACAGCACGTGATTGCCAGTTTCAACTTTTCTTTTATATTCACTTAAAATGGCCAGAGTGAAAGGTGTCGCCTTTTAAGACAGCCATGTTTTCATTGAGTTGATGGAGCTTTCAAAGCATCACAGGCACCCTGGTCCTGTTTTAAGGGCTGCTATTTCGACATGCTCTCTAAAGATTGGTTTATCTCCTGCTAGTTCCCTAAAGCTGCTTTTTGGCTCTGTCCATACTAACTTTTAAATTCATAAAGCAAAAGCACACCAAAGCTCACCAGCATCCGCAGACATTAAGTCCAGATTTGGAGGCCATGTTCGGGTGTCTTTGGAGTAATAACTCTTACTACCATGCCTTTTCTGGCGTATCCTGGTGTATCTTCCTTCTTTTCCCTTTCTTCTCCTGATAGGTCAGTTACAACAGAGTACCATGCTTCCTAATTGTTAGACTCACTGGATATGAGCCTGGGCCACTTCTTCACCAAGAAAGTTAGGATTGATCCAGTAACATTTTGATATCAACAGAAATGAAAATAGCATTGTGGGAAGGCTAAAATTACTTTGTACATATAGATTTCAACTTTGTGGAGCTGGAGAGAAAACGAAGCAACAAAATGTACCTTCTAAACATGTCATCTGAAAGAGTAGATGATTCATTCTAAAAGGTACAAACAACAGCTTTGAGGAAACCTCATCCATCAAGTCCGAAGAAGGAAGCCTTTTCTGGTTTCTTAACACCTAAATAATTAGACATCCCCTTAGACCACAAAACCCTGCCTAAACTCCATGAAGTCTTTTTTTTTTATTGGATATTTTATTTACATTTCAGATGTTATCCCCTTGCGCCCCCCCCAGCCCAGGAACCACTATCCCATCCCCCCTCCTCCTGCTTCTATGAGGATATCCCCCACCTACCCCCCACTCCCACCTCCCCACCCTCAAATATCCCCACACTGGGCATCCAGCCTTCATGGGACCAAGGATCTTCTCTCCCACCAAGGCCGTAAAGTCTTTATATAATAGACCGTCAACCACTGTTAGGTTTCTGCACAAAAATTAAAGCAGAGAGGATATTTACATTTTAATTCTGAAGCAGTAAAAATGAAACAGGCAGGCATCTTCAGGCCCTGCAGGCTGCTGATATCAGTGCTCAGAATGAACAGAACACAAAACCCCATCTTGAAGATGTTACCTATTAAGGGAAGACCTCAAAACAGCAATGGTTCCAAGGGAACTTGAGGCCTCAAGGCAGCTTATTCATGGAGGAGGTAGAGCCCATGCTGAATGATGAAGCATAAAAGTAGGATTCATCCAGGTGAAGGAAAGAGAACATGTTTCATAACAAAGGAAAGGACAAGAAGTAGGTGCCATAAAGAACAGGCAGAGGCCACACCCATGGAGGCCTCCAGTCCTAAAGGTACTTAGACTGTGTTTCCTACAGTAAGTGGAGCTCAATGAAGAAGCTTAAACAGGGTCATAAAAGAGCCAGTCTTGCTTGGATAAAGATGACCTGTGCTGACCACTCAAGACAATAAAACAGTGATGGCTAGCTTTTTTTTACCACCTATGTATCACACTTGTTTCTCATGTGGAATGAGAAATGGTATAGTCTGTGTAATATTTTCATTGACAAAAAGCAGTGCAAATATCAGCATTTTGTTTGCTCCCTCCAGTAACCCAGTATGTGTCGACTGAGCCTGTCAACCTGACAGGATAATGATGCCACAGGGAAGGGAGTCATAAAGGAAGTCGTGATCAAGCTAGCTAATGCCACTTGATCACGGAGGCCCTCTCAGCACTACCATCCTGGGATCCATCGAAGATAAGGATTATATTTCCTTCAGAATCAAAGTTTTGCAAATAAGAAAGAAAATATGCATGGTTTCTATTAGAAAAAAATATCACCTGGAATCAAATTTAACACATAGAAACATCTCTGCACAAAACAGTAACTGGTTTCCATGATAAAGAACCATAACCTGTACTGAGAATGCGATTTCACTTTTCATATGAGGCACTTAGGCCTGGCATTCAGGCCTTGAGGACAGCTACAGACTGAAATGGTAAATGTTTTCACAATACCTTAATTACACTTTAATGTGTGTGACGACTATAAAACACCCTGCATCCCCCTACTTAGAAGTTTATGATAAAGTATATGCCCTTAAGTTTATGCCTTTAAAGATAATCAGAATTTCTCTTTGTTCAGTCTCCATTGAATAAGTATTTACTGACTGTTTCCTGTACCAGGCATTGTGCTATAGTTATAGTCATGGACAAAACCTGCTTTGTTCTCTGAATCTGGGAATGCCAATTCTTAGAGATGGTCAAGGCCTTTTCTTTTGTGACTATTAGCTCGTTTGTTTGAGTTTTTGGTTTGGTTTGGTTTGGTTTGGTTTGGTTGCTTGAATTCTATCTGGGGCCTCAATCATACCATGTATGCTCAGTACAACTGAGTTAACCTCAGATCCATATATTTTAAACTCTGATGTAATGATTAAACATTGGGAAGTTTTATAGTTCAGAAATCTTACTACTTACAAACCAGTAAACAGAATTGAAGTGGCACCTTGAAAAGTAAGAAATTTCAAATTTTAAATACTTCGGCTTTCCAAACCAGCAATTTCTTTTTTTTTTTTTTTTTTATTTCGCCAACACTTTATTAAGAAGGAACCTATGTCAGCACTGCTATGTAAACAATGACAAAGATCAAGGGGAACACATCAGGGATCGTGTGGACAGTAATATACATTGTCCTTTTTATAATCAATGTTTAATAGTTAAGGAGAGTTTAGTCCTTATTAAGCAAACATTTTTGCATACACAGCCTTCTCTTTATCTTTCTGTGCCTTTATCATTTGTTTGACTTTAAGCAATTCTGCCTGGATAGCTTTATCTCCTGGGGCTATCTCCTGTGCCTTCTTAAGATCAGCCAATGCTTGATCGTATTCTTTTAATCCTTGCCATCCTTGCGCTTTTCGGTATAGTGCTTTAGTATTCGAAGGGTCCATTTCAAGAGCCTCCAAGCAACTGTCAATTGCCCCCTGCCAATTTGACATCTTCAATTTACAAGCACCAATATTCAGTACACAACTTAAGGCTATAGGTTGCAGTCTGGGTATATCTGCTTTCTCAATAGCAGCCTTTGAACTATCCACATACCTTAAAACCTTTGCATATTTTTTAATAGCCATCTCCCAGTTCTGAGACTTGAAAAAAGTATTTCCAATGTTTTTTAAGTCTTCAGATATTAATAAAATTTTATCTACATCTTTTACATCTATATCCGCATCCTCGGGGAAGTCTGGATGACTATCGCCAGAGCCATCTTTGGGGAATATTCCCCAGTCATCCCCTTCCTTCAGTTCTCCACATTCTTCAATGACACAGAGTTTGGCAGGTTTTTCACCATTCACTTCTACCTTTTCAAGCATCCTTGCCACACCGAGTCCTTTTATTACTTGACCAAATACCACATGTTTCCCATCCAAATGAGGAGTTGGAACTGTTGTGATAAAGAACTGAGAACCATTCGTATTGGGGCCTGCATTTGCCATGCTCAGCAAACCCTCTCGATCATGCTTATAATGAAAATTTTCATCTTCAAATTTTTCACCATAAATACTTTCTCCACCTGTCCCATTCTGATTTGAGAAGTCTCCACCCTGAATCATAAATTTCTTAATAATTCGGTGGAAAGGGCATCCTTTAAAATGGAGAGGTTTCCCAGTTGTGGCACCAGTTCCTTTTTCTCCTGTACACAATGCACGAAAATTTTCTGCAGTTTTGGGAACAATATCTGCAAACAATTCTAAAACAATTCGTCCAGCTCGCTCCCCGCCGATGTCCACGTCAAAGAAGACTCGTGGGTTCTTGGAATTGGAGGGCTTGGCTGCTGGGGATGGGTGGGACATCTTCACTGCAGGCGCTGAAAGCAGGAGCTTAGTACCTCGTGCGCGAGTGGGGCCAAACCAGCAATTTCGAAAGTCCTGGAGGTAATGGCAGTCAAAAGATTTGTCCAAGGCTTTTGGACAATATTTGAAACTTTAACAATATTGAAACTTAAGGGAGTCCTCAATTAAATGCTTTCTTTTACAAGAGTTGTCTTGATCATGGTGTCTCTTCATAGCAATACAACAGTGTCTAAGACAAACTCCAAGAGGACACTTGGCAATGCTGAATATTCTGCATCAGAAAAGAGAAGATTCCTTAAAATGAAAAAAAGAAGGATGAGGCTTTGAGTTCAAACAAATGCTGTGATTCTTGTTTTCCTTGTGGCCTAAGGATGCTACTTTTAGTTCCTGTATGTCTCAATCCCCATACCTGTCAAAGATAATCATTCTGACAACAGAGGTGGGGGGCATTGTAAGGATAATCATATGGAGCACAAAGATGGCCTCAATAGCAGTCAGGGAAACAAGGAACTTCCTCCCAATCCCTAAGCCTTATGGTCTATGACCTTGTGCTTATTTCCTACTCATTGTAGTTTTCCCTAAAATTTCTTAACCAAGTAGTAACATGAGCAAAGTTAAGGGAATCTATGAATAGAATATCCCATAGCTTATGGGGGCCATTCTTATTCAAACCATCATAGTGCTTGTCCTGAATAGAAAAAAGTGGCTATACTAGCAAAGGAAGCAGGTCTCCATTGTGTCTACAGATTCTTCAGAAGGTAGAACCTATTGGGTTCTAGAACCTATTTGACATTGTTATTTAATCTGATATGTGTATTTTAAGTACCTTAATGAGATGAAGAAATTTCAGTATCCCTGACTTAGGCACTGTTTTATTGCTATAAAGAGACAATAGGACCAAGGCAACTCTTTAAAAGAGAATGGAGGTGGGGGACATTTTATTGGGAGGTTGCTTACAGTTTCAGAGGGTTAGTCCATTCTTATAATGGTGGTACTGGAGCAATAATTGAGAACTACATTCTGATCCATAGGCAGAGAGAGAAAGAGAGAGAGAGGGAGGGAGGGAGGGAGAGAGAGAGAGAGAGAGAGAGAGAGAGAGAGAGAAGACAGACAGAGAGAGGAAAAAAAGGAGACAGAAACAGAGAGACAGAGATAAAGAGAGAGACAGACAGAGGCAGAGAGCGAGAGAGAGAGAGAGAGAGAGAGAGAGAGAGAGAGAGAGAGTAGGTCTTGTGTGGGCTTTTGAAGCACTTCCTCCAACAAGGCCACACCTCCTAATCCTTCTAATCCTATCAAAGAGATCCATTCCCTCATGACTAAGCATTCATGTATATGAACCTTTGGGAGCCATTCTTACTACTCAGATCAAACCACCAGAAGCCCTGAACATAGTAATGTCTTAGGAACTACAACAAAGAGGGCAGGGAGTCCTTTTGGCAAGTAAGATGACGGCAGAGAATGAGCAGTGTTGTCCTGACAGAGGATCCTGTGATAAGTCAGAACATAATGAGGTTTGTATAAACTGTGGTATTTCTAGCTGGTTGCTCCATAAACACATATAGAAGGGAATAAGGAAGGTAGAAAGAAAAGGAAAACAGAGCAGAGCAGGAGAACAAGGGAAATCCAACTGTTGTGTAGCCAATACCCTGAGCCTGCCTTTGAGTGAGATACAGTTTTCTAATGCTTACATCTGTTTGGTGCAATCAATATACCAGAGATGGTATTTTAGTTACTCTTCTGTGTTTGTGATAAAATTATCATAACCAAAAGCAACTTCTTAACAAACTTGTTTTCGTTTATGGTTCCAGAGAGCTAAAGTCCATAAAAGCAGAGAAGGCATTTCTGCCAGCAGGAAACTGCCTGATCACACCTTTATTCACAATACAGGAAGGACAGAGGGAAAATAGGAAGTGGGGTGATGCTATCAGCTTTACAGCCCAATGCCAGTGATGTAATTCCTCCACTATGGTGGCACCTTCTAAATGTTCCATACCCTCTCCAAACACTGTCACCAACTAAGAAAAGTGCTTAAATACGTGAGTCAATGGGTCTCATTAAAGTCACCACATCAGGCGTGGTGCCAGTCTCTTAGTATATGCTATAGTATGCAATTTCCCCGAAAATTTATGATAAACCTATTTCTTGGTCTGCCTTTAGATATGAGCTAAATATGTCTTCAGAGCGGTGGTTCTCAACCTTCCTCATGCTGTGATCCTTTAATACAGTTCTTCATGCTGTGGTGATGCACAGCCATGAAATTATTTCATTGCTACTTCATAACTGTAATTTTGCTACTATTATGAATTTTAATGTAAATATCTGATATGCAGAATAGCTGATATGAGAGCCTTAGAGGGGTTGAGGCCCATACATTGACAACCACTGCTTTAAAGACGTATAACCCCCAAATGGCAGGTCCAGATTTGGCACAGGGTATAGGAGGATTTGAGGGAGAGACAACTGTCGTCAGGATGTGATGTATGAGAGAAGAATACATAAAATTTAAAGAAAAAAAGAGCTTGGGGTCAGTCCCTTTATTGATGATAGATATAGACCTATCCATCAATACAGCTGCTTCCTTCCCTATTTCAGACACTCCATAGAGGCCCAGGAATTACTCTGGGAAAAGTATCAACATTAATTGCCTGTAGCCCATAACCCAGTAAAGATCACTAACAATTCACAAGGTTTTCTTTCTTCATCTCACGCTTTGAGTTACCAAGAACAGAGCAAGCTCCTGGAGAAGGCTTGTGCTAAATGGGATAGAGTCAAAACTTCATCAGAGCCAACACTTCTCAGGGCAAAGCCAAACCCTTAGGAAATGAAGCGTGTAAAAAGAGCTCAAATAGACCTAAGTGAATCCTCTAAAATCCAATGCTGACTCATTAAGCAGAGAACTCCTTTCCCTTGAAAAAGAAAAAAAGAAAGGAAGGAAGAATGAGTCATGAAGAAAGATGCAGCCTTGGCTGAAAGATGCTGTGAACTATCTTGGTGCTTTGAAGTTTTGTTCTGCCGTCACAACCATTGCCTCAATGTGTCCTGAACTGGTGTCTGCTAATGTAATAAAGTATCACCACCTTCTGAGCATGTCCATGCATGAATACACACACACACACACACACACACATACACACACACACTTTCCTCCTTTCAAAACTAGGTCTCTGCCTCCTTCTCTGTGCCATTCTTTTTAATAGTTTGCTAGTACCTCCTTCCTCTCTCCCCAAGAGGCTTATTTTCATCCACTTTGCCTCCTAGCTATCCAGATTCCTAGATGGCTCTTCTACCTATCTACAAAGCACATTATTCCAATTTCTTTCCCCCTCCCCAGACATTCAGTTCAATTCAACTAAGTAATAATGATGATGATGATAATATTGCAAACGTGCTTAAGATGATAAAAAAAACTATGATGTGCATTTCTCACCTCACACTTACTCCAGCCTTAAGACTCTGGGCTTGCACAGATTAGGGTTAAGGTTCAGTGTGTATGAATTTGCCAGCTGCTTGGCTGCGGAGAGCTTGTGTAACTACAGAACTCATTTTCTTCCTCTTTAACCTCAAAAGGGCCGTTGTGAGGATATGAACCTTAAGTGCTCAGTGCAGTGCCTAGCATATATTAAGTTAACAGGTATTAAATTGGGATTTCGTGGGAGGCAGGTTTATATATCTCTATAAGGAGCAGTCCCTATTTAGAGGAAGTAGGCAATTTTTGTGGACTTCACAAAATTGCAGCTCTTGAGAATGTCTGATCCAAAAGTATCCCCCAATTAACTCTAGCCCTTGGAGGGTAGCAATTTTCTGCTGACTAAAGGAAAACCCAGCTTAGTTCAGTGAACTTTTTTTTTTTTAACTCTTGCTCTGCTATTGGCTCTAGGTATAAAAAAAAAAAAAGTCTGAGACATAGATACTGGGACAGGCACTAAAACTGCACTGGGAGGCCAGTACACAGACTAGCACCATGCAAGATATAAGTGTCATGGGCAGAACATGAGCAGGTAGCATATCAGAGCTGAACAAACAGTCTTCTCACTTAGTTTAAGGAAGGAACCACCCAGAGAATTCTCTTATTACTACAGATGTAAGAGGTTTTTCCTAAAATTCTGATCAAACATACTATTAGCATACTCTTCCCTACACCCTGAGAATCTTGAAATAGATTTTTCCAACACCCTCAGGATCATTTGTACCTGGCCATGTGCCCTTTCACGGTCCCACGTAAGCCTTAAATTACTTGATCCTCCTGGATAAGGCTCCCTATAGTTATGCTTAATAACTAGGGAGATGACACAGGAATTGTTGCTGTAACAGAAATTACAGAAACTGGTAAAAGTAGATCAATCAGTCTATTGAAGTTCTCCTGGACCTCTGTCCCCATGGACACCATCTGCCCATCACTCCCATCCTTCCATGAGTTCTCCTGGATGGTCGGTTGCTTCAACCAGCTTTATTATGTCCTAAGGTAAGAGAGGGACTTAGCATATAAAGCATTTCATTTACCTCGTATCATGGGGGGGATTGTGGGAAAACAGCAAAGTAGCTTGGCTCGTGCTGACCCCTACCTAGTCATCATCCTCAGCTGTGAAGTCGGGCATCATGAGCTCTTGAGCTAAGAACATCTGCCAAAGCTCTCTCAGCTCTGTGAAGCTTAGGGTTGTACGACTGAAAGGTACAGAACTATCATTCTCTAATCTTCTTTGAGCCATTCCTTCATCCCTTGCCATGTGAGATATTTCAGAAGGTCGGTTTTCAGGGCCCCTGCTGTCTGATCCACCTTCCAAGGCCATTCATAATGAGAGTGTCATTGGACGCTTTGCCTAACACAGGGGGTAGGGACAGTGTCATGGACACATTTGTTTAGAAGTCAACCTTTAAATTGTTTTAAAATTTAAAAAGTAAAAAAAAAGAGTCAGGCCGGGCTGTGGTGGCGCACGCCTTTAATCCCAGCACTTGGGAGGCAGAGGCAGGTGGATTTCTGAGTTTGAGGCCAGCCTGGTTTACAGAGTGAGTTCCAGGACAGCCGGGGCTACACAGAGAAACCCTGTCTCGAAAAACACACACACACACACACACACACACACACACACACACACACACACATACAAAACAAACAAAAACAAACAACCAAACAACAACAAAAAAATAAAACAAACAAACAAAAAACACCACATGATTTCTGCTTTAATATCGGCAGAGGTACACATGGAAAGCGCCTGCAGGTGATTCCTGAATATGCCCTGGATGCACTTTAAGAAAACAAATTGAAGTTTTTAATTATCCCCCCCCAAAAAACCGATGAAGTTTGTTTGTTTGATAAATGCACTTATTTGACAAATTCCCCGGACTTAAAAAATGCTCTCTGCGGGTAACAGACACTCCAGTCCTCACCCACATACCACGTTTTTCTGGCCTCCACTTTTTCTCTAACTGAGCAAACCAGGAAAATCACAGGATGTCCTACCCAAAACTCACACAGTTTTAAACTTCATCAAGCTTTGGGATAAAAATCACAGAAGGAAACTGTTATATGCAAGGTATTTGTAGATTTAAAAAAAAAAACCCACCAGTTAGACAGATGCCATTTATCAATGCTCTCCTCTGTGAGAAAAACTAAAAAGAGGCTGGAACTGTACTATGGGGAGGAGCTGATGGAGAAGCAGATTGTCTCAGAAGATGCTCCCTACTGTCAAGTTCAATGTTTTGCAGCTTTCTGAAATGGGAATCCATTTGTTTGCAATTGGGGGAAGGAGACAGTAAGCTGACAGCTTGGAGGCCAGGAAGGCCTCCTTGCTCCTTTTTCCTTTGTTAACCGCCAGACATTTACACGGATTTGAAGGCACATCCCAGGCACACCTAGAAGTGTTTGTGTGAAAATGGGCACTGTTGTACGTTTTTATCTCTAAATGGATGGAGGACGATGATATAGCCGACCCATGGTGGAGGGAAGTAAAACCACATGTGGGTCGGCCTGACCCCACCTTGATTTAGAAGAGTGGGTGCTGTTTTCCAGCTCACCCTTGTTCATTCACCATCTCCAGCAAGGTAATTCTGCAGAAAAAGACTGGCAAAAACTAGACTGCTTGTTACCATACGTATTCTCACTACAGCTGCAGATCAGTCAGGAGGAGGCCATTCCATGGATTGTACACCTGACTTAAAGGAAGAAGCTAGCAAACTGAAGTCTGGTATTCATAGTGATAATGTCTGGTTACAGCTGTCTGCATTCTGAATTTTATAATGCTGTCTGCACTATAAAATTCCTTTCCATATTTCTTCATAGTAAATAAACTATAAATAAAGGTCATCCAAACATTTGTCCCATAATTGCTAGTCTGCAATTTAACATAAGTTAAAACATTTGAGAACACACACCCTAACTCCTAGTCTGTGAACGAAATAGTATCTGCAAAGGATGTACACTTCCTAAATACTAAGTGTACTCATTTGCTCACAAAACACATGCACTACTTGAAAATGCTGTTGTAGATACAGACTTTCTCTCTAAAGTCTATGACTCATGCCTTCAGGTCCTATGTCCACCGCCTTAGGGCTTAGGCCTCATGCTGGATAATATTGATGGAGCATTGCTACACAACCTAGATTACAAATGTGGAAATCCATATTTGTTGTGGGTCACAATGCTCCTAACCAGTTTCTGGAACTGGGGTTCCTTCACTTTGGGTGATTGAAGGGTCGTGACCATGTAAAGAATTTAGCGGTTATTTAATTCTCACCATACCTCATCACTTCCATAGTAAACGGTGACAGGCTTTCACTTTTTACAATTTCTGTTTCTCTAAGAAATTAGAAATCTGCAAGAAGTTTGGGCAGTAATCTTGTCTAGAATTGTTGACCGATGAGTCTCCCTCAGAGCCTGGGGTTACAGACTCTCAGAGTGTAACCTGCTCCAATTCTCAAATTTTATCTGTGAGGAAAGAGAGGCATTAAGTGGCTTGCCCAGGTAGACACTGGCTGCTCTGTCAAACTGAAAGTCTGAAAACAACTCCCAACTTTGAACTAGGAGCTTATCATAACTCGATCCAGAGGCTGCTGTGGTGAGTCAGAGTGCAGTCCAAGAGCACCTCCTCCGCTCAAGCCCTGGTTCTGTCGCTCTTTCAACATACCCCTGAAGAAAGCTGTAGTCTCTCAATGTGCTCACTTCCTTATTCACAAGGTGAGGCTAAATAGCACCCACCTTAGGGTGAGTACAAAGGCTCATTAACTAATGTGTGTGAAGCTTTTCAGGTGAGCCTCTAGCTTTCCAGGGACAGGTTGTATATAAGAGGCCCTAGTCACTGAGGACACACTAAGACATTGACTAAAGTGACAGGTGGCCTGAGAGCCAAATAGCCCCAAGTAAACATACTATATTCTTCACTAGAAGAAAGGATTTTCTTACCTTTCTGCAGTTACTCATGGTCCATGGCTCAGTCTTCAACAGTGGCCGTGGAGTATAATATGTGGAGCTACATGGTAACCAGCTGCCTCTGGTACAGCTTTTCAGACTCCACAGCAACCATAGTCCATATTGATGATGGCCTTTGAGTGTTTGGAATGGGGAGCAGAGGATAATTAGTAAAATGAGAAATGAAAAACAGGAAATTTAAAACTGACCACATTCACAGAATTTGGGGATCGTTTTCCTAATAATGTGTTATAAATAAAATTCACTTGACCTCCATCTTACATGGAGTAAAGCATTCTCCATGTTTTCCCCCCAGGCCATATAGTTTCCACTGTTATTCAGAATTCAGCTCTCAGAGTGTACAACTCTCCTTGGTTTCCTAGCTGGGAAAGCATGTAATATTCCCTATGATCTGGGGAATATTGGGCTGCATGAATCCAAACACTTAAAAAGCAAAATTAAATAGTTACTTTAAATGTTATAATTCTAAGAATAAGCAAAATGGAACCTCAAAGACCTATTGCTCTGTCTTGTGCATTAAAAAAAAAATGTTATAACAACAATGATCACAAGAATAACAATGGCAGCTGCCTTCATCTGCTTTGCTTCTATTCCCTGAACAAGCAAGAGGCTGACAAGAGAAGAACACAGGGTAAAACTCTAGACCAAATATAGGGCTAGTTCTTGCATCCTTATTAATGGTATGATCTTTTTAACATACTTCAATTGCCCCAATGTGAAATAGCACATAGCTACACCAGAGGCCATAAAGAACAAATGAGTTAAGACATGTGACACTCTTTAAGCAGTACCTAGTAGATACTGGAAGCTAGCATGGTAATTATTGTCATCCTGATTCTGCAGTAAACAAGCTGACATTCAAACAAAGTGACATGTCCAACATTATAGACCACTAATGGAAGCAGAGTCCAACACTAGCATATTGTGATCCAGTATTTGAGCCAGTGCAGTGTGCTGACATCATGCTCACGAGCCTCCTCCTTGGTAAATGAGATTAGGCTCCTTTGATGGTTCTATCAGATTCCAAATGTGTTTTAAAATAGTGTTTCAGTGCTAATGGTCCTAGCAATAATAATGTCAGGGTGAAATACCATCATGTAAAATCAAAAACAAATGAGGGATTTAATAAGACAATATGAATCCTAACCTGAGGTTTCTATTTGCTCAGCCTTTAGACAGATACAGTCCCATAAACTGCCCTGAGATAAGAAAATGTCTGCAAGTAAAACATATTCCATATAAAGAGGTCTTTGAACCTAACTAGAAAAAATTTTAGGTATTATTTTTGTGTGTGTGTGTGTGTGTGTAACAAACTTAAAAAAATTTGTGAAAGCCATTTTCTTCATCCCCAAGTAAACAAACTACATGTCTAGAAAGAGCAAGTGCCTCTGTGAGCAAACAGAATGTCAATGAGTTTAGCAACATCCTGTCCTCTAGAAAGTGTGTATGTATATATGCATGTGTGTATGTGTAGATGTGTATGTGTCCAAGGGTAACATCAATGTGTGCATATGTCTGTCTATATGTATGTTTCTATGTGTGACGGTCTTTATGTGAATATCTCTGAGTATATGATATATTTGTGTCTAACATCTGTGTGTCTATGTCTTCTCTGTGCATGTCAGTGTCTTCATGTGTATATGTCTCTGTATCTAACTTCTATGTATGTATTGTGTCTATCTCAGGTCTGATTGAATTAATTGTCCCCTACATCAATATCTGACTGCTTCTGGGCCCTTGTGTATCAAACTCTGAGATGGAGATTAGAAGATGTGTCTAGGAAAAATTACATCCAGACAGCATAAAATAGGTTTATGGGCTGATAAGTCAGGGTGAAAGAACTGCATGAATCACCATGCCATCTTATCTCCATGGTCCTATTGGAACCATATCGAAGCTAGCATCTTTTGAGACACCCAGGACAAAAAGACCCTGGTCATTTCAGCTCTCAATTGATTAGGTATATAGTATCCAGGAGTGTCTCACTTGCCATGAGTTTGTGATACAGTGATCTCAAGTCATCCTTGTCATGAAGGATTTGGTGGCCCAAAGGGCCTCTGCTTTCTAATCCCTCTTATATACTCACAGGTACACCACTGAAGACAATGATGAATAAAAGCCACAATTTCCCAGGGATATAAGAAACTTTCTATTCAATACATTTTCCAGCCCTGAGATGGGAGTTAAACTTCCCAGTTCTCTAAATGTCCCCTTTTTTCTTACACCTCATTCTGCTTGCACTTCTTTTTGCTTACGTTTTTGACTGGCTACCACTGACATGTCAAGATTCGCCACACTACTCACTGACCCCAGGTAGCCCTTCCAGGGATTGTCTCTCTTGATGGCTAAACCTATATTCTGTGCTCTCATGCTTACTGGTTTCATAATCTAGACTGGGAACCCCAGGAATAGGCTTTATATTGGTTCTATTGACTACTCTAACCCTTTACATGGAGGCTAGCATACAAAAGGCACTCAATAGATACTACTGAAATGAAAAAGTAAATGTATAGCACCTATCACATATATATCAATCTCTTTATAAATGGTCTCTCAAAGCCATTAAATATCTGTGTTCCAATTACTCAACCTAATATTTGAAATATGTAACACTAGGCTTCAAACAATGACTACACAGTTGCAAACACACTGCACATGTGACTGGCTGAGTTGGTTGAGATTATTAAAGTCCCACAAGGCTGGAACATATACTGTGATGAAAAAGGAGGCAAAGTCTTGTTACAGATGACAACACCAAACCCCTGAACCCTGACACAAAGTACTAACACAAGCATTCCACTTAGAAAACTTACAAATGTAAGTAAGTATCCAGGTACCATAGGCAAATTTAACACTGCTCATGAGAACTAATTCCAGAGACCCTATTGATTTGTTGGGCCAAACATAACTGAATACACCAACTAGATAATGATCTCTAGTAACAATTCTTTCTCTAGCCAGAAGCCTGAGGTGAAGATGTGAAGGATGTGCTCCCAGAAGCTGTAGGGAGGGCAGCTGGTTATCTTTTCCTGGAGCTTGAGGATTTATAACAGTTTCATCTTCTTATGTGTGGCCATATTCTTTTCTGCTCAAGTATGTCTTCATACCCAACTTAATCTTCAATCTTTTAAGACCATTCATTTTAAATTAAAGTCTGTCCTATTGGCCTCGATTAAAATCATCCCTGCACAACCAGATCACACTCTGGTGGATCATGCTAGGGGTTGGGTTTTTTAATACACACGGGGGTTGCACACAATTCAACTCATGAGAGGAATGTAGTACTTAGGTTTTTAGAGTCTCCATGAGAAATACCACCTCTAAATCACTGCGTGTCTAGAAATGTCTGTCTTGACTCGATGGAGCCAAATCATTTCCTTCCCTCTAAACCCTGCATTCCAAATCTCGAGAGCTTTGTGCTCTACTTGGAATGATCAGTAGGGAAGAAATGAACAAACTGGATCATACAGTGACCTGGCACTTAACTCAGAACAGCAATGTAAATCAACACAGAGAGGGAAGGGCTTGAATCAGACCTGCAGGTAGGAACAGGAAAACTGTTTTAGGCAGGGAATGTTGGAAATAAATGTTCAAAGGTGAAAAAGCAAAGGAGTATGTTGGGAAGTGACTGAGCCCAGCAGAAGCTCACTTACTTGAAGGAGATCATTCTAGAAAAGAGAGGCTTCACTATGGGAGTTTAGTGTACAAATACTAGTCAAGTAAGATGAAATTAAGGAAAGGAAAAACAGAAATAAAAACAAAAAAATGTTGCATAAAACAACAAATAACACCATGTTGGTGATTCCACAAATCTATTCTATGTCTCTGATCACAGGAAAGCAACTCTGGAAACCTGGAATAAGAAATTTCCACCTAAAATTCTAGTCAAGCTAACCAAAATATCAAACTCCTGAGAATCAAAGGAATTTTATGCCTACTCCACTAGGCTCCTGGGAAACTCAGATCTGAGCTACCACAGCTGGCAAGAATTCTCACTTTTATTTCTAATTGTCATTTAATAATTGCACATATGTACTTGTGAAGCTCAACGTAAGATTCTATTCACAAGCATAGTGCTCCTGATCAGGCAGATCATACCAAGCCACTGAGATCATAACATCACTTCAGTTACTGTTTCCTCATGATGAGAACATGCAGAAATCCTCTTTACTAGGAATTCTGAGAGTCAATCAATTGCTACGGACTATGGATATTCTGCTGTGCTGCACAACAATGAAACTTGGTCCCCTGTACTGCACATTCTGCCCATTAGCCATCCTCCCCTCTATGTCTCTCTTTACCCCATACCCTCCTCACCTCTGGTAACAGTTCACTACACTATCTTTTCATGTGATCACTTTATTTGGCTTCCGTATGTACATTAGAACATGAAATACTTACCTTCCTGTGCTTAAATTATTTCACCTAATCTAGTATCCTGCAGGCTCCTCCACTGGCTAATGGATAACAAGATTTCATTTCTCTTGTGGGTAAATAGAAATAATTCTATCTCATTTTTAACATATGAAAAGCTACAAAACAGTGTAAAAGACAATGCTAACCCAGAGTTTAGATGTTCTAATTAAATCAAACTTTATGGCAATGAGCAGGCATGTGGGTGTTTGGGACAGTGGCTATTGTCACAGAAGAGTGTAGAGATGAGAGAAGGCCCTGATACTTTGCACAGTTGTCACAAGTCTTGGTGCTAGTCTGCCTTTAACCTGCTCCATGAAAGAGGCATATCATGAATTAATAGCATGCCCCTAATGAGATGGTAAATAGATGTGCTACAGGCATGACTTAATCTTAAGAGCTACTCAGTACCTTAAAATATGTCAGTTGTAGGGGCTGGAGAGATGCTTTGGTGGTTAAAAGCACTTAGGCTCTTGCAGAGGACACAGATTCCATCCCCACCGCCTACATGGGAGGTCACAATTGTCTATAACTTTCGTGCCAGAGAATCGGACCTCTCTGCTGACCTCCATAGGTTTGCATATGCACATGGTATACATACATATGTTCACACGCACACATAAATATAACATTAAAATAATTAATTTCTTAAGAGTATCAAACAAAGCTTAGCAAGTATCGTTCTTAATGCTGATAATTTCAGTTTGTTTATTTTCTTTTGAGACATGGCTAAGATGGTGAAGCAGTTGGCATGGTGAAAGCACTCATGTTGGCCACACAGCTCTCATATATAAGTCAGTGCTTTGCCACCTCAGGTGTTTGGTAATCTTGGCTACAACTATTTTTATGGAGCCAAAACCTCATGCCAAGCAGGCAGACTTCCAAGAGAAGCATGGCTCTATCTCCTGTTTCCTGAGCTATAGCAATTACAGTTTTACAGCGAGCCCTGATTTTCCTGATGCTGTTTATCATATATGCTTTTGGTTAAGTTTTGGCCTTCCAGCATGGTTTTACACTCTAATGTCTGCCACCTCTTTTGATCTTTTGTGTTTCTTCTAGTCTCCCTTAAGGGGCTCTCTAAAGTGCACTGGTCATGGGTGATGGGTAGCCCACCTATCTGCTGTTGCCATGTGAAATGGCATCTCCTCTCATCTCTGTCTCTCTTTCTGTAACCCTCAATGATGCACTCCTCTGATCCTTCAAGACAGAGCAGAATAACAGGAGTAGCCTGAGTTTGGTTCCCAGTTCTGAGGAAACTGCTTATTTCTCTGAATGTCAGTTTGCTTATCTACAAAATGAAGAAGCCAGACTGAGGAAAGATTTCAGTTGATAAAGACCTTGTTTTTAGGGCATGAGGACCTATCTACAATCCTCAGAATACATGGAAAATAAGGATGGCATGGTTCTAATTCCGTGCAGAGGGGACAGAGAGAGGTAGATCCCTGAGGCTTGCTGTCCAGCTACTTAGCTTGGCAACCCTACTTGGCAAGTTTCAAGCCAGTAAACCCCACCACCACCACCACCACCACCAAAAAAAGTGAATGTTTCCTTAAGAAAGACACCTGAGATTGTCCTCTGGCCTACACACACGCACACATGCCCACGCATGCACATGGATGCTAATACCTCTTGCTTACTTTTGATGTGATGAGCATATACCACATCTTCTGCACCTCCACAGTCTTAGGCATCACTGTGTTCCTGCTACCTTGCAGTTCTGCTCAGCATCCTGGGTAAGCCCAATTCCCACTGAGCTACTGTCACAGTGCTAGGCAGCAAATGTTAAGGAAGTTAAGTCAGACTTAACCAATGCCCTTTCTCTCAGTACCCATCACCAAAACCATGTCTCCCTTCTCTCACATGTCCAAGGAAACTTTATAAACTGTTGATTTACGCTGTCCTCAGCACTGTCCTCACACATTGGCACACAACAAGAACATTTTCTGCTGTCTTGTGTTTATCTGCCCCAGGCCTCAGCCTCAGGTCCCTTACCCAGAAGTTCTCACTTAAACCTTGTAACAACCCTGTGAAAACCATGATTTCTGTTATTCCTATTCTAATTGTGGAAAATTGCTAAATAACTTTCCCAAGATTTTCTAACGAGTAGCAGAACACAAGTCATCTGTGAATAATCTGCTGCCAGAGCCCAAGGCCAACATGACACGAGCCTCCCTGAGCATTGGGCACTACTCTAGTTCCCAGAGATGCTGAGATGCATAAGGGTCCTGGTGGCCCTGGTGTGCAGTCTAGGAAAAGAGTCCAAGACACAAATAACAATGGTGAAATAGATGTGAAACCAAAGAAGGAGGTGAACCCCACTATGAGAAACAGTGAGGAAGAAGGACCACACCTGCCCATCAGGGACAGAGAACAGAAAAAACAGATCAGAGGAACGGGTTAGGAGCTGGCTTGAGAGGCTGTAAGTCACTGCAGTTTGTCACTAGATGCTGGCGTAAAGCCGAGCCTTATCAACTGGAGCCTAACCCAGAAAGGCATTTCAAATCACTTTACAAAGCACTTCAGAGGCTAGCCAAGGACTTGAAGCTTGAAATATGGGGGACATGGAGCCAAACTGATGGTTTTTATAACTTCCATTTTTAACAAAGCTTCAGGTTTTTGGTTTAAAAAAAAAAGGCCTGTTGTGTTTATTAATAGTAAGTAACAAGTATTTCATGGGAAATGTCTTCGTCCGCTTGTGCTGATAAAACAGAATAGCACACTGGGTTATTTATAAAGAAGGGAAATTCCTCACCCTTCTGGATGGTGGAAAGTCCAAGATCAAGACACTGGCATGTTGGGAGGGCTGCTGTTTAAAGCAAGCTCCTGAACACATGGGGAATGCTGTGTCCTCATATGGAAGGCGGCTGGAGAGTAAAGAAAGGAATGAGCTTCCACTGCCACGCCCTTTCGTGTTGGCATTTGTCCATTGGTGAAGACAGACATCTTGTGAAATAAATGCCCCCCAAATAACCCCACCTCTCAATATGACTACCCTGAGGGCTAAGTTCCATTATTATCCATTAATATCCATTATTATCAAGTTGTCCCAGTCATGGCCAATGGGACGTGTTCAGGCTGGTTTCTGTGTCCTTCTGACATAAACCTCATCATGCCGTAGCACTTCCTAGTTGCCTGGTAGAACAAGGTGTCCCAAGCTCACTATTTCTTTTCCCAGCCCTGCTCTGGAGTGAGCCAATTCTATAGGAAGTGATTGCTTTTTTAGAGAATGGAACTAGAGTCTCTACTTAAGAGATCTTAAGGTCTAGGCACCCAGATTGTTTGATGCCACTGGGATCTCATCACTTCTAGGGCTGTCAGTGAAAAGAGCTAGAAAGCAGTATGTGCATTTATGTGTGTTTGCACATGACCATTTTATCTGTTTATTAACAGCAATGAGTTGGGGACTAAAGAGATGAATGAGTTGATAAAGAGCCTGCCAGAGCAAGCATGAGAACCTGAAGTCAGATCATCAGCACCCACATATATGCCAGCAAGCCGTTGTGATCTAAGCACTGGACAGGTGGATACAGGATCTCAATGGGGCATATACACACATGCATATGCATAAGTCCATACACATGTGCATTCTCTCTCTCTCTCTCTCTCTCTCTCTCTCTCTCTCTCTCTCTCTCTCACACACACACACACACACACACACACACACACACACACAAAGTTCACACTGCTTTTGAACCCAACCCAGTTCTTCAAGGACTATTCTGGTTTAGTCCTTCCCTCACAGACAATAAGAGACCTGGCTCACAATACTTTTCAGATATCTGTGTTTATTTGTTCAGTCTTCTCTGAATGTTTGACTTTCAGCTACGCTGGCCCAGTGATGAACTGGGTGACTTGCCAATGAGCCACTCCTCACCAATGATAAAGTGCATCCTTACAAAGGATGAAGAAAGGGGAAGAAAAGGGTACGGAGGAAAAGCCACTCAGCATGTTCAGCTCCAGGCTGTGAAGCCCCCACACTCTACCAAAACTAATCTCTGGCTATGCTAGCTGCTCGCCCCACTGTCAGCTCAGATCTGACTCCAGGAGGTCTTTGTAATTAGCATATTAATTTTGTCAAATAATGATTCTCATTATGCTGTTTTTATACATACATAATGTACTTTGATCACAGTTACTACCACCTGGAGCCTTGTTTGATCACTTTTCCCTTCTTCCTTGTCTCCTTTCTCCTCCTGATAGCTCCCATTCTGAATTCCTGTTTTGTTTTTGAGATGTCTCTATTAGCATATGTTCATGGTACATTTGCTCATATGTTTCATTATGACATTTTCAAACATGTATGTCTTGCACTTTGACCATATCATATTGCCACATACATTATCTTCTCTTGTCCCTTTGTCTACTGGTTCCCTTTCTGTACCCGAATAATCACAATTCTACTTTTATGTCTTACTTCTTTTAAAGTTGCTATCATTCATATAAGAGAAAACATAGCTCTCTTTCTCTCTTTTCTGGTTTATTTTGATAATATGATGATCTATCCATTTCTCTGAAAATGACATCATGTTTTCTTCTTTAGAACTGAATAACTCTCCATTTTCTTTACCCATCTCTCTGGGAATGGTACTTAGACTGATTATTAATTAATAGTGGCTATTAATTAATTAACTTGGCTATTATTAATAGTGCTGTAATAAATGCGAGTGTGCAAGTGTCTGGTGTACACTGATTCTGATCTCTTCAGATCTACGTACACAGGGATGATAAAGCTGGGTCATGTTTGTTTGTTTTGAAGAGACTCCATGGCTATGCTAATTTATATTGCCATCAGCAGTGTACTGACTACCACTACCACCTACCTCCTCATCAGGGACTGTTTTTATTTGTTTTTTTTGAGCATAGCCATTCTGACTTGGGTGAGATAGAATCTCAGTATTGTTTTGCTTTGTTTTGTTTTGTTGCATTGCGTTGCGTTGCGCGTTGCATTGTGTTGTGTTATGTTGTGTTTTTGTTTGGTTTGGTTTGCTGTATCTAGCCATGGATGTTACAAGGACATGGGAAGACTGAACAATTTTGATTTTTCCTACCATTGTTTATGTATAGTTTATCCAACTACTAGAGATCTCACTGACAACAGAGTTCAAGCAAACAGTATTTTTGTCCCCTTGTCTGAGTTCTTCCTCTAGCACTTCCCTGCCCTTGTGGCCTTGCTTTGCACCAGAAGATATTCCTTCTAGACTATATCTATGTTAGAGTTTGCCCAAAAGTGGAATTTCAGAGCATCTGAACCAACAGTTTAGATTTTCTGTCCTTTATATGGATAAAGCTGTTGAATATTTTTGAGTATTTTTTGGCCATTTTTACTTCTTTGTCTATTGATTGGCCCACTTATTGCTTTGATTAATAGTTTTTTGGGAGTTTAATATCTTCTAGTTCTTTATGTATTTTGAATATTAATCTCTTGACATATTTTTCCCCTTCTGTAAGTGTCTCTTCCCAAAGGAAATTTTGTATTGGAGGACATACTTGACCAGATTTTCATTGGAACTGGCATTGTGGGAGCTGGGGGCAATAGATAGATTAGGTAGATGTGAAAATAAATCTGAAGTGACTAATAATCATCCAAGAAACTAAAGAGGTGTTCCAGACATCATTGCCTGACTATCCTACCTTTTATCTTTCTAGATTAAGACACCACGATCCATCAGGCCCATTTACTCTCTCTTTTTATTCAAACTAGAACCACACCTTAAATTATTAGATAAAGCTTCAAGCCTACTTTTCCACAGAGATTAAGATAGGAGAGGCTACTTATAATGTAATAGGGCAAAGCAGGGAGGCTCTGTATGCCTCTATTCCCTGTGTTGCTGGGAAGCAAAGGTCAGTACCTTCTCACAAAGAGTAGGGTAAGAGATTTGGCAACTCTCACAGTGAGCCCTATGCAAAGGAATGCAAAAAGTATTTTTTGTTTAATAGCAAATACAAACAAAGCTGCTAATGACAGTCAGCCACCATGGGCTTCAATGGCCCACTTAGCTCCAAAGAGCACATTTCAAAAGCCAACTGAGTCTCTCCAGGAGACTACACTCTACCTTTGCCCACTCGGCTGCCAATAGCATCTTCACTGGAATGCCAACTGCAAGTGTGTGCAAGACCTGGGTGATGTCAGTGTATTTATTTGTATTACTAAGAACTAGAGCTGTCACTCTGCCATTTGTCATTTTCTTAAACTCTGAGGACAAGGGATCCTGGCCCCGGACACTCAAAGCCGCTTTGTTCTACTGTGATCTTTATCCTGCCTTCAGAGAAAGTGTGGTTTAATAACGAAGTATGCAGGAGCCAGGCTGCCTGAGTTTGAATCCTGACTCTCTTTTTGCTTAGTGCCTCAGAGCCTTACTTAGCTTACTATGTAAAGCAGGAAACTTCAATCATCTTCTCCTAGAGTCATATATATTAGCATGTGATATATATATATATATATATTGATACCTTGGGTCCTGCTGGGATCTCAGTGACAGAAGCCTGGAAGAAGCAGAACTAGAATTGCAAATCCACTGTGCTACCCTCTGATAGAGAGCAGCTCCATTTTTCTTGGCCTGAGTCCAAGTCATGATATAGGATGTGAAATAGGCGACATTGACATATATGTATGTGGAACCTTTCACTCAACTTCTCCAGGCCTGGATTCCTGCTCTAATATAGACAGTAACCATGCCTGTCTCATAGGGCTGTAAAGATGACCAAAGGAATGGTGTGCTTAAAACATTTGCACAGGCTGAGACTTATGATAGGGCGGTTCAGTCATTAGTGACTGTTGTTACTGCTGATCACATGAGATACAAGCAAGACTGCTGTCAGGTTATGGCTTGTGGTTATGGCTAAAAGTGTTTTCTCATCCCAAGGCCGAGAGCTGAACAGATCTCAGCAGTATGACAGGACTAGTCAGGAGGCTGGACTTTGCTCCAGTGCTATCCGAGATCTGGAAGCCAAGCCTACTGTGTAATGTGGAGTTCCAGTGACAAGTCACCCCAGGTACACATGATGCTGTCAGAGAGAGAAGGAAGAGAATTCCAGTGACTGGGATGGGGGGCAGCCCTCCACCCTCTGCCTGTCCTTGGTCAGGAGTCAATTATTCTGGAGCTGGGCAGGTATGGAGAATCCCTTATAGTATTTCCAGCCACACAGCCTTTCCTGTGAGTAGATTTTGACAAAGGGGATAGTAATGTACAGGACAGAGGGCTTAAAGGGCAGAAGTGTAGCAAAAGAACTCTGGGGAAAATGGAGTCTTTCTGACATGTTGACCAAGGGCCCAACCATAAGCTAAACACCTAAAGCCTAGAAGCTGAAAGAAAGCAGAGCTACCAGCCTTACCACCCTCCTTACACAAGGCCAAGGTTCTCCAGCCAGAATCACTGGTGCAGGGGTGTTTCAGAAGTCAGAATTGCTTGTGTTAGAATGGCTAAGATATACATTTCAGAGCACTTCTGTTATTTTGCAGGAAGAAGAGAGTGTTATCACAAATGCCACTCTAGTAGGCCAAAACACTACAATAAAATATATAAATATTTACATGAAGTGGGATTCAGTCCATCAAAGAGATAGCAGTTTAGGCCCTGTTTTGTCACCAAGAGTCACCCCACTGAAGAAACATGTGGCATCAGCTTTGCAGCAAACAGTGGAGGCAGGCTGCTAAGAGAACACCACTGCAAGCGAATGATCTGGAGATGCACGCTGCACACTGACCACTAACCTCCTTGGAGTCACCACATACTTCCTTGGCATCTGCTTTGTTCTAGGCACCATGCTAGGTGCTGAGGTTACAGGAGTTTGGTTTCTTAGAGTTATGGTGACAAAATATGACAAATTAAGAGGATTAAAGCAGCAGAAATGCATTGCCTCAGTTTGGAAGCTAAACTCGAGTGTAAACGAAGGGGCCAGGCTTCCTTTTTTTTTTTTTTTTTTGGTTTTTTCGAGACAGGGTTTCTCTGAGTAGCCCTGGCTGTCCTGGAACTCACTCTGTAGACCAGGCTAGCCTCAAACTCTCGAACTCAGAAATCCTCCTGCCTCTGCCTCCCAAGTGCTGGGATTAAAGGTGTGCGCCACCACCTCCCGGCAGGGGCCAGGCTTCCTGATGTGTCTAGCTCCTGGAGTTTGCTGGCAGTTTCTGGCACTGTTTTCTTGCAGCTTTGTCATTCCTTTCTCTACCTCTCCCATGACGCTTAATAACTTCTGCATGTGCCCCTCTTCGTAGGCATTCTCTCTCCTTCAGTGATATAGACCAGATTAGACCAGATTAAAAGTAGATAAAGGCAGGTTTATTAGGAGGCAGCTCTCACTAATCACACAAGTAGAGGTCAGTAAAGCAAGGAGGTTTTATAGAGCTTAGGCAAGGAGTGATGACGCATCAACTAGGAGCTGGGATTGTGCCCATACATGGCCAAAAACTGAGCCCCTGGGCCAGCACTCTTGAGTAGGTTGCCTGAAACTTAGAGACAGAGGAGTAATGGCATTATCCTGGGGTTTTCTCCAAGCAAGCGAGTTTTCTCGATGAGGGTGTGGTTGGGGGAACTTTGTAGGAACAGGTTATTTACAAGAGCAAAAATGACTCGGATAGCTGCATTTGGTAAGCCCAGTGAGTGGTGTTAATTTGGAAGGTTGTAGAACTTTCCAGACATAAAGCCACTAGGGGTGTGCCTTGAAGGTTGTATAGTGCAACCTTACTTCTGGTCTCAGCTCTCTGCCTCTGGTCTGCAGCTAAGATGAAAGACATCCCCAGCTGTAAGCTCACAGTGTCATGAACTGCAGCACGTCTTCCCCACCAAAAGCCAAAATGAACTCTGTCCCATGAAACAGTGAGCCAAAATAAACCTCCCCTCCCTTAATCTGTTCCTCTCAGGTATTTAGTGATATCAATGAGAGGAGAAGCTAATGCATCTAGTAGGAGCCGTCCAAAGTAATTACATCTGCCATGAGCTTTTTGCATGTAACATCATACTCGGTGATGTTTTGGGTTATAATTCCAATGTATCTTTTGGAGGGATGCAATCCCACATACAACAACTGGCAAGACAAGTTAGACACAGCCAAATGCTCTATTCAAGACAAGAGTTGAACTGAGGTGGTGATATTATTGTAAGTATTTTGAATCTCCAAAGAAGAAAGTATTAAGGGACCATATGGATGGAGAATTTTACTCAGTGGAAAAAGTGACATTGTAAATGGAGATGAGCAGATGAGCGAATTCACCCAAGAAGAGCGTAGAAGAAGCTCATATGTCCAGAGCACAGCTCTGACCTCCTCAGCACTGAGCTTATGCCAGGCTGGACCCAGCACCCCAAGGGAGTTCTAGCAGTGTCCCCACACTGTCAGCCATGACTAATCTTGTACCCAGCTGGCTTCCACTGGAGGAAAGCCCCTCTTTGAAATGGTCAAAGGCATAAGGCTCAGGGGTTATCAGCAGCTTGCCAGATCTGCAGCACACAGTTGCAGCCTCTGTGTAGAGAAGCAAAGGAGAGTGTCTGCTTCCTCCCTTTTTTGGCCAAAGTTGATTAAAATATTTCTGACCCAGAGTGAGCCAAGTGCTTACTACACAGATAGCTTCTGCTGACCTCCTTCCTGGAGAATGTATAATATACTTTATTAGGGTAGGCAGAGTTTTCCTGACAGTATTCAACTGGCCTTATAGCTGCCAAAATGCCTCTGCTTCAAGGACCTAGTTGCTGAGTTTCTGCCAGGAGTGAAGCAAAAGCAGGGGATGAGGGTCCAAAGACTGGCCCTGACAAGCTGTAACCTTGGGACAGCATTGACTACAGAGGCAACTACTTTATGAGACTACAGAGTGTGGGTTTTGCTCATACTTAAGCATTTCACTTGATGATGAGAAGGGAAAAACCACCTTTCTGAACATACACAGGAAAATATGCACAATCCCAAGCATGCAGCTTGGCCCAGTGGACCTGTTCAGAAAGTAGGGTAAGGTCCAGCACCAAGATGACTACATCACCCAGAAGACCCCACACACTCTTCTGCTTTCGACCCATCACCAATAACTATCTTCCTGACCTGTAAACAAAACAGTACAAAGCTTTGTGCTTGTAGCCTTGGTCACTCACTTTCATGTTTGTGAGACACAACAGTGTTGTTGCTGGTTGCCAAAGTCCATTGTCGATGTTTTGTGACTATATATCATACGTTTTATTTACTTACCTGCTGAAGTGTTTCCTAGTCTGGGGCTATTATTATACATTAAGTTTCTATGAACGTTCTTTTTTATGTCCTCTGAATGAATAGGTTACATTGGGGAGGGATGGTTACTTGTATATAATTATCTTTTGCTGCCTAACAAATGCACCCCCAACAGTGAAGTTTCCAAGAAGCTTCCAAGAAGACTAAATATTTGGTCTCTGTTTGCCTACTTGAGTAAGGAATTTGGAAGTATCCTGGAAAGGTGACTATGGCTCGGTGCCTGAGGCTGAGGTCTTCTGAAGCTGGCCTGTGTCTGGGTCCTGTGCTTATAAGGTGCTTGTCACAGAACAGCGTCAAGTAGATGTGCTGGTTACGTCAGAATGCTGCTGTTGCGCAGCTGCAGGGTCTTTCCTCAAGACTGAGGTCACGACATGGTGTCTTTCTTCCTCAGCACAAGTAAGCCATCAGCTGGAGAAGAAGTGAAAACTATCCCTGATGATCTAGCCCCTAAAGTCATATGGTATCACTTCTGTCCTATTCTACTCATGGGAAGAGAGTGTCTTACTCCAACCTTCATTTGAGAATCCAGTTTGAAGGAAAGGGTGATAAAGGATATCCATACACACTTACCTCAAGCCACAGATTTTAGAGATTGGACTTGATGGTGCTGGAGATTCATAAATAAACAGAATATAGACATTCACAGAAACATCCATAAGAAATGTGTCCAGCCAGCCTCTTCTATCCATTTAAAGTCTGGTGAATGACTATAGACAATTTTTGAGATATTTCCTGGAGACAACATTACATACAATAGGAAGTACAAAGGCTCAGATACAGCAAGTAGGTCTGAATCCTGGACTCACTACTTAATCATAGGTACTTGGGCCACTTCAGCCACTCCAGTTCTCAAATTTCTTTAACTACAAAATGAGGGGAGTCAATGAGACCTACTTTTTCCATGGGTAACTAAATAAGATAGGTATACATGCCCTCTATCATGGTGGACTCCTTCCTTCTGCCAAATCATCTGGAATCTAGTAGCCATCTCCATGAACTGCATAGATAGAGCTCCACTGGATTCCATGACTGGTGTAAACCATACTCCAACAGAAGCTCTACCTGAGGTGATAGACCCTGTAATGTGAAAGGCAGAGAAGCTGTCATCCAGATGAGAGGAATGATGAGCCATGCCTGGAGTAGACATGAGTGCATACACAATGGAAATCAAGGGCATTTTCAAACAGGAAAAAAGGCCAACAAATGTTTTCCCGGACCTGGGTTCAGTTTACATAAAGATGGTAATAGAGGGCCAAGAGAGGTAAATGGAAATAACAAAGGAGTTGACTGTATTTGCTGATCATTGTAAACAGGTGGAGGGGAAGTAGACAGTGGGAGGTTAGAATAGCAAGAAAAAAATGGGAGTTTCTACTCAGTGTCACAGTCTGATGAAAATCATAAGGCTAAAGAGTTTTGAAACAATCTTCTGGGCTCACTAAAACACCTAGGCAGGCCAAGCTACTGAAGGATGCCCCACTGTGCTTTCCAGGGCTGGCAACCATTTATACAACCTTTGCATCTCAAACTGTGAACAGTGGACCTAAAACTGACCGTTAGAGAACTCTTCTGAGTCAGACTCCAGGCAACTGAACTTTGTCCTTACTGTTTGAATCTTGAGGACTGACTGATGAGGAAATGCAGTGGGGGTTGGTTGTTTTTATAGGCCCTTAGCTCATGTGCATCTCAAGGCATGGCCGTGTGGAAATGGCCATTCATGCACTCAGCTCATCTGTGTATTTGACTTCTACGTCCAGCTAATGAGCCACTGACTCCTCGTACTTCCCTTCAAAAAGACTGATCTGTTTTGCAGCCTCTGTGTCTGTTACATTATCCAGCCCCAGGCAGTGATGATATTTATACAGAAGACAGAGACATTTTTGTGCTATGATGGAAGCTTAAAGGAAGTTGGAGCCAATGACCTTTCACTTTGAAGCCAAAGAATAAGAGGCACAAATGTTACCATCTTATACATAGTGGGGGCTACAGAAATAAGCAGAGTAGCTACTTCTAGCCACTGTTGAAGCTATGATCCCTAAATCCTGTATGTACACATCTTACTCTTCATCTAGCATGCCACCACCTGTTTTGATGAGGTTGGTATGTTCATCAAAATAGACACAGTTATAAAAATCATTTTAGTAGTGATTTTGTGAATAAGCATTGGCCATTCTATCAATTTCTTTGCTTTATTCTGAATGAACTCTAAGCATGAAGGGGATGGTTGGGTTTGAAGCTTAAGACCATCAGTTCCTAACTAATCATCTTGGAGAACCACTCTGACTCCCAGTGAAGAGTTTTGATTGCCTGGGAAGTATCTGTACAGAAACTCAATGAGGCTCTTTCTTGTCTTATTTCTTCTCAGGTGGGAAATTGGCAAGTGGAGTCCATGCAGCCTCACCTGTGGAGTTGGCCTGCAAACCAGAGATGTTGTCTGCTCCCACCTACTCTCCAGAGAGATGAACGAGGTGGTTGTCCTGGCTGATGAACTGTGTGATCACCCCAAACCTAGCACAGTACAAGCCTGCAACCGCTTCAATTGCCCCCCAGCCTGGTATCCTGCACAATGGCAGCTGGTGAGTCTCGAAGTTACTTCCAACTGTAGTTGTTGTTGGTAGCAAAGACTCAAGACAAAAGGACGCTTTCTCAGCGTAGCTTAAATGAACACCCAAGTTCTACTATCCCTCGCTTCTTAGCTCTTCTTCAATCTTCCTCAGACCTAGACCTGTTCTCTGTAAACACCATGTTCTTTCAACCACAACATAGCTCAGTATTCTCCAAAAGCATACATACACTGACACTGTCCATCTGTTGACCTGAGCATAGTCATCGCTATTATTACCAAGCAAGAAAATATTTTCTTTTTCTTTTTTGAATGACTCAGCAGTTTAATGAAGGAGTGACAGGTAGAAATGGGAAAGAAAATGCTGGCATTACAAATATAAGCTTTGTCAGCACTTTGAAAACAATAGCAAATACACTTAAATAGATACAAAGTTTATTAAAAATAGGCTGCAACTAAAATACAATAGAATTGGGAATCAACAGCAGTTTGGGTGTTTCCCACAGTAATGTATGCTATTCAGTGTGGTCTTACAACATGTTTTCACATCTGACCTCACTGGCCAGGGATGGCCAAGTCTACTTCACTACGGGGCTCACAAACACACATGTAGAGTTTTCAGATGCTTGCTGGTCCTTCTGTGCATCTGTCTTCCCATGTACTAGCATCAGCAGGTTCCTACTCTTCTTTGGGAGGTATAATTATGGCACTCAAAGGCTGCCAGTGTGCTCCAGACACAAGGAGATTGCACTTCGTAGGCAAAGCAAGTGCACAAATCCTTCATTAACTCTCAGGGTCATTCTATTCTTTTACAGAGGAAACAGCAAAGACACTCTTGAAATGGTTGCAATTTAGAGATGTTCCAATTCCAAGAAACTTTGTTTTACTTTACCAAGAAAAATCCTGCCTAGTTCTTAGTGATCTGACTCACTAAGAAGTTACCTGTTTTTCTTAGCTTTTGTAGGGAGCTTGGACTCACAGGGCAGAATGAGGGGCTGTAAAGACAATGGGGTGTTTCCTCTACCCTATCTTCTCCCATTGGCATTCCAAGGGCAGTAGGCCAAGAAATTATCTTTCTGTTCTTTCTCTAAACTCCATTTGGCTACCAGACAGTGACAGCTGAGCAGTTCAGAGCACTTCTGTGTCGTGGTGAACCCTGTCTGCAGGAGACAGGCCTTTCAGTCCAGGGCAAATGCTGCCTTTACTGTCTATAATTTGCATGAGACGGCTAGATGGAGTTTCTTATGTAAGGTGCACAACACATCATTCTTGACCAATGTGAGCCTCCTGATCAGTTTAAATGTTTGAGATTGAGTATCTTATTAATAGTTCAATTTTGAAAATTCTCAAGAAAATTTTGAGGATTTAATCCTAGAGATTTTATTTTTATAAATACCAAATCATCATTAGACTAATCCCTGGTGGAAATTAAAGATGACAGTTATGTTAGAAAGTGACTTAATATTTCAGGGGTTCCAAAGGATCTAGATCTCTCTTATTACATAGCATTCGTGTAGGTAGGAGCAATGACATCTGAGAAGAGTGGGAGCTCATGCGTGGCAGGCAAACATAGCTGTCTCAGGAATTGTAAATTTAGTAAAGAGATTTAGATGCACTGTCAGGAAAGGAAGGAGTGTGTTGCTGTGCCTTTTGTGACTTATGAGCTATCAGAACACTTGTAGCAGTTAAGTCTGCATCTCTTTCTCAGCATAATAGAGTTATTTAATTTTAATTCCTGAATTTTGCACTGTCATTCCTCAGCTGAGTTGTAGGAGATAGACCTCAGTTTGCTTATTCTGTATAAAAGCTGACTTTATGATTTCAAGCACACTTTCTATTTGAGAACCCCCCAATGTGGGTCCAGATGATCTTTCTGTATCATACTATTCTCTTACAAATCTGTGTATCAGGAAAATATGCACGTTTTCAAATAGAACAGAGATATTTGCAACCAGAAAAACCACTTTTCATAGAAGAGCTGTATGATAAATTGTTGAAATACAAGTGTAAAAGAAAATATTTTCAATTAAAGGCACTATGGTAGCTTTTCAATGAAGATAAAATTATTCTGAGTGTATGCCCTTTCTAGTTTCTGCTACTTACAATTCTAATAGTTGATGTTGAGCTTTTTTCTGTATTTTGAGAATTTCACACATGTATACAATTAACTATGATCATATATGCCCCCCATTTTTCCTCCCCAGTTTCTTCATGGCCCCTTAATATCTCCCATTCCCAATGTCATTTCTAGATAGATAGATAGATAGATAGATAGATAGATAGATAGATAGATAG
>NW_021604670.1:8584243-8591743 GCF_004785775.1 Grammomys surdaster | reverse complement strand
TCCTTAGATTTGGGATCTTAGCATCAAATCTTAGGAACATCCTAAAACCAGTCCCTTCCAGATACTAAGGGATCATTATAAAAAGAAAACTAAAAAGAGGCATTGTGCGTGAGTTCCCTTTAAAGTCTCCTGTGTATGGCGGAGCCCATCGACCCCAGGCTACTCTGTGATGCTTTTGTGATGTCAAGTGGATACAATATATTTCAAACAGCTGTGAGCCGGTGTTTCACTAAGAAATACACATCATTCTACATTGGTTTGAAATTAATTCTCACAGCAACCTAGTTAAAAATGGTATATTATCCTCATTTTCATTTTGAGGAGACTAAGAATTATGCAAGTTGAAAATTAAGGGGTGGCCTTCCCCCACATTTTGTGACTGAAAGGTCCATGATTATCTGAGTAAACACAGTGTGAGCACCCTTGACTTGTGAAAATACAACAGTGGCCTAGGTGTGACTTTGCTCAAGGTCATGAGCCCTACACAAGAAGAGCCTGGGGCTTCCAGGTTCTGGTCTACTTTGTCACTGGGCTGCTTTAAGTTGAAGAAAACTATTGGCTTTAAGCTGATTCATGCCAGGAGAAAAGTAAGGAATCTGCATTTCAGCCTCTACTGTTTGACTACTATGTCTCTGGATTATGGGTAGCTTGTATTTTGTCATTCTGTGAAGAGTGCTTTGTGAATAGTGTTTACTCTATGACAAAATGAATGATTGTACACAGAGCACCTCCCTACAGGCCATGAAATTCTGGCTCTGTATCTCACTGATATATTTGTGTGCAGTTATGGATCATAAAGTCCGTGTTGTAGCAGCTTTCAGGGGAACACTGCCTTCCCCTCAATAGCCACACATGCTACTGATTAATGATCCTGGCCCAGCGTGTTTTCTGATCCTTAGTGCACATCGCACACATGGCTCTGTGTCAACAGCTACCATTGCCAGCTTCGTACCCACAGCATCCATTTTGACACAGCAGATTCCATCTGCCTTGACCTAAGAAGACATGAGTTTATTTTGAAAGCCTATTCTATTTCCTTCCACAAGCAAGGCCTTTAGGGATGAGGCAGGTTCAGGCCTGTTTCTCAAATCAGGAAGCTAATACTAAATACCTCTCTAGTTAGTGGTTTCACTTTAAATCCTTGTATAGCAAGCCTAATAATTATCAAAAGTATTTTAAGACAATAAGAAATGAGGAATTTGAAAGCCACCAGGGAGGGCATTCTCCAGAGAGTGTCCATTAATAGTTTGATCATTAATAGTTTCTTAATGACATTTTTAAAATCTCATTAACCTTAGCAGAAATATTTTTCTCCTATTGCTTCCTAGAATCTTCTTTAGGTGAGCTCTTGGATCCAATGGGCTCTTACCACGTCTTAAAAGAAATAAAGCCATTGTTTTTATTGTAGTTGGCATAAGTAAAAAGTAAGTTTAGTATCCCTGAGCTAAAAGGCTGTGATCTTGGGACACCATGAGTTAGGCTACTGGCTGCTGACAACCCCTTGCCTGATTAGCCCTGTGTTTCCTCAGCAGTCTTGGCAAGAACAAGGGAACCTGGTGTGTAGTCATGATCTGTACAGGTCTGCTGTAATCTGCCAGGGGCTCCTTTCAGCACCTACCCTGCAGCCTTACTGTTTTGTTTTGTTTTGTTTTTTAATGAAAGAACAAGAGATGTGGCTTTCAAATACTTCCTTTAAAACTGAGAGGCAACCTAATGGACAGCCCATTGGAGTGGAGAATCTCTCCCTCCTTTTCTGTGTATGTTTCTTTTTCTAGAAAAGTGAAGTAGTATAAGAATCACCATCTGCTAGATGGAACACAAAACCCTGTGTTCTTTGTAGAACATTTGTCTAAAACGGGCTCAGAGCCAGTATTTACACATTCTGCAGGTCTGGAGGAGACCAGGCATGGATTCTAGATATTTCTGTTAAACTTTAGTTTTATTCAAAAGCAGAAAGCTAATTCTAGATTTGGTTGTCAGAAACCCATCTATTAGTATGTACTTTTTTACATTTTAATTTTTGGTTTCAAAAAAATATCTTGTTTGATATTTATTTTTATCAAGTTAGCTTGAAAACTTTGCCAGTTTATATTATATATAATTTATGTTTTGTGTATATAGTTATTTAATTCTTTTTAGTTATTGAATTTCTCATGCACTGGTCCACTGTATCTTTTCTAACTTACTAAGTTTTTTCTCATCTTCATTTTTAGTATCTGCAAACAGGTTTTATAAACCTTCAAAGAGATGAGCTCAAACTTGACAGAGCACATGACTGAGGGGCCCTGGCAAATATTACCACATTAGCCTTGAAACACTTTGATCATGAGCATATTCTACTAAAACAATGTTCAAGAACTCTTCATAAGCCTATATGCACAACAGACCCTCATGTCCCTGAACATCTGCCCATGCCTCACGTCTCTGGCTGCCATCCCTCTCCTGCACTACTTCCTGCTACCTGCATGTTCCCTCCCTCTGACTGTCAGAACCTAGCAGGAATCTCTCCCTTCTACCAGATACATCTCCCACACTGAAGCTATGGGTATTCACTGAACAGCCTCATCCTTATCTGGTCAGACACAGCCCATAACTCCTGGATTAGATGCTAAGGTCAATGAAGGCTAAGACCAAGTCTCAGGAGGACCCATGGCTGAAGGAGAAGGGGCATGATGAAGCAGAGAGGATGGTGAGGAGAGGCACGTACCAGGGCTTCTTGCTTCATTTACTGAATACTTGCACTATTTCAGGAGCTGCTTCTCTTCAACATGTTTTATTATTATCTGGCAGTTTCATATATTTATATAATGGACTTTAGTTTTCACCCCACTCCCCTCTCTCATCTCCTCTCTCTCTGCCGCTTAAACCTCTTTTTCCAATAAGTACCATAGCATTCCCAGTGTCTCCAGTACAGCTCTGAGCACCTGATTTGCTCATACAGCCCTCACACCACTGTGTGATGTTCCTAACCTTTCCTGATGAGGCACTGGGAGCACTGGAAGGTTGCCATGCACCCCAGCTTTATACAGGATTACTCATTCTCCCACTGTACATGGTCTTCTTTAATCCCAGCAACTTTAGTCTCTTGGGGTGGGGGATGAAATTGTCCCATCCTGAGCAGCTGAGGAATGAATGGCATCTGATATGCTTCAAACTCCATTCTTGAGTCTATTATTCAATGTAGTTTTTCCAAGCTATCTATTATTTACTCTGCAGGGCTAAATTGTGGGGAAATCTGAGAACACAGCTTTGAATGTGCAGTTTACATAAGACTCAGCATCTGTCGCTATGTTTGGGGCTTTCTTTAATCTACGTCTTAGTTTTCTGTGGCTGCTATAACAAACTACCACAGTTTTGATGTCTCAAAGCAACACAAATGCACTGCTTAACACAAGTTGGAAATGGGTTTTACTGTCCTAAAGTCAAGGAGCCACCAGGCATGCTTTCTTTCTAGGGGCTGGGGGTGGGGTGGAGTTCTAAGACAGAGTGTGTGCCTTTTTCTTTTCCATATTCTATATTCTCCTCTTTCCTTCTTCCCCTATCAGAGTGAATCTCTCCAGACATTGATTCTGTTCTTATATCTGACCAGATTCTGACCCACATGCACTACTCTTATGAGAACCATGCTGACTATATCAACAAACCTGATTATATAGGACTATTTAGTGAATTAGCAAAGTTCCTTTGACTATTCCAAGAAATGTGTTTTTACCAGTTCCAGAGACCAAGACATAGAAACCTTCCTGGTCATTGTTCAGCCAACCACAATCTGCTCAAAAATCAACACCTAATCTCCAGTAGCACCAGGCCTTTTGATTGATAACCTACCCTCTACCAGCCCCTCCCCCATATGACATCTGTAGCATTATATATGTATGCATCTGCACGCTTTCATTTGATTTGATCCTAAACATCACATTTTAAAGAGAACAAGGAGGAAAGGAGAGATATGCTGAAGGGTTAAACGGAAATGAATCAGCCTGCTCTGGAGTGTAATTTAGATTTCCCTGAGCTGCAAATGTTTTATGTTCAGGATTGCGTCCACCCAAGTGCACGTACATATTGCACACATCTGCACTGAGAAGACAGAAGCAGTCACCACAAGCCCTACACATACTCTGCCCCTGGATTAAAGCTGTGATTAGCTCTGTTTCCCCATAAACCTTTTTTTTTTTTAATCAGGGTCACAATTCATAAATGCACATAGTTTAGCTGTATAAAAAGCCATATATGAGAGAGGAATCTCTCCTGATGATATTAATGAAAAAGAAATTTTTAATGATAACCATGCTCCAGAAAGTAAAAATTTCTAGGTTTACAGATATGCATGTGGGCACATACACATACCTTTTGGACTGGGCTAGAGGGCTATCCAGTAGTCATCAATAATGTTAGATCTCTGTGACTCAAATATAAATCTGTGTAAGTTACGAGTCATATTTATGCCTTGAAACTATTTAAATGCTTAATTCATTTTCAGTAGTATTTTGAAATGAATATTCAATCCTATCTTTAGAAGCAGCAATAAATATAAAAGCATGGAGATCAAAAGTCAGATTTCACATGTGGAATAGTTTTGTGTTAATTTACTAGCAGAAAGATCTTTGGTTTAATAACTCTGAATCCTGTTGGGCCTGGGTGTCAGCCATAACAGTCTATTTAACCGAGCAGTCTCCCCGCGTAACCCTGGGTTTCTACAGTTGGGAAGGCTTAACTCTCAGTGAACAAAGTGATGCTGCTCTGCAAAATGATGCCTTCATCTTAACAGCGGTTCTCGGTGAATTTTGAGTCCTAGATTTCCTTTATTTCTCCAAGTCCTAACTTTCAATTTTGGCCTCTAGTATACATGGAATTCCCAAGTCTCATACGTTACCGAGTCGCCTCAACCCCAAAAGATCTACAATTAGGCCCCACATATACCTGGCTACCCTTCCCAGCAAACTTTGTGGATCACCACCATGTACTGTCACCACTATCTAGCCAGTCCCTCTCTGAAATCTGAAGCTCTTCTCAGCCTCATGTGTCCTTCACACTCAGTAAACACCCGTGTCTGGTTTAATTCCACTTCCTGCAACCCGCCTTCATTCTTTCCTTTCTTGGCTTTCTCCCTAAGCCTTGATCCAAGTTCTCACAATCAGTAACCCAACTATTATAACCATTAACCACAGAATTGTCTTCATAATGCTCATTCAGTACTTCCCAACCTGGTATCAATGCCTTCTTAACACAAACTTTCTATTAGACCTAAGATGGCGTATGCTGAGACCCATCAAATAAGGGTACAGCACACAGTGCTACATACACAAATTTAATCAAGAAGTCTTTCCTCCATGGAATACTGCTATGTAATGGTCATTCCCTGGGGAGATATAAACAAAAATCTACTTATGCCATGTAGTAGACCAACATACTAATATCACTTAAGTCCAAATTGGTGAAACAAGGAGTTTGGTTGGAATTTATAGGCATATGGGTAAAAGAGTAATTATAGAAGTAGAAATTACTCAACGACAGCTGCATCATCAAAGTCCACCCAAGCATGGGTGACAGCTCACCAATGCTACAAATCTATGTGCACACTGCACAGCCAGTAGTCATTTCAACAGGTTGGAAAATATCCCTTCCAGTAGCTCATTGAATCTGAACTTCCTCGAGGCTACTGGGCTGGTCTCTATTCTAGAAAGCTCTGTTTATTTGAGAACATCTCTCAGCAATCCTTACAGCTATATATGGTTGGAGGGGGAAAGAGGTTCTAATCAGTCTGGTCAGTTTAGGTGACTTCCTGATGTTTTTGAGTTGTTCATTTCCTAAGCATAACAGCATTACTGCAGGATAGAATATTTCACCCCATCCCACACCCTTAGAGCATCCAACTGTTTTATCTCTCTTTTAACTTCTTTTGTCTTAACCAGCTTCCCCCCAAAGTAGACAGTTTTATCTCAGAAGAAATTGTTACACATCAAATACCAATTGATATCTTATTGGGCAATATTCTTTGAAACCTTCTGGCCTCTGTTGCCTAAGTAATTTCCTACAAATTTCATCATGTTATCCCTCTCTCTTAAAACCCCTTCGGATGATGCCCCAGGGTTTTAGGATTATATTTCAAAGACTGTATTTCACTATCTGACCCTCATCTGGCATTGAAGTCTCATGACCCCCATGCTTCGTCCTCAGAACTACTTGGAGCTATATGAGCATGCCATAGCTGAGCATGATGTGGGTATCAGCCCACATGGTTGGATGCTGTCCCCATTCCTGTTTTCCTAGCTAACTATTTATGTCGCCCCTTCCGCAGCACTGCCCCCAACCTATCCATAACGATGTAGTCACACTAGTTACTGTAGTCTCTTTTTGTAAAATTGATCATGTTTTTCAGTAGTTTTCTCCTTCACTAGATGACAGATCCCTATAATATAACAACCACTTATATTCATCTAAAATCCTCAGCATCTTACATAGTGCCCAGTGGGTACCCAAAAGTTTGGTAAAAGTATGACTGAGTAAAGAAAGGGATGAAATGAGTTATGAGCATAATAAGCAGCTCTACCATGTTAAACCTGGAAATCTGGTCCTGGAAACAGAACATAAACGTCATTCTGCATTAAGGGCAGTAATATAATTTGAAGCACCAAGGAAATGAACTCAACTCTAAATTAAACTACCAAATGAAACATTTTTAAAAATCAGTGCAGGCAGAATTTATTGACATACTAATCATGGAGAAATCTTTGAAAGTACAGGTCACATGAGCATATTTCTGAATAAAAATATAGCTTTTAAGTGGTCCCTTTATTGTATATTTCTTAAATTTCTTATAAAAATAATGAAGCCACAACCTCGCCATGAATCATGTATGGCAGCTAATATATGCAGCATAACTGGTATCTTTATTATTTGTCTTTATTGCATATGTTTTAAAATACCCCTTACCAGAGATTTACATTTTCATACCAGAATGTGACCTTAAATGATGATTCATGAAGACAAATATTTTTCATTTAATTTTATTACATTTTCCTTGCTTTCTTTTCTCTGTATATATTTTCTTTCTGCATGCTTACTCTCACTTAAAGAACTGAAGCTTCACCAACATGGTCACAAAGTTACCACAGACTTTGAAGGATTTCCTGACATAAAATTTCATCTTCCATGATTTCTAGAAAGCTTTAAAGACAGCTTTTCATCTATGTAAACATACTGGACAAATTTATTAAGCACATATAATACAAGCTTTAGGAACAGGATCTGGACATATAATAGGTAAAAGAACAGTAGATAGATAGATAGATAGATAGATAGATAGATAGATAGATAGATAGACAGATAGATAGATAGATGATAGGTAGATAGATGATAGGTAGATACATAAGTACATACACACATACAAACATAGATACATAGTGTTGGCATATAAGTAGATAATGAGATGATAGATATCTAGGTAGATAATGATAGATAGATAGATAGATAGATAGATAGATAGATAGATAGATAGAT
>NW_021604670.1:8551871-8584233 GCF_004785775.1 Grammomys surdaster | reverse complement strand
AGATAGATAGATAGATAGATAGATAGATAGATAGATAGATAGATAGAGTTGGCATATAGGTAGATGAAAGAGATGGGGGAGAGAGAGAGAGAGAGAGAGAGAGAGAGAGAGAGAGAGAGAGAGAGAGAGATCTGGTCGTCTCCCATGATGCCTGGAGTGTCAGAATGCCCAGAAGAGCCAAATCCCATTACTGATTGGGGACATAGCTTCCTGTAGTGATCAAACAATCTGATAAAAGGAGGATTTGTCACAGATGGATGTTTGCTTTGCATCTTTGAAACATCTGCATTTAGAGTCCTCTCATCCGATCATCAATTCAGGAAACATTTATGAACTACATGTTCTTTGCCAGACCCTATGCTGTGTACTGAAGAGTACATAGATGAGCAATTCCCTTTTCTCAGAAGATTAGTGCTCCTAGATGTCCTCACAGAAACAGAGGAAACAGCAGACACATGAGCTGTGAGCACATGAGCTAAGAGATAAGGCACCCATCCTAAGTCAGGGTGTGGTGGAGGGGAGCCATTCACCAAGAGGCACAGAAAATAGAGGAAGCTCTGAGAAGGAATGGCCTGTGAGCGGGGCCTTCTAGGATACCTTAGAAGTTTATGGGTGAGCAAGGACTGAAAGGCATAATGAACAACATGTTCAAAAGCCTGGGCAGGAAAAGTATCTGTGTGCCCAGAGAAGGGTGAATTGCCTATTGAAACTAGTACGCTAGCACATGGTAGAGTCTCAAAGAATAAGCCAGTAAGATTGCCATAGTCTTGTGTACAAGGACCCAGAAAGGCATTTTTCTGAAGTCTGGTCTTTATCTTGTGGGATTAGAATCTCTCTGAAGCTTTAGAGTCTGATAAAGCACTCAGATGATCTTAAACTTCCTTATAACTGATTTTACCTGTGTGCTGTTACAGACTTCTGCATAAGGTTATGGATAATTTATCTGAGGACTGGTTTTTAATCAGGTCCTATCTGGAAGTTGGCACCCTACCACTTATTTTAAGAGAGTGGTTACACTAAAAGACCCTTGGAGTAAGAGAAATTATTTTCTTCATCTACTAACTAAGTTTGAAGGAAAGAGAAAACCAACCTACGTTTTTCTCTTATTGACATATTTAATAAGGAACTCTAGTTGAACACCTTAAATCTAATAACTGTTTATACTCAGCTATTTGCTAATTTTGGAGTATGTATCCAAAATGAACAGTATCCCATGTGCCTCAAAAAATGTTTGAATGGAGAAAAATGTAGCCACTAATCATTGAAGTGTTCTATAGTCATGTAAGTCTCAATATCAACAGGAAAATTATTATATTTTCAGTCCACAGATGACCTCTAGGACTCTGCATAGACTACCCGCCGTATATGTCCACATATCTTTATGTTTGGTGAATTCAAGAGGCCTTGGGTATCTTGACTGAATTTTAATCTTTAATGATAAAAAAAAGATGTGGTTTGACCTCAGTTTGAGGTTTGTGGGGATATGGTCTTATGAACTAGACATCGACTTCTCTCACTGCATGCTCAATGATATAAATATTTAAAGGCATCACATACATCTAGAATTCATTAAGAAATGGCACTGTATTTTCCAACTCATACTCCAGCCATTGATTATGAGAAAACAAATGAATCATGAGCTTTTTAGTGGAGAAAATATATGGAAGGAAACACACTAGAGATGAACTCCTTCAATCCTAAGTTCTCTTATTAAAGATATAACCAAAATACTGGAGAATATTTTGAGTACGAATCCCATACACTTAGAATGAGCAGTAAGAAAAGTAAAATCTCTTCATCTGTATATTTAACAGGTTGATGGATAGAATCTCTGAAAGAAAAAGAGCTTTTTAAAATTGCTGTTTGGATCTGGGCATATGACTCCATGACAGAGCACATCCTTTAACAAGCATAAATCCCTGGATTCAGTCTCAACACTAGGAGGAAAGCTCTATTTTAAAAACAAAATGCAGTCTAAGGATATAGATCAGCAGCAATGTATATGGTGAGCATGCATGGGCTCTAGGTACAATCTCAGTACTACTAAATCACTAGACAGCTAGGTGGATAGCTGGAAAGGCAAATGGACAGACGGACACAGAGAGACACAGATGGACTCTGGTAAAGTCTATCCACTCTCTAGAATCTCAGTGAAGGGTGAAGAGTCACTTGTTATAGGAGCTTTTTAAGGGCAAAACCACAAGGCCAATGTATTTCCTATGCAACTTTGTTATTTTTCAAGGACTACAACTCCCAGCATTTCAAGAAGTAAGCTTGCCCTTGGTGCTTACAGGCCATGCTTACAGGTTGACTTTGGCTCTTACAAGTGGGCAATGGCCAAAGGAACCAATGCAAAGAAAAACACTCTCACTGTGTCTGAGTGACAATAGCCAGAAACCATTGTATCAACTTACATTTTTCGAGAAATTTTAATTTTCTGAAACCCAGCAACATGGCTCACCCTGTAAAAACCACTTGCTCACCTGAGTTCAATTTTAAGAAGCCACTTAAGGGTAGAAGAAGAGAACTGATTCTGTACAGCTTCCCTCTGATCTCAATATGTATACTATGATATGCATACCTGCACACACACAAATAAATACAAATAAATGGTTTTTTAAAGTTTATAGAATTTGACAGATTTCCAGAAGTTTGTTTTACTGTCCAGTGATTGACAAGCCTATTGGACTGACTTAATTCTTTCTCTTTCTTTCTTCCTTTCTTTCTTTTCTTTCTCTCTTTCTTTCTTTCTCTTTCTTTTATTTTTTAATTTTTTTATTATATGGGTGTTTTGTCTACATGCTTGTTTGTTTACTATCTACATGCAATGCCCAAGGAGACCAAATGAGAATCTCACACCCTAGGATTGGACTTACAGCCGGTTGTGAGCTTTCATGTAGGCACTAGCAATCAAACCCTAGATCCTCTGTAAGAACAGCCAGTGTTTTTAAGCCCTGAGCCATCTCTCCACTCCCTTGACCTGGTTCTTATAAGAGAGGGCAACAGTGTGAATTAATTTATCGCCTCTCACTAGATAGTAATCTTATAAGGCTTTGGGCTCCTGGAACCAGGTTTAGACAGTCATCATTAATGGTTTTCCTGGAAGGACTCAGATCTGATTCCTCTGACCTACTAGAGTCCTTGTCACCAGCAGGGACTCTAATCTATTCTGAGCAAGGGGTTTGAATCCCCCGAGGGGAGAGGAGCAACAGGTCCTGCTCCACTCAGGGATCATATACTGGATTTGACTGTGAGATTATCAGCTCCTCGAGAGGGAAGAGAGTATGCCAAGAGACAGAGAGTTTGTGGAATTCAGTTACTTCTTTAATGATAATGCACAGCAAGCAAACACAAACACAAATGCTAAGGTTATTGCTACAACAAGATATTGTCACATTTCCTATAGGTTGCCTCTAACAATATGCATAATTAACACAAATAATAAGTTGTTAATTATCAAATAAATAAGCATAGCAATAAGCACATCATTCATTCATGAATTATACGACCTGAGTCCTTCTGATGGTGTCGGGTTACAGATTTGAAGGGGGGGGGGTCAGGCTGAGGCTTCCAGATAGTTGAATTGCTAATTTGACCTCTAAGGGTGTTTGACCACGAAGAAGCTGGAGGCATAGGTCTCTCAGTTAACTCTTTGATGACCGGGTGCTGAGGAGGCTTTGTCCGGAGGATCACATTGGCCAGTCATGGCTACAAATGTGATGAAGTGCTCTGGACAGGCTCCTCTTTTATGTTGGATTTGGCCTTACTCCTGACGTACATGGCAGATAACCACTCGTGTCTGGTTATCTCAGCACAGCTCCATTTCCAGACTTGCCTTTGCAAGTACCAGACTAGTCTCTACAAGTTTCCTATTACAAAATGGAGTTGGTCCTGTTTAAGGGCCTGCTCCTTACAGTCCTACAGTTCCTGTCCCTGATTATCTGAGCAGTGGACTGAGGTGAGAGCATGGGTATGCTTCAGCCCTACTCCCAGCTTTTGGACATAGACTAAATGTCTCAACAAGCCAAGGGCAGCAAGTGAATAACTAGAGACTGTTCCTAAGAAACCAGAGAGCTCCCTGAAATGTCTGTGATAATCTGAACCAACCTAGCTAAGTCATGAACTAGGGTTCATATATGAACTAGGGTTGTATCAGGCCAGAGTAACAGAAATCTCAAAATTATAGTGGCTTCAAAGACTAGAGTATTTTGCATAAGAAGAGGTAGGCAGGGCTTCTCAGTCAACAATGAAACCTACTCTGTCTTTTTTCAAATCACATGCACTCCATTTGCATATTGCGTGCACACCATGCCAATTCCTACCAGCAAGGAGGAGGCATCAGTCTCTCTTTAGGAGGTCTTTGAAATCGCATACATACATCTGTTTATGTCCTGTTGGCCATCATTTAGTCCAGTGGCTATGCTTGCCTAGAAGGGAGCTTGCCAAATATAGCCTATACAGAAAAGCCATGTACCATGCTAAAAGCTGAGGGCCCTTAAAAGGGAAGGGACAAATACTTGGAAAAAGCCAACAGTCTATGCCCCAGGAGGCCTCCTCGTTCCTGCCTCAAGCAGCCAGATTATAACTATTAAGTTCCATGTAAACAAAGTGTTTTACTGCGGTCCCTCTGAAAACCACTGACATGAGGCTATTTTTCTTGCATACCAGATTTCAGCGCCTCTGGCTCCCATTGCCCTTAGAAATCACCAGTCCAGATGCGTTCTTCAGAAACCTACCTCCTAAATCTCCCATTGCCCAGTGTGGTTGAATGAGTGCTTCCACGTGGGGGAAGAGGACAGTCCTTTCTCTCTGCAAATTAATTTTTCTGGGTTGATTCTGATGGCAGGAGGTCACCCTTCCTCATGCTGGAAGCTGCACAGATTATTTTCATTGGATCATAAATATGTTGAACACTTTATTATACTAACCTTTTAAACCAGTTTTCTTTAGTGGCTACAAATCACAGTTCAGGGGCAAATTTCTAAGATTCCAGGGCTCCTAAATTCCTGGATGCTCAAGTTAAATACCTGAGATTATAAGTGGGGAGTTACAAAGTCTTTCTACACAATTCACTGCAAAGACAAGAAGCAAAGCCCTTTGGCGTGACTCCTGGTTTGTCAAAAACAAAAAACATCTCCCTACCCTTTACTCAACCAAGAATAAGGTAGTAATTAGAACCCTTGCCTGTGTTGACCCTTTTTGCTTTGCTTCCCCAGTGTTCCAGAACCTGTGGAGGAGGGATTCAGAAACGTGATGTTCTTTGCAAGCAGCGTATGGCTGATGGCAGCTTCCTGGAGCTTCCAGAGACCTTTTGTTCAGCCTCCAAACCAACCTCCCAGCAAGCGTGCAAGAAGGATGACTGCCCCAGTGAGTGGCTTCTCTCAGACTGGTCAGAGGTAGGTATGCTTCTCAAGATGAGAGAACATATAGGAGACAAGAGAGATCACCCCACACACACAAAAAGCTCTCCTAACTGTGGAATTGCATTTTGTAATGCCATTGGCCTGTATGGTAGGATGTATAATAACTAGGCTGTGGACTGATTTTATTATAGGAACCTAGACTATGCAGCCAGCCCTTACCTAACAGTTGAAAATCAGAAACCTGCAATTATAAATGGGATCTCCCTCAGACAAACCCAAAATACAGGGTTCTTCACCTCTTTTTGGATAGCCCCTCCTCCCAACAGTCATGCTCGCATGTACTACTCCCAGATCTTTCCAGTCTCTACTCAGGAAGGGCAAGGCCTCTCTGGTTCTTCTCTTCCAAGTTTCTGGACAATAAAGGATGTGATTTATTAGGAAAAGGAGGCCAAGGAAATCCTGCCTCTTTACTGTTAGTTTCCTGACTCTAAAACTTGAACAACTTCCCAGCAAGAGAACTTGATTTCCCCCATTGCTGTGCACTTGGGGAAGTGGCGGTTTAGCGTTCACAGCTCCAGATGGTGCCTGGACTTAGGGATCCCAAACTTAGCCTCCAACTAACCTGATTCTCCAAGTATTTCTTATTCTGACATTGGCATGAATCCATTTACAGCCCGTTTCAAAGATTCGCCCCGACTGCTTTCAGCCCCTAGAATCTAATCTCTCTGAGTTGCCTTTAACTACCCAGCTCCAAAGATCTGAGTGTCTTCCACAGACAAGTCTAAAAATCATTGCTGTACAAGCAAACTCAGCAACTGGCAGAAAGATTGGTACATCCAAATCATATCCAAGACCCTTCTCTTTCTTGCCTTGGCTTTTTAGTGTACAACATGCAACTCACAGTTTGGAGTTGCTGATGGCTTAAATGTGTGTCACAGGGACACTTTCTTCCAGATGGAAAAGGAAGCCTGAGGAAATAAAGATGCCTGACTTCTCAGCATGGAATTCTTGCTTTGTAAATTACCAGCCAGTTCAGAGTCCATCTGATAGTCCCTGCTAAGGGCACTGGGGTGGTAAAAGAATCTAAATTACCATCATAGTCTATTAGTAAAATTACTTCTGGCTGTGTCTCATCCCAGATGTTTCAGAACAGAAAAGACAATGGTTATTTTGGTATTTTAGAAACAGTTTGTATTTCAGCAGAATACAAGAATGGAAGGGCAGAGGAAAATATGTACATACTTAAATGTGTGTGTACACAGACATGTTGGTTAGTGGTTTTTAGTTGACCAAACTAGAACACCCATGTTTTAAAGCTATCCAATTCCTTGCCCCTTGGATTCTTGGATCTGGCACTGCCATGTATGGTCAAACAGGTATCAGGTAGAATCTGGAGTCTATAATCATCAAGCAACACAAGCAGAACAACAGAAAACTGTTGATTTTGGAGGCATTATACATGATGAAAGAAAATCATATTAAGAAATGCCTACACAGAAAAGAGCCCTGGTGTATGTGTCAAGTGGCTGTGGTAAAGTTCCTGGCAAAGTGTCTATTGGGTGATGAGCTATCATGGATGAGCAGCAGAGGAAGGACTATATATGTATAATAATTGCCACCCCCTCCATCCTCTGACATTTGTGGCCTTTGGAGGATATAGAACACAGAACATTCACAAAAAAGTAATTTAAAAGAAGGCCCTTTGTGGTTTAAGCACCAAAGGAAGGAACCCACTGAACTGGATCATATTACGCAAAGTAGACCATTAAAACAGGATCTTATAGAGTTAAGAGTTCAAACACAAAGACAAGCAAACCTGGCTCCAAACTCTGACTCTCTTAACAACTGTACACGATGAAGTTCATTGCTTAATCTTTCTACCCTTTAGTCTGATTGTTTTTGAAAGTGAAGATAACAGAGTGTATCATATAGGCATAGTCTTGATTAAATGAGACATATAAAGTACTTGTGTCTAGTTTAACTTAGCCCTAGTTATGATGCTGGTTCTCTACCTTCTGGGATCATTATCAGGAGAGAGGAAGAGCTAGGTAAACACTCCATTGCCCACAGTGGCTGGGCTCAGAGTCATAATCTAGGTCTACCTTGTGCTTTGCTCTTCTCCCTAGGAAAGTAAAAGGTCACATTTGGTAAAGTCGGAAGGATTAACCGTTATCTAAAGTTCTGAGCTATCGGGGTTCATGAATGGACATTTCTGGCATTGAGGGGAGGCTGGAAATGGTGAGACACAATCACCCAATCACAGGAGCACATTTGAGGCTCACTGGTACTAGCCTAGCTTCTTGGGGGGGGGGAGAGAGAGAGAGAGAGAGAGAGAGAGAGAGAGAGAGAGACTGAAGAGAGTTACGTGGAGAGTGACATACTATAACACTGCATGTCATCATCTGCAGCACATGCAGTGAACAAATGAGCGTGCTCGCTTGCGCGCGCATGCGCACACACACACACACACCACATATACACACCTTTTAAAATCTAAAACAAAATGAGAACTGCGTGGTTAAAGCAGGAGTGGGATGACAAGTCTCCAATGGTGGGAGTCGCCGTCACTGGGAAGCAGCCTCTGCATCACCTCCTCACCATGGTTACCAGACATGGCTTGAGAGATTTGACTTCAGCTTAGCTTCTCTACTTCAGAGATGTGAAGCTTGATGCTAGAGGAGGGACTACCAAAGTCACAGCCGACCTTGGCCTGCAGTCTGGCTAGTGGTCTGTTTTTCCACTTGACCAAACTAAAACAGCCATGTTTTAAAGCTGTTCGACTCCTTGCCCCTTGGATTCTTGGATCTGGAACTGTCATTTATGGTCAGACAAGTGTCAAGTAGAATCTGGATTCCATAATCATCAAGCTACACAAGCAGAAGTTTGTTCTCAACCTGCACTGGTCCTTGGCATCTTGAATTTCTATTGGGGTGGCAGCTGTCACAGTCTGTCCCATAGGCCAGTGTCATTTCAATGTACTCACATATAAAACTTCAAAGTATAAGATACCTTTCAGCTGTTTTTACTGTCATTTCCTTCATTGGCATGCTGCCATGACCCAAGTTCGGACCTTCATCATCTCAAGCAGAGGCTGTAGCACCCCCTCCTTTCTGGTCTGCCTCTCCTCCCCTCCCCTCCACTCTGCACAGTGTTTCCAGATTCACCTTCTCAAACACCTCTTCCATCATGTCACTCCCTCCTTCACGGCTTCCCATCGCTCTGTGGACCAGTTCCAAACCTGTCTGAAAATGAAAGGTCTCCAAAGTCGGATCCCAAGTCCCTCTCACAATCCTGACTGCACTCACCTCGTCAGTAAATCTGCCTTGGGTTTGCCCCAAGCCCACAGTGTTTGCACTGGATTCTTCTACTTCGTTTTGGGAATTTCTCTGCTTGCCATGGTCACCCCTGTTGTGCTTGTTTATCCCACTCAGACCCTCCCCATCTTCAAAGTGTAGGTCAGGAAATCCCTGGTATACCATCAGCTCTCAATAACTATTAGTATTCATTTTAAAGTATCTCAAAACCCACCTTCTACTGTTATACTTTTACTAAATTCCTTAACTACTGTTTCTTCTATAAACGATTTTATTGACATATAATTAACCTTTTATAAAATTCAACTTAGTATTCTTAAGGTTTGTCTATGTTATAGCACATATAAGGATCATGCTTCTTTATTTGGCTGGAATTGGTTAAGTACACATAGAAACCCTTACAGTACAGAGTAATACAGGATATTAGAGGGCACAGTGTGGCTGTGAGACAGATATTCTACATTGTTGGAAATATATTTCTTCCAGTGGCTGATACTTTTCCCAGTATATCATAGTGAATTTAAGGGACCATTCAGAACAACCATGAGACTCTACCTAGTTCAGTGGTTCTCAGCCTTCCTAATCCTACAATCCTTCAGTACAATTCCTCATGTTGTGGTGACCCCCCCCCAACCATGAATTTATTTTTGCTGCTATTTCATAACTGCAATTTGGCTACTATTATGAATTGTAATGTAAATATCTGATATACAGGACTATCTGATATGCAACCTCTGTGAAAGGGTGGTTTGACCCCCAAAGGGATTGCGACCCACAGGTAGGGAACCAATACTCCAGTTTATGGGACTTTCATACATTATCCTTTCTTCCTCCACCAGTGCTCTGTGAGCTGTGGGGAGGGCACCCAGACTCGAAGTGCCATTTGCCAGAGGGTGCTGAAAACCGGGGTCTCCACTGTTGTCAATTCCACTTTGTGCCCTCCCCTGCCCTTCTCTTCCTCCATCAGACCCTGTATGCTGGCAACCTGTGCAAGTGAGTATGTCAGGGCTCTGGGGGTAGGAGGGATACAGACCTCCATGGTGGAGGGGACAGCATCCATAGCCACCAGGCAAGGACCTTCCCTGAGCCCTAGAGCTGTGGGGCATTGTGAGGCAGCAGAGCCTAAAACCAGTTATGGCTGGAGTGCTCAACTGGAGATGAAAGGGGGATTGTAATCATTCAAGCGTCGAAGCTGAGTTCTCTCCTCCCCTGCAAAAGCAGCTTGCAAGGGTTGGACGAAGGTCACCTGTTGGCATACTAGATCTGGAATCTGGAGGCTGCTTACTCCTAATGAAGTCTAATGTTATCCAAACTGGGGTTTTAAATTGCTCTAAACACATTTGTTCTGTGTAATATAATCCCCAGAGTTAGAACAATCCTGGCTCCCCACTCTCTACCCTGGGCCCTGGTTCTTTGCATGGCCCAGAAGGCAGATATTTAACAGAGAAATGTGTTCGTCTTTGTCCTCTGCCTGCTTCTCTTAACAGTGCACATTTCTTCTTTAAATGCTTTTAATGAGGATTGCCTTTCTCGGGGCTCCAGTCACCTCCACCTCTTCGGTTCCTGTGGGGCTACCCCTCACCACACCTCATTAGTGCTCTGAGTTTTGAAGGTGGGGTAGCTGAATGAGCCACAGCTGGTAGCCAGCTCCTTCCGGGTTTGTCCTTTTTGCCCTCTGACCTCTCTGATGGCCCTATCTCACTCTGGTTTTTCCATGCTCTTGGTTCTTTTTCGGTCTGGCATCCCTGTCAAACCAGAGCCTGGAAGGCCTTCCACCAAGCACAGCCCTCACATCGCAGCTGCACGGAACATATACATCCAGACCCGCAGGCAGAGGAAGCTGCACTTCGTTGTGGGAGGATTTGCTTACCTGCTTCCCAAGACTACCGTGGTGCTCCGGTGTCCCACACGCAGATTCCGCAAGCCCCTCATCACCTGGGAGAAGGACGGCCAGCACAGCATCAGCTCCGCTCATGTTACCGTGGCCCCTTTTGGCTACCTGAAGATCCATCGCCTCAAGCCCTCAGATGCAGGCATCTACACCTGTTCTGCAGGGCCTGCCCGGGAGCAGTTTGTGATTAAGCTCATTGGAGGCAACCGCAAGCTCGTGGCCAGGCCCCTGAGCCTTTGGAGTGAGGAAGAGGAGGCCTTGCAGGTGAGGAAGGCTAATCCAAAGGAGGCCTTGCAAACCCACAAACACCAAAATGGCATCTTCTCCAACGGCAGCAAAGCTGAGAAGCGTGGCCTCACTGCAGATCCTGGAAACCGCTATGATGACATTGTGTCTAGGCTGTTGGAGCAGGGCGGTTGGCCAGGGGAGCTCCTGGCCTCGTGGGATGTACAGGACTCTGCAGAAAGGAACGCATCCTCAGAAGAGGATCCCAATGCTGAACAGGCCCTCCTGCATCTCCCCTTCACCATGGTGGCCGAGCAGAAGCGTCTGGACGACATCCTCAGGAACCTGTCCCAGCAGCCAGAGGAGCTACGGGACCTCTACAGCAAGCACCTGGTGGCCCAGCTGGCCCAAGACATCTTCCGAAGCCATCTGGAAAACCAGGATATGCTTCACAAGCCCTCTGAGCAGAGGTTTCCTCCCATGGCCATCCCACCTCACAAACATGTTTCTAGCTTCAGCAGCTCCCTAAGGAGCTCCTCTGGAGAGGCTGGGGGTGGCTCCCGCAGGCCTCATCGCAAGCCCACCATCTTGCGGAAGATCTCAGCAGCACAACAGCTCTCAGCCTCCGAGGTAGTCACCCATCTGGGGCAGACTGTGGCTCTAGCCAGTGGAACCCTGAGTGTGCTTCTGCACTGTGAGGCGGTAGGCAACCCAAGACCCACCATCCACTGGACCAGGAACGGAGACGCGGTTCAGTTCAGTGACAGGTGAGCCACATAGAACCCTGGTCTAAGAAGGGTTGTGGAGAGGAAAGGGGGGCACAGAAATAACCACCCAGCTTTCAGACCTGTTTCTGCTAGATAATACTGGAGTAGAACAGAGCACTTAATAATCTATGAACAGTATACTACCATCTCATAAGTGATCAGCACTGCTTCACCATCCCACCCCATTAGGAAACCAAAGATGAACAAGGTGCCCTCTGGATAGCTTTGAATGTTGGGTAGAAGGACATCATCCCAAGTCACAGCATTATTGCTTTTCGGACTCACGAGCTGAGCCATTGAAAAGCTTGGACATGAGGACCATCTCTACATTTGTTTAGTCTCTCTGGGATGGAGAGAGGGCAGCTAGCACCAGCTACTTCCTATGGGCCGTCCTTCGTGTCAGCTCTGAACTAGGCTGTTTTTCTAGAAAGGTTACCTCAGTTAGACCTGTATAATTATGTGTCCTAATGTCTCATGGTCTCTGTTTTCTGGAATGTTATTGTTGGGATGACAGCAAGGATTATTACTTGGCTCCTTGGACCAAGGCTGTTGATAAAATTAAAATCCACAGTGGCAGTAGAAATAACAGCAGTCACAATTTTAGGCACATACTACCTATGTACCAAGAGCAGTGCTGCATGTCTTAATTGCCCCCTTCAGTTTTATAGTGGCTGTAGTATAGAGGGGTACTGACAAGTTACCAGGCAATCTCTGAGGTCACCGGAACCTCTTTCTCTCATTTATAAATGACCACAGGAGTTCAAAATCCAAATGCTGGTGAGGCTAGGGGCGAGGCCTGAGCACCGTGATTTCAGCGTTGCCTGCACAAGTCACTGCTGAGTGCTCCACAGATCAGGGTTCAGTGGTCATATGAATTTGAAAAGTGTTCTGTTAAAGCTAAACACATGTGTTTACTGCTGCATTTTATATCTGTTTTTTTAATATATCACTTGATTTTTTATTATAAGAGTAATAAAATGGCTATAAAGCAATTCAGATGATATCCAAATCTATAAAGTAAAAGTGCAACTTGCCCTCATCCGCAGAGACCATAACTTGTAATGATTTGGTATACATCCTGTTAGGGTTTTTCTGTGTTTTATTGTATTATATAAAGCCATCTACACACTTAAGATTTGAGGTTTTAATGGGATGTTAGTCATGCTCAGAACCTTTGAGTAGGTTTTTATTTCATGTGTTTATAATAGTATGTAGAGATCCATATCGCCTTCTTAACAGCTGATTACCGTTCCTGAATGTTCTTAACAATTCCCCAACTGGAAATTATTTGGGAGTTTTCACTTTTCTTAACTCTTTTAAGCATCCCAATGTGTGTTCTCACTTTCCAGGAAGACAATGCCATGTGCAATGTACTCAGAGTACTATTGATCACGCACATGCGCTCTCTCTCTCTCTCTCTCTCTCTGTCTCTCTCTCTCTCTCTCTCATGCACGCGCCCACTTGCGCGCGCACACACACAGACACATATTTTCAGTGCTTGCTTGCATATATGTGTGTGTGTGTGTGTGTGTGTGTGTATTTATACACACTTCATACAGTTTTTGCTGCCATAAAGACTTTCTTCCCTAGATCCTCATCACTTTGTCGTCATGGTTCAGAAACTCTCATTTAGCTTCAGACAGAGACGTGCTGAACGTACTAGACTTAGCTCAGTTAGTCTGTTTTTGCTTATTGCCCAGATCCACCTTCCTAGGAATCTGCAAAATCCAGCACCCTGTTGGTCTATTGGACTTTCTGGTTTATTAAAGTGTATAATAAATACCCTAGACTACCAAGAACCAGTCAAGACAGAAAAAAGTGAAAAAAAATTCTGATACTATTGACCCATATTACATGTAAAATTTATTCTATGCAATGAATTCACATGATTCTTAGAAGCACATGTCAACTTATCAGACAGTAGTTTCCAAAGTGTCCTGAGTTTGTTGTGACAGCCTGGTTCACAGTGCTCCTCATTCTCTTCTTCCTTTATTCTTCCAGCCCTACCACAGCAGATCTTGTGTTAGATACTGAGGATGATGGGAAAGAGCACTCATATCCTATTGATGGAACTCACAGTCTGTTTAGGAAGCCAAAGGGATAAAGGCAGCATTGGTCATGCTTACAGAACAATATGCCCAACTATTTGTATATGTCAATTCAGTGGGAATAACTATGATGAATGAAACAGGAGTATATGCATTTAGAGTTCTATTCCAATAACAGATATCAGAGGGAACATTCCTGATTGTGCCATCTACAACAGGTTCCCCCTCCCCAACTGTCCTCTTGCCCTTTAATTCTAGTATTTGACTTATAGGATTCTATGGTGATTTGATACATCATATATTCACTTACTAATTGTCTGTCCACGATGTCACAGCCTTTCTTTACCATTCTAATTCTAATGCTCAGATGGTAACTGACACCAAACAGATACTAAATAGTAAGAAGAATGGTACAGGGGAAAGAGAGAGAGGGAAGATAAACACAGAACAGTAAACAAGAAACTATGGTAATAAGTGTTTTGGTACAAAAGTAAAATGAGTATTGATAGAGAAGACCTCAGTGACCACTCTGAGCACACACTCTAAGGTGACATTCTGTAAGCCAAAATCCAAAAGATGGCGAGTGCTCAGGATGTGTTACCAAGAGAAAGAAAGAGGCTTTCTGGATGAGAGGAAAGTTATACGAAATCTCAGAGGAAAAAATGAGTCTGTGGTGTTGTAGAATCCCAAAAGAAATTCATTCAGCTGCAGTGGGCAATGGAATGAGGTCACAATACTAAGTAAAGTCCCAGGGAAGTTTTGGTCTCTAAGAATCAGGAGAACATTTAGGGGACTAGTAACCAAGACAGTAAGTGGTACAGTCTAATTCCCAGTTTTACAGACTCACATGTATCACAGAATTGTAACAAAGTGTGAGTGGGAGCTAGGAGCCTGGGAGGGGTCCATTGTAACAATCATTTGAATGTCATTAAGTCCCTGCTGGGCAGTCAAATGATAGGCCCTCAGTGGTGAGATGACAAACAGGGCATAAGTGTAGCTTTCCAGAAATTACCTTGCTAGTTTAGGTGCCAGTTTGTATGAAACTCCAATGGGCAGAAAACTTGTAATTCCTAAGCTTTGAAAAACTAGACTGTCCTCCTGTGACCTGCATAAGTACATGTAGCATGTGCACCTCCACACGCATGTGGACAAACCATACACAAACACATGCACAAAATAAGTGTTATTAAAAGAATTAATGAAATTGAATAATGGAGTGTTAAACTAAGTTGCACAAGATCTCACGCTTAGACACTGGGGGAGCTGTTATGTTAAAAAATTACTTTAAAAACTGGTTTGTACATTTTAATGGCGTTACTCAAAACAAAAAGAAATTATAATAGATAGATAGATATATACATATGTACTGTATATATAGAGAAAATATTCAAAATATTCAAAACAAAAAGAAATTGTAATGGATATATATATATATATATATATATATGCATATAAATTGTACTGTACACACACACACACACACATTCATAGTAGTTGTCCTTGAAGCCTCAGATGTTTACCTATCACTCCATATTTGGACACCATGCTGCATTTGAGAATCTTTCTGGCAAACCTGCCTGTGCTGTTCTGAGACTAAAACTCCTTCAGTAGCTTGCCATCTCTTGAGGGTAAGCTCCAAATACCATTGCACAAAACACAGCACCTTTCATCTCTGACATCTGCCCATCCCTCTAGCCTTATCTCTCACCAGATCGAACCTAGTGGCCCTGAACTCTGCCCATGAGCAACACCTAGTTACTTCCAGCTTATGAATTTGCATGAGACTTCCTACCACTGTGTCTGGTTAATTCTTACTCCTCCACAGAACTTCCTACCACTGTGTCTGGTTAATTCCTGCTCCTCCACAGAACTTCCTACCACTGTGTCTGGTTAATTCCTGCTCCTCCACAGAACTTCCTGCCACTGTGTCTGGTTAATTCCTGCTCCTCTACAGTAGACGCCTACACAAAAGGCTAGGTCAAATGACATCATACAGGGCTCCCATGTACCCCAATCTGAAGTCTTTCTTACTTGCTACCATTGTGCACCAGAATTAGCTTTCTGCGTCTCTGTCTTACCTTCTGAATTGTGTTCATCTTCCTCAAAAGAAGATGTTTAAAAAGGTGTCTTATTTTTCCCAGTTTCTAAGAACATTTTATGCACACAAAGGTGAAATGAATGAACAGTGGAATCTCTAGTGGATACCAATGTATAGAAGGAGGGTTTCTAATTACTGGGAAGTGTGGTCTCTGTGGCTTTTGTTCTGGATAAGCAGAGGTAGAGAGGGACACCTATTCCTAAAACAGTGCTTCTCAACCTTCCTAATGCTGCAACCCTTTAACATAGTTCTTCAGGCTGTGGTGACCCACACACACACCATAAAATTATTTTGTTGCTACTGCACAGTTGTGACTGTTGTGAATCACAGTGTAAACAAATGATATGCAAGATATCTGATATGGGAACCCAAAAGGGTCATAGCCCACAGTTTAAGAGTAGAGTGCCACATTGCTCTGTGTTTCTCTCTTCTAGACATTTCAGAAAGTCCTCAGGTTCTGTGGCACAGGACATATGACTTGAAAGCATTCATATAACCAAATAAAAATGGGGAGCAGATACCTTCTGACCTCCTACACTTCCATCGAGTCTGGACCCATGGAGAAGTCTTTATGGTTATTATCGTCACAGCTAATATTTAGAGCTCTCCCATTGGGCACTCATTAACCCTCACAATAACCCTTTAACATTACTATCCGACCTTCACAGATGTTGAAATTGCAGTAGAGAGATGTCACACGAGCTTTCTTGAAAATCCCACAATACAGAGCAGAGCTGGAGTTTGAAGCCAAGGCAATCTGAGTCCGTTTCTGACTTATGTTTGTCTTTATTGAATTTTGCTAGGTTAAATACATGGGCTTGCCATTGTTTTTAAGGAAGCCATTGGAGCCAACTAAACCTGATACAAATTATTACTCAGTATCCCAGCCAGCTGGCTTCCAATATTAGGCTTTTGTATTTCACTTGTATCCATCTGTCTTAGGGAAACCTTTACTTCTGGTCGTAGGTTCACCTTCACCTGTATGAAGCCAGCTACCAATATGCACAATGTGAGGCACACAGGGCACTCAGTAAAAGCATTAGAACTGTCACATTCGTGTGCTGCCCTTGTATGTCCACAGAGTTGTATGCACGTATGCAAAGACAGAGACAATAAGTAAGAAGACGCTCAGTCATGTATCGTCTCTAACTACTCTTCAGAAATCATCACATTTTGAGTTGTATTTTGTATTTGAGTAGGGCCCTTCTCCTCATCCGATAGCAAGAATGTATGTAACATATACAAACGATTCAGTATTCTTCAATCTGAATGCAACTGCAAAGGTATTACTTGTAATGGCCACATTCTGCAAAATTAACACCAGCAATGAACTTAACCAAATTGAGATAAAGTTTGCCTTCCAACAATATCTAAATTTTACTGACCAAACCATAGCTTTGGGGACATTTTTGCTCTGTTTAACAGTTTTAGACCAAAAGTGAACCAGGGGCATGTACTACTTATAGTTCAGCCAATAAAGCTCTCAGAGCATTTAAGTATGACTGCCCCTGAAGGTATAGAATTCTCCAAAAGAACTTAGGTGAGTGTAAGGAAGCTAGATGATGTGGAAAAAAAATCTTATTTATTCTTAGGGCAGGAGACAGCTCATAGGTCATAATCTGCCTGGACAGTGATTTGGAAGATGGAATGCTGATGAGTTCCTTTAAATCCCCAAGCCTACCCCCTCCCTTTCTTTTCATATGTACACCCTATTCCCCCATTTCCTTTAAATCCACTTACAGAACGCAATAATAGGCAGTTGAGCTGGATTCAGGGCAACTTGGACACAAATCCAGTTTTGCCACTTGATAAGTCAGCCTTAACCTTTAAAACAACAACAACAAAATAAAAAACCCTTGATTTCATTACTAGTAAAATCAAAATGATATCAATAAAACCAGATAGTAACTTTCATTTTATCTTTCAGAGTAGCAAGGGTACAGACAGGTTAACCTTTCATCACTGTGACAAAATTCCTCAGATGGACAACTTAAAAAACAGCAAAGGTTTATTTGCGCTCATGCTCTCAGAAGTCACAGAATCTGTCACTTATCCCTGTTGCTATGGGCCTGTGTATATTGTGACAGAAGCACGTTGCAGAGAAAGTTGTCCTCTCATGGTAGCCAAGAAACAAGGAAAGGACTCAAGTCCCAGAGGTCCTTCAAGATCACTTTGCTATGACCTAATTTCCTACACCAGGCTTCTCCTCTTAAAAGTATTCACTACCTCCCAACATTGCCCAGGATAGTGACTAACTTTTAGCATAGAAACCATGGAGAATATTTACCCAAACCATAGCAGTAGAGAACCAAACAAGTGTCTGAAACATTCACGATACATGATAGATACCTATTTGTCAGTGTCCATAATCACTGTCATTTGAACCTACAGCCATTGTCTCACGTGACCTTCTGGTATTTCACAAAGTAAGAAGCTTCACTCTTCTTTTTTAATTTACTGAGATACTATATTATTTTATGAGAACTTCATACATGCATGTAATAAGTTTTGATCAAATCCATCCCCCTCCCCTACCAGTTTCTCCCCTATCCCCCTCTGCTATTCCTATCCAGTTTCATAAATCCAGTGAGCCCACTTGGTCTGCATGGGTGTAGGACAGTGTGCTGGAGCATGGGTAGCTTCTCAGGGCCACATCCATAAGGAAAATTGATTCTCGCTTTCTCTGTAGCTATCAACTGCCAGATAGCTCTATGGCTAACGACAGAGCTTCATGAGCCCCTCTCCCTTTCATGCTGGGATTTTAGTTGCCCTGATCTTGTGTGGATCTACTGCATGAAGTCACACACAGTGGCTATGAATTCACATGGACAATAATTCTGTCACATCTGAAAAAATACTGCTTCGCTACAGATGTTCACTACCTCTGGCTCATAGCATGTTTCCACTCTGCTGACATGACCCCTGAGTGCTGGTGCTAGGGGTGTGATATAGCTGTCTCACTTAGAGCTGGGCACGCCACAGAATCTTTGCACATTGACCAGCTATGGCTCTCTGCATTACTGACCTGTTACTGTAAAAGAGAAGCAAAGCTTCACTCTTCTTTTTTTTTTTTTTTTTAGTATGAAATAGCATTTATTTAGGGATGGGGAGGGGAGTTGAGGAGGGAGTAGAGATATAGAAATGCAGAGAGAGAGGGGGAGGGCTGGTCAGGAACATATGGAGAGAGATGGGGGGGAGAGGAATGGGGAGAGAAGGGACAGAGAGGGTAAGAGAGTAGGAGAGTAAGAGTGTAAGAGCAGGAAGCTTCACTCGTAATGTAATAAATGTCTGGGCAGTTGTCGAGGGGCTTTTGATAGAACGGAGTCTAATGACACAGTATAATGGAGAGGCATAAGAAGGGGATGCTCCTGTCCTGCTAACATTCCCTGCTATTATTTCTGATCTAGCAGAAGAGAGAAATCTGCAAGCTCTCAGTGGTGTTCTGGCCAGAACACTTTGGATAATGTTCCAAAGTAGTGTTGAACAGGAGATGAATTAAGGAGTATTTGGAAAGCTTTAACTTGGGCAACATAGAGCATCCACAGATGGAAACTTCTCCAAATGAGAGAAAGAATGGGATGAAAAATTCCTCCAAGGTCAATTCAGAACCACAGTTGTGGATCATGCTGTATGTAGAAGTCATAAGTCCACGAAATCTACTTTCCAAGTTTGTAGATAATATAAAAACTGGAGGCTGGGAAGAGGGAAGAGGGGAAATCAACCACTTTCAGTTTGGTTTGGCTTATTTCCTTTACAGAACTAAAGGAAATGACAAATGTTTTTTCCCAGTTGAAAAGTGTAGGAATAGCAAGTCAGAGACGTAGGAACCATCCCAATAAATACTTAGGCTTCAGCAAAATGAAAGCACTGAGGGAGAGTGGGGAGGTCAAAGAGATGATGCTCAGGAATTGAGTAGGCAGAACAGGCTCATCAGGGGACACCCACAAGCGTAGGCAGAACAGGCACATCAGGGGATACCCACAAGCACAAGTGTAGCACAGAATCAGCTCTGGATCTTCCTGCAAAGGCTAGGGAGAGGGTGACTTCAGGTCCCACTTGTGTTTAGTTGATTCCTGCTAGAAAGGTAGTCTTTAGTAAATGGTAGGATCCTGAAAAACATGAAATACCATTTTGATAAATGAGGAAATCACTGAGACACATCAAAATTGAAAATGCATGTTGAAAGTCAGCAAAAATTTCCTTGCAACAGGCCAAACAGTAAGCATTTGGGGTATAAGCTGTGTCAGCTACTCAGTTCTACCCCCATAGCCTGAGTACAGCTATAGACAGTACCCACACTGGTATGCAGTGTTCTGATGGGGACTCTATTTACAAAAGCATATGCTGGCTAGAGTTGGGATACACCCCCTACCCACCAGTCAGAAAATTCAGTCAGGCACATTTCATGGGCAGCTTACAGTTTGAAATGAATTACCCAGCAAGCAGAAAATAAAACTACCCACATTAGCAAATTCAAGATGTTATGAATTTCTAAAAAGAAAGAAGCCAAAATCTTTGGCAGGAAGCATAAGGACGGGGTTAAGAATGTGTGGTCAGGTGGCCTTTCCCATTCCAAAAATATTTTCTGTATTTCCATCTGAACAATTGGGAGGCTTCAGCATTAAATAACTTCTAGTTGGCAAATGCATGTAAAACAACGAAGGTTGAAAAGTTGCCTTGGCCAAGTAGTGGTAGGAAACTCTTCATGAGCCTCAGTCAGTTCCACAAAATATCCTCACAAAATGAAGCTCTTCTGCAAGCCTCTAGGGCTACTCTGATTTTTGGTTTCACAAAAGAATTCTCACCCTCAGAGTAGATTGTCTTACGGCCATCTTTTTACCTTCAACTTCAAACTTCCTAAAACTCAGACTTTAAACACTATAGCATCCATTTCTCTAAATAACTACCAATGTTGGCACAAATTACCACCTGCCAAGAAGGTGGCCAGCCCACATATCTTCCTATTTGGCCTCAATAGATGACAGCATTTGGTCGAGTTTTAAAATAAAAATAAGATTTTCCAAAGTCATTCCTCATTCCTGATCCGAGCATACAATACCTGAATCAATTTCTTATGTCTAATCCCGTGCCTCCTCTCAAAATGTAGAAAATAATACAAAGCCGGTAACATTGTGAGAGAATTAAATGATTTAAACCATGTGCACCTGTGTAATAAACATTGGCTCTCATTCCCCCTTTGTGTTTTACCATAATCTCTAGAACCTGTGAGCAGAAAAAGAAATGTTCACTTGAAGATAAGGAAAAGACCCAATCCCTACTCTACCCAGGACTCTTGAGTTCTTTGTGCCTGCTCTTAAGTTTGTCCATTTGCTCCTAAATTCACTGCCTGCCAATTCTCATTCTCGTTGTTTTATAGATTTCTAAAATTGCAGGATTCTGGCTGTTTTTCTTTAAATTGTTCATTTAGTGGTTAACAGTGCTAAAACAGTTATGGGAGAACTAATTGTCCTGATTGCAACGTTCCTGACTCAAGGATAGATCTGAGTCATTTGTTGCCAACCCAGTGTGGCCTGTGGCCATTGTCCCCTTCTCTCCTCCACTGCCCTACCTCTTACACAGCCAGCCCCTTGCTCTTTCCTCTGTGTGCTGAGTTTATGTTGTTGTTTTAAAGCTCCTGGTCTCTGATCCATTCACTCATCTCAGAAGCGCTCCCCAGGCTGAATATGATGGCACAAGCCTGCTGTCCAGCACTGGGAAGGAAGAGGCAGGAGCAATGCAAGTTCCAGGCAAACCTGAGATCTATAGAAGACACTAAACATCATTAAAACAGTGCTGTGCAACATCCAGACTGTGTGGGCCCAGGCATGAAAGAGGACCAGGAATTGTGGTGACGAGAGCAGCAGTCGCAAAACAGTCACTTCATGTCCATAGTGTATCCTGTTACCAGTCTTTCCTATGTGTTCCAAATGCAGGAATCCATGAGGAATCAACACCCTATGTAGGTGCTGTAATTCTCATGTATATAGGGACTGTCATTGAGAAGTTAAAAGAAATGACTCCTCCAAGACCACAGAACAAATTCATGAGAGAGTTGACTTGGAATTCAGTCCTTAGAATCCTGGAATCTTGAGTTCTAGTCCACTCTCCACCATACATGGTGGTTCCATGTGGGTTTGATCACCTTCAGCCCAGTTGCTTTGAAGGTAACTTAAACAAGAACTGATTCAACATGACAATACTTTGCTGAATATTAATGGTGAAATAATAAGAGTCCTCACCCTTGAGCTAATAATTTATAGTCTAACTTTAAAAAAAAAAGAAAGAAACACTGAAGATTGAAAAGATCTTTGTAGAATGAATGGGAAGTCACAAAAAGGAAGACTTCCTGTGAACTGTGGAATCTTAATAGAATAGAACTGGATTGGTTCAGTGTCAGGGAGAATTTGGGAGAGTAGATAGGATGTGGAAGGATTTATCTTCTATCCTGAGCTAACTCCACAGAGGTCAGTGCTCTTCGTATAAGCTCAGACACGCATAATAGTTCTATGGAAAAGTAACCTGAATATGGAGATCTAATAAACTCAGAGAGATGTGACCCAATGTTATGTGACCCTTCTATTTCCTCAGTCCTAACACACACACACACACACACACACACACCATCACAAGGATCAAGCATTACTAATTACTAACAAACGATACTGGGAGTGGAAATACCAAACAGTGCAAACAGTGGTTTGGAAGTTCTCTGCATTATTCATTATAATAGCAGTCTCACAGCTTAGCAAGAAACATACTAAATCTACATTTTAGTAGCTGATAGATGGTAATGTTAGAAAGTCTGTCAATGACTGATTCTTAGATCCTAGCAAGGCCAACGTAAGGTTCAAAAGAACAATCTTCCAGCCTCCTGCTTCAAGTATTAAGGACTCATTTCTGTAAGGGAAGGAGAAGTGATGCTGGTTGTAAAGAGGCAAGCAAGCTAATGGATTTGAGAATTTAGTGAACTTTAACCCCTACCTTTTCGGTGTGGTGAAATTGAATATGATCTACTATGTTCTATTTAAATTGATGCCGTCTGCTTTTGCTATTCTTATAAAGCAATTGTGTGGAAGTGTGTGCGTATCCCTGGGACATCATGAAGATTTAAACCATGGTCCATTTTACTATTTTTTTTCCAATTTTTAAATCTAAAACAGCTTGAACACCTGAAGAGACTTAGCAATGCTGTTGCATTATGCTGCATCCGGTAAGATTCCTTTAGGAAACAGTGATGCCGCTATCAAAGATAACTTACATAGCTATCTTTCTTTTACTAGCTTCTTTGAAGGACACTGGCATGAACTGTCTGAGAAAAAAATCCAAAGATTAATGAATGCGTGAGTGAATGAGTGGGTGAGTTGCCTCACAGTCTCCTGTTGCTCTCCTGTCACCCGCCACGCAACTTCAGCATCACTCAAGGCTGCAAAACCATGGCCATCCCCAGTACTGTAGTGATGCTCTAAAATAGTACTAAAGTAACTACAAAACCGCCCTTAGGCTGATGTGTTCTGTTTTCTTCTCCATTTTTTTTTAATAACAGAACTGCCCATACATAGCTAGATTGAGGGATACAGTCCTACTCTTGCTTTCCCTCTGACAGAGGTAAAAATAGCAGCACAATAATAAGTCCATGGCTGACAACAAGAGCTAAGGAGACTCATTCTTCTCAAGACTGCTCAACTACTTTAGAAAAACCAAGAGATGCCCAGCAGTGGTGCTGAACTGCAAAGCCATTGAGTCTAGAGGGACCCTGCAAAAGACGTAGTAAAGAAAACAGAGTGGTTATTCCGTTGGAGAATGTTGCTGAGGCAGGATACCCAATTCTTGGCATTTAATTAACTGTCATGCCTTAACAGTCCTCCTCTTTCTTGAACAGGTGACCTACTGGTGCTTGCTTGATTCCCAGGGATGGATGTTAGTACTAGTGGGTAGTTCTTTGAAACTATGAAATTGGAAAGGACCACCAAGATGGAAATAACTGGTCTAGAAATGTCACAAATACTTCCCTTTTTTAAAAGATTTATTTATTTTATGTATATGAACACACTGTCACTGACGCACCAGAAGAGAGCATTGGTTTATAATTACAGATGGTTGTGAGCCACCATGTGGTTGCTGGGAATTGAACTCATGTCCTCTGGAAGAGCAGTCAGTGCTCCTAACCCCTGAGCCATCTCTCCAGACCCACAAATACTCCCCCCTCCCCCCTCCCCATGGCATGAATGGTGTGTTCCACCTAAGACCTTCCTACTCCATGCCCTGGATATCTTAGTTCCTACCCTGTCTCTCTGACTCTTCTAGATTCCTACCTCTACATACACTTTCTAGGTTTTGTCAGCCTGGATGAGTCACTGAACCATCAGTTTGAAGGCACCATCATTAATTGCTAATCCGTCATGGTAGAGGTGCAGTTCTTAGAAATGGTATGGATATAGAAAGAGAACATCAGTGGACAGAGATGGGAATCAAGTTTTGAAGTTGATTATAGGTACCCGCAATTTAACTCTTGTGATTCTTTTTAGATAGACAAAAATATATAAAGTATTATGTGGCTGTTCTAGACTTGTCTCTCCATGACCTCGAAGGACAAGTTTTGCTTCATTATACTGGGCATCTTCTCTTAGAAGGCCCTCTATAATACTGTGGTAGAAGAAAGCAATATGATCTATGGTATGCACCCATGTTTACAGGTTAATGGAAGCAATAAATGTTTACATTACTGCCTACAATTGAAAATATATAATTTCTTTCAGATAACAATCATCTTGTCAATAATTGTTTCATAGCTCCTTCTTGTCTACTGTAATGCCAGAACAGTAGCTTCTTTTGTATCTTAAAGCCCTGTGATCTTCCGACCATCCAACTAGGATCCACTCCTTCCTTGTAACTTTTCATTTTCCTTAATAAGCCTTTTCCCAAATGTGTGTGGCATTTGTTTTAGCATCCTCTCTCATGATGCGTGTTATATGTATTCCATATAACAACTACTGTCTGTTCCAATTATTAGCATTAGAGCAGGTAGTCAGCACACTTTAAAAAAAAAAAACCCTATCTGAGATCATCAAAATGCAAATCAAATCTATGAGAGAGCCTGGGTTCCTGAATATCCTATCTTGTCTTTCTGGGTTGTTAGAACATAGTTCTCAATACATCCCTACACATCTTCCCCATACTGAGTTCCAAAAGGAATCAGCTGACTTGACCAGGTCTACATTTCTTTTCTGTTGCTCCAGGATTCTTCTACAGCCAGATGATTCCTTACAGATCTTGGCACCAGTGGAAGCTGATGTGGGTTTCTATACTTGCAATGCCACAAATGCCTTGGGATATGACTCTGTCTCCATTGCTGTCACATTAGCAGGTAACCTGAAAACCCCTGTCCACTTCTATTCAGAAATCCTTATGACTAAATGCCTACAATATGTCACGCACACTTGGGATGCATAGTTAGATGTGACCCAATCCCCAAACTGTAGTTTTAGTCAAATGTACCCCTGCCAATGCTTTCCCAATATCTCTGCCTGATAAACAAAACTTTCTGGACATTGCCTAAGATTAATGACACTAAGAGTACAATCCTTCCAAGGTTGTGGTGTCAAAACAGTGTACTTTCATAAAACGTCTTAGCCTGGGACAAATCCTAGCCGTTGAAACCATAAGAGACCTTAGATACCGACTTGGCCAACACCTTGTTTCTTAGTGGCCAGGCAACCTGAAGTCACATCTCTGCATAGCTGATGTGAGAAACAAGAAGGTGCTGAGGTCTCCTAATGCTCACCTCCCCTTTACCTTCTCACCCTACTGATCCTATCAAGACAGGATCCTTTTTCTTAGATGTCGGCTAACAGCCTTTGTGGTGGTATATTGCATGTGTTTGTATTTATTCTTTTCAATTGCTGCTCCCATCAGATGATTCAGTAGATGCTAGGAAAGCCGGCTTCACCCACACTGACCTCATCCGTCCGTGCGGGGATTATGTTGTCACACTGTACTCCAGTCACACATGCTACTCCCTTTCATATCTGTTTTTGCAACAGTGTTTCTGTCCCTATGACCTAAGGCTTATCTGGAAAGGGACCTGTAGTAGCTTTACAGGGAAGATGAAAGTGGATAAGGAAGAAGTCAGGCTAAGGTGCCCTGAGGTAGACTAAAGACTTTGCTTGGGCAAATGTGTGTGTGCGTGTGGATGTACGTGCATGTACGTGTGTGTGTGTGTGTGTGTGTGTGTGTGTGTGTAAAGCATTTGCTTCTCCCTAATTGCATTCCTTTTCCAATCTTCAATCTTCTTTCTATACAGAATCCAGATGTTCAGCAACAATCTTCTAAAATCTCTTCTGCTGTCTATTCTCCAACCCACACCTACATGGGCACTGTTGACATACTTCCAATTGCTAGTCAGTGGGGGATTAACTCTCTTGTTTATATTGAGCTAGATACAGTTCAGCTCTGCAACGGACTAAATACCCTCATTTGCTGGAATTTAATACAATGAATAGAAACCTGGGGTTTAAGCAAAGCTATTGTAACATCAGGCTCATCTTCAGCTCTTTGAAGGCAAGCTGTTGGAAGCTGCCAAAAGTTTCAAAGCCAAAGAGAAACAGAGGCTCTAAAGAGGCACCAAAAGAGGGGCTGAGTGATGAAGTAAGATCATAGATACCATGCTTAGGATTTGGGAACAATGTACCCATCGTTCAGCTGCTGGGTTTGTCCAAACCTCCTGACAAACCTTTCAAGTAGCTCCTCTAAAAGCAAGGTGGAAAGTGTTGGTGTGCCTAAAGATCATGTTTGCCATCTACATTTCTGCCAATGTTGGGAAACATTCAGTTATAAAACTCAAGGTTGGGTTTCTAGGTGCTTACAGATTAGGGAATGCAGTAGAACTGCCTACCTAAAATAGGGAAATAGCTAGGATCCTGCTCAAGTCAGGTGTAGCTCACACCTTTAATCACACTACTGGAGAAGCTCAGAGAGGAAGATATGAGTTCTTGGCCAGCCTGAACTACTTAGCAAACTCTAGGCTAGCAGAGATTCCCTAGTAAAACTCCATCTCAAAACAAAGATGCTGCTTCACAATATATGTTCTATGAGCTACACGTAACCTGAGATAAGAGGTGGGAGTGAATATTAAACACTTCTACATTCAGTTACCAGTTATATTAGCTACATGATCATGGGGAGAAAAGGTGTACAACCTCAGAGTCTTGGGTATCAGTGAAATTAATATTATCCACAGAGTGGTATGAGATTAAATAAGGCTGTAGGTGTATAACTGACAAATGCTGGGAGTAGGAGAGGTGGTCTTCCCAAGAAAAGAGTATACCAATTGATTATTCAGAGCCAAATATTCAACCATGAACACATACATACAAGTAACATTATATGTACCAAAGAAGTTATATTTAGGAATATACATAAATGTATAAAATAACAATAACAGGCCATGAATTTCAAAGAGGAGAGAAATATATGGGAGGGGTTGGAGGAAGGAAAGGGAAGGGAGAACTGTTGTAATTATCTTATTCTCTCTCTCTCTTCTCTCTCTCTCTCTTCTCTCTCTCTCTCTCTCCTCTCTCTCTCTCTCTCTCTCTCTCTCTCTCTCTCTCTCTCTCTCTCTCTCTCTCTCTGTGTGTGTGTGTGTGTGTGTGTGTGTGTGTGTGAATAAAAGCGTTTTGAGTGCTGGTAACATCATTCACACTCAGTAAATGTTAGCTTTCTTTCTCTAGCTCTTCTAAAATGAAAGCCCCTGAGAATGACTCCAAGCCTGGGAAACATCAGCCCAGCTTTGTGTCCACGCTGTTTTTAGCCTGAGTCTTCAACACCAACTTAGTTCATGTGTGGTCAGATTCTTGTAAATTCTGGTGCTGCTGTACACTTGGAGAAATTGTAGTGCTCTTGGGTTGGTTGTTTGTTTTTCTGGGCTTCAGTTTAAATATAGGTCAAATAGAGAGAAAACTGAGGTTCAAGATAAATAAGTACCCTGATACTTCCCTAAGAAAAATATAGGCTTTGGTCCTGTGGGTGCCCCCTCGTGTAGCTCCAGGGAGCATCCGAGCATAGGTTTGCATCACACACTTGGCCACTTCCTAAGAATCTATGCTGTTTCTGAACTTGATGACTTCATTTCTTCATCAGTCCAAGCATGAGAATCACCAGTACCTCCCAGAAACAGGCTGTGATGATTACATTGACTCATTCACATAAAATGCTTAGAACAACCATGCCCAGCACATCATAAGTGCTCACTGCTTGTTAGACAGAATTACTATTTGTAATGTCAAACTGAAATCAACTATAGAGCATGGAGAAACTCTTTTTCAGAGACACAATGCTTATCAACACCTTGTAAAGTCGATTTCTCTCGGTGTCTCTCAGGCAGCTAGAGAAACTGACTTAGTCAAATGTAAGCTACTTAAGCATCTAGACTGAGGTGGCTTCTGATAAGAACTGTTGTTTCCAGCAAGGGAGGTAGCTTGTGTTGAGAACACACAGAGAGGCCCAAGTCTCATTCTGAATACCACTTACTTAATCTGCAGCTATAACCATACTAGGTAAAGAGAAGTTTCTAATGGGTACAGATAGCAGCAAGAGATTGGAACACCATCTTGGCCAGTGAGATTCTGCGTTGAGTCACAATGCTAGGAAGCCTTCCCAACCAGAATAGCACTGGCAGTGTTTTGAAGCAAAGCAGTAGTTTCCTGGTAAATTGCTTCCGTCTGGCTTGGTTCAGAGCCTCTCCAGGTGTAGACTGTTGCTGAAGTCATACCCAAAACGGAAGTGTTTCTGGTTGTCATTGATTTTATAAGATCACAAAAAGAAGATACTATAAGGCCAGCTTGGCATCATCAATGGAAAATGAGAAGATGAGAGCTAAGGGGTGGGTTATCTGTCATGGAAAGGAGAGAGCTCAGATGAGCTCATCTCAGGTTTGCACAGGGAGCTTGAAAAATGCTTCTACTTTCCTGGCAAGTTTTCCTGTCTTTTTGTGAGTTGAGTAGCTGACACATTTTGTGTCTAATAGAGAGATCAGAGAGACCCTGCTAAGAAAATGAAACTAAAAGGTAGTTATTTTGAAATTCTTTCTGTACCCCTCCTCATCATGATATAGTAGCTGCAATAAAAAGAAAAGAATTTGTGTAAGCTTTTCATGTTAAGTCATTTCAAATTGGTGGTCCTCAAAGTTTGAAAACAGTAGTTGTTAACCCGAGAGTTTTCTTCATCAAGTTAGACTCAAAGAGGACCTTGTCACCAGTAGCAGAATCTGACAAAAGAAACTTTTCTCCAGTAACAGATCAAAAAGAAAGCTAGTGATAGCCTGAGTCACATGGTGTTAGCCATTGACTGAGTCAACCTGCCATTAAAAGGACCTTATTACTGGCTAGAATAGTAAATGACCAATGCCTTAACTTCTTAAGTACAGAAGCATAAAAAGTCCACCAAAGATCTGGACTTCTATAAAAATTAAAGCTAATGATGAGAGTGCAGCCAATTTACTTGGCTCTCAAGAAGACCTGTGGAAAGAAATAAGAGACTAGCAACTATTGCAGGCTCATCTCAACCCTATGGAAAAAGAAAACCTTCCTCATGTGTCCAATAAGGTACAAAAGGATGGGTAGTTGGGCAGATAAGGGATGTAACATGCTTTTCTCAGGGCTTTTAGGAAAGGCTGCAACTGCCTAGATCCGTGCCCACGATGCTTCCTTTGTCTAGAACTCCAAGTGCAACAGGCAGACAGACAAAATGGCAGAACTCTCTGCTGTCTGTTCTCCTGAGGTGTCAAGTTCAGTTGATTAATTAGAAGAAATAGTGGCAGGAACCCAAGGACCATGACACTCTGGCATGGGGAAAACAAAATGCCTAAGGAGATTAGTAATAGAGCCAAGGCAGCCAGGGCATGTTCAGGAAAGGACTGTGAGCCACACTCATGTCTTCTGATGCTCAAGACGCTGCAGGATTTATACCAAAACTCACTGAGTAAACAGGATTTCAGGGGTAAAGAAATTCCCATTCTTTCTCATACTTGCTCAGGTTAACTAGTAGCCACAATGTAACCCCGAATGACTACAAAGGTTTTGGGTTTTTTTTTTTTTTCAGATTTCTTAAGATATGATTTATGTATTGCAGAATCTTTCCACCATGGGTGCACAGTTCAGATACTTATTCAACAAGTCTGCATCTTTTTGTGACTATTCCCCAAAATGAGGGTTTCTTTCATTTTTAAAACTTTCATCAAGGTATTGTCCATACATAGCAGACAACTTCTCAGAAGTTAATAGCATGTGGTATATTCAGAGTTCTGCATCTGTCATCACATTCACCCTTAGATCACGTTCTCACTCCGCTGGAACCCAACTTCACACCCCTTAGCCATCACTCCCTAATCTCCCAGGCAAAACATTTTGCCTCTACAAAGCTGTCTATCCTGAGCAGGTTTATGTATGATTAAATAAATGGAATCATACAGTATTTTGTCCTTTGCTACTAATCTCTATTGAGCAAAATATAACGATGCTTTTATACCACCACCACCCCTTGTGGCATATGCCACATTCCTTTATGGCTAAATGATTCCTCTTTAAGGACTGTTATTCCTCAGGGCAGGATAATAGTCCAGTATATGAACAGGCCACCTTTCATTCCTCACTTCTTCAGGTGGTCACTAGACATGTGTGTCATTTCCACTTTGGGCTCTAATGAATAATGATGCTATAAAGATTCCTGTTCAACCTCGCATGTGGCAGCTGTGAGTTTCATCTCTTGGTTGATTCATTTCTAAAAGAGTAAATGTTCCCTTATGTAGAGCATTTGCGTTTACATTTTAACAGAACTGCCAACTTTGTTCCAAACAGTGGAACTATCTTACATCTCCGTTAGCAGTGTAAAGAGCCCTCATTTCTCCACACCCTCTCTGCTTGTCATTATCTGTCACTTTTATTACAACAGTCCTCATATCTGATGATACTAAGTATCTTTTATTGTTCTAATTAGTGTAAAGAATACTCGTAACAAGTTCCCACATCTTCCCACCTTCTCTTCTTCACCCAGCTAAGCATCACTTTGCCCCTCATGTTTTCTTTGTTGCAAGTGTAATTTGGGCTCCATATATAGGGGAGAGAGAGAGAGAGAGAGAGAGAGAGAGAGAGAGAGAGAGAGAGAGATTATATATACATATATGTATATATATAGTGCATATTCATTCCTACTGCTACTGTTACAAGTTAGCATTATTTCAGGGCCTAAACTAAATCAGATATTCTCATAGTTCATACAGTCCTATACGTAGAAAGGCTGATGGTTGCTAAAATCAAAATGGCGATAGCCTCTCTTCTTTTCTAAAGACTCTCAGGAGCATCATTTCTTTCTCGTTCAAATTGTGGAAGAATTTTGTTTCATATGCTGTGGGACTATGGACCCATTTTCTTGCTGATTATAAACTAAACAACATTCTAGGTACTAGAAGCCACTGTAGTCTTGGCTCTTGACTCTTTCCCTGTCAATGTTCTTCTGTCCCTTCTTCTCTAAGTGTTCATGGGATTAAACTGGAGCCACCCAGATGATGTAGGATTATCTCTCTGTTTTAAGTTCAGCAAGTTAGCAACCTTAATTCTCTTCTGCCACATCATGGGTTCCAGGGATTAAGACATCTTTGCAAGGTCATTATTTTGCCTATTGTACGATATCTGCAGACACAGCTCATTTCCATCAGATTGCTGCCAAAGAATAAAGTGCAAGTCAATGTTGCTAGACCTGATTTTCCCCAAAACGCCAAACCCAAAATACTTTTAAACATCACACTTTTTTTTAATGTTTCCAGTTTTAGTCAAACCAATTCAAAATTTTAAAAATTCTTCCTGGACTAAACTGGTTTGTGCTCTGATCGTAGCCTCTGGTTAAGTGATCTATTTTCTATATTTCTGTTCATATGCATACTTTATTTCCTAAGGACAATGTTTGTAAATTGATTCTCAGTTTATTTAGCAAATAACAACAATGAAAGTCATGCAATGGTTTCAATAGAACAGCAGGATTTGCTCTTTAATCTTGCTAAAGAAGGGAGGTTGCTGTAATAATGGAAGGCATTAGGGAATGCGTTTGCCTCATTACCAAATTTAGAAGCAGATTCAGAACTATAAACCTGTTGCTTAATTGTAAACAGAGGATCTTTAAATAGATGTACTCTTGACTCTTTTAGATCCAAGAGTTCTTTAGTTCTCTTACAACAAAAGGGCAAGAACAAAAAGGACAACAATGCTCACTAACTATTGCCAGCTCTGAGGTCCCCTTACCTACAGATCTAACAAGAAAAATTGACTCAATTTTTTCTTTGTGGAACAGAAGGAAGCAGTGTGAAGCCTTTACAGTAAAGTCTTAAAACATAACAAATAAAATGAAACTGTCTCTAGAACATGCTAAATGTCATCTCTACTGGAGCTCAAGGACAAGGTTAGAAAGGACAAGGTAAAGGGCACCTTCACAGACAGCAGGACAGCAAAGGGCTCATTCCAAAACCACAAAATGTGGAAGGTTTTTAGAAGGAAAAATCAGACTGAAAAAGAAAAAGATCATGCATGTTATCTGTGACAGAACAATTCATGTTAAGTTACTAAGAATATATATATATATATATATATATATATATATATATATATATATATA
>NW_021604670.1:8534643-8551861 GCF_004785775.1 Grammomys surdaster | reverse complement strand
ATATATATATATATATATATATATATATATATATATATATATATATAACATTACACATTAACTGAATATAATACAGCTCTTATTGAATAAAATACATAATACTACTTGTGGAATTATGTGGGTGAACCCAGTTTAATCCCATGAATACTTAGAGAAGAAGGGACAAAGAATGTGAAAGTGACACATGTGAAGGGTCAGTGACATCACTGTTGGCTTTGAAGACAGGGAAGGAGTCAAGGTAATAATATTGAACAGAATACACAAGAATAAAATATATATAATATCACATATATTAAGATTATATATAGAATAATATATAATATCACATTTATTATGTATAATATCCTGGAATATTTCTGGCCAGCAAGAAACAGCGAGTGGGCATTGATAGTGTCCATGACAACAAATATCAGTGTAGGATGTTAGTGATAGTCATAAAGGTTTTCATAGGTTCTAGCCGATCTTGGTCCTTTAAACCTAAGCTAGGAGCCCTAAATACTTTAACTGAAAATTTCCCTTTCACAGTTTTTTTTTAAGTATAACTGTAATGACACTTGTAAGAGACTTGTGACAATTGCAGGATAGGCAGAGTCTGGTGTTTCTTGAGACAATGCTTTGATATACTCACTATGAGGCGTTGTCTACTAAGTTCATTTAGATTGAATATACTTTGCTTAATTTCAGATATCAAACTGTATGAGATTCATAGTATTTCCTTACTTTAATTTTGTAGTAGACTCATGTTTCAGTTAATAGGCACCAGCGCCTTACCTTCTCTTGAGCTGATATTTAGATCTTCCATGGACCTCACCATGTCTTCTTGGGCAGTCCCTTAGAGATGAGGGTCTGCCCAGCCCGGGTAGTTTCACATCTTCAATGGAGATAGAGACTTTGGAGGTATCTCCAACAAGACCTCTACAGATGATGTCTAAGTTTTTGGATCACCTCAGAACTGGCTAAAGTTTAGGAACAATCCATCATATTTAAATTATTTATTTTTCTAATATATTAAAACTCATAATTCTTCAAAATAGAAGCAGTTTCATCTCTTCAGTAACAGATTTGTCCCCTCTCCTCTTATACAATAACTGCAGTTGTTGCTCCTTCTTCCTCCTCATTCCTTCCTGCTTTACCTCTTTTGCCTTCTTCTCTTTATTCCTCATCCTGTTAAGCTTTTATCTCCTGTATGTATTGTACCACAAGTTCCCAGCACCACTCCTCACAGTGCATCCTCATTGTGTTGTGTCAGAGATTCCACTGATGGTGGTTACCAGTGTTGAAACTGTTAAACCTGAAAATGCTGAAGAGAAAGACCAAATCTATGATCATCCAATCAAAGCAAGCTTTATTAAGTACTGGGAAGGAAGATGGACCCTGATCAAGTCCATACCCAAAATTCCCAGAGAATGGCACTGAATTAGGTTAATCAGGCTAAAGTCTACAATACTTCCTGCCTTTGTCTAATCAGGTCTAATATATCCTGCCTATGTGTGATCAAGCACATCCTATGCAGCTGGGGCAACCAAACTTGTTTACTGAAGTGAGAATATGTGACTTGTTACCTTACATGAATAACAGTCCTGAGAATTCCAGGAAGTTATCTGTCCTTGGGCACATGGTACTTACAGGTTAACTTTAGCCCTTACAGAAACCTCACAAGGTACAAAGACATTCTTGTTCTAAGGCCCATTTCTCACCTAAAACTTTTAGCAACCACCTACATAGAAAATGGAGGTATACAGCAATTGCAGAGCTGAACAAAGGTTGTGTGACTATGTAGCAATAGAGCCCAGATGCTCATTCAACTCATAACCTGTTCCTCATGCCTATGCTACTTTGGGTAACACTGATCGTCATTCATTTTTACTCTTCAGTCCTTATTAATATGACCCAAAAATTCTAATCTGACCAGTACCATAATAAAATCCTGCCAACCACTAAATTTGGGTCCAAATTTTCTAAGCAACTTTGTCCTTGATGTGTCCTTTCTAGACCTTGGGTGAATCCCAAGCCTGCTTCCTGGAATTCTTATTTCCATCATTGTTCCTTGGCCATAGTCATCAATAACAGGTTTCTTTTCTTAAGACTGACAGGTGTACTTGCTTACTCCCTGGCATTGATTGTTTCTAGCTGAACATTGAGAACCTAAACTCTTTTTCTAACTCCTTTTTGATGGCTAAGAATAGGGGAAAATCACTTTCCACCAAAAGCTGTGACTCATGCTGAAGAATGGAAATAAGACTCCATTTCTTCCTTCCTTCCTTCCTTTCTTCCTTCTCTCATTCATTCAATGTGTTAGTTAATACTGATTAGCACTTGCTAACTGCTTTGATAAACTTACAAATTATATGTTGTATGTAATATAATAGTTTCTTTCTTCTTTTTGTAAATGTCTAAAACAAAGACTTACCAAGAGTTTGTATAGTTTGAGCTCAGAAGTGGCATAATTCTTTACCTGTTCCATCTGCTAGGACTTCATCCTGTGTCTGTGCTCAACTGTGGAGAGATTGGCGAGGGACCTACCTGTGGGTCCAGGATAAAGGAGAAGTGGGTTTTGGCTTTGGCTCATCGACTTAGTCCCTGCCCTAACTTTTAAAGTAGAAGGCATCATGGTGCTTCTAATAACAGCTCTACTGGTAGAGGCTACAACACAGCTCTGAGAATACTATCTGGTTTTGGAGTCGCTCAAAGAACAACCCTTTCTGGTTAGCTTTTTGCCAACTTAACACTAGCTAGAGTCGTTTGAAAAGGAACCTCAACTAAGAAAATGCCCCAAACTGGCTTGTGGGTAAGCCTTTGGGGCATTTTTTTTGATTAATAGTTAATGTGGGAGGCTGCAGCCCACTGTGGGTGGTGTCATATTCAGGACAGTTAGTGCTGAGGTGTATAGGATGGAAGGATGAGTAAGCCATGAAGAGTGGTAGTGTCTTATCTGAGCGTTGTAAGATAAATTTAACCCCTTCCTCCCCAGGTGGATTTTGGTCACAGTGTTTCACCATCACAGCAACAGAGACTTTAACTACCGTGCCTTCTCATCTTCTCTGGCTATTGTGTCAGTCATGTTCACACTGGGCCAGAGAGTTTGTGAATGTATTCATTCCTGACTTTTCCCTAGTTGATTTTGATTTGTACCTAGAGTCATGTATGAGGAAAGAAAGTAGGAGCCCACCATGCACAGGACTGGTTTTGTTTTTATGTTCATTTGGTTGGTTTTTTTGTTTGTTTTGGTTTTGGTTTTGGTTTTTTTTTTTTTTTTTTGAGCCTTTGCCTCTTACGGTTGTTCATCTGTCCCTGCCTGCCTCCAAAGAGACTCACTCTCCAGGAGCTAGGCTTCCTGGTTTGCTGAGCATCTCTGCTTAAAGACATCATAAGACCCCACCCATTCCAAGGTAAGCATCACATCCACGGATGCTAGAATGCAGTGTTAGCTGTACCTTAGGCTGCCCTGAAGCATGTCAGATTCCAATTAAATAAAGAAAGAATGAGACTCAAGAGTATGTATAAAGGCAGGTGTAGTGGTACAAGTTTGTCATTCTAGCACTCCTGGGGGCAGAGCCACTAAGACTCTGTTTGAGGCCAGCCTGGTTTACATAGCAAGTTCCAAGCCACATGTAGAACTACATAGCAAGACTCTGTCTCATTAAAAAAAAAAAAAACCCTCAAAGTGTTGGAATTTCAAAATATACATATAGTCATTTTTGTAACTTTTGAGAGGGTCAATTAATTAAGAAAAATGTTCATTATAAACTTCTATTGATTATAAATGCTTAGGTGACTGCGCTCTGTGTTAAAAGTGGTTCCTGAAGGTGATGGGGGCATAGATGTAGCGGTCTGCTAACAACAGCACCTCTACTGATAGTGGACAAGGCCATTACTTTTCAGCACAACCTCAGTATAATTAATTAAGGGCTGGATTTAATTCAGTGACATTTGAATTTTATAGCTATACACTTGCAGCTATAAAAACTACCTTTATTATTAAAATTCCTGCAGGAAAAATAACTTGGTAATTGTGGGTCTGCTCTGGTCCCTGGCCTCATTTCCCCATTGGCACAGTGGTTTTTATAACACAGTGAGGCAGCTCTTGTATTGGCGAAGGATAGGGTATGTCTTTAACAAGTGCCCTGGGGATTCTGCAGCAGCCAGTCTGCAGACCAGGACATAGGGACCCTCCCTACCAAACACTGGACTATAGGTCCAAGATCTGGTGTTCAGCTCAGCTCAATGACATACCAGCTCTATGGTCTTGGACAGATCCCTGGCTCCTCAATGGATAGTTTTACCTGTCTCCTTCTCAAAGCTATTTTTTTTTTTACATTTAAGACATTTTTTGAGGACCTACTTTGTGCCAGGACTATATGGCAGGGAAATTACATGATGAGGCATGGTTGAAAGAGAAGGTATAAAGAACATAATTTCTGGGGCTGGAGAGATGGCTCAGCGGTTAAGAGCACTGACTGCTCTTCCAGAGGTCCTGAGTTCAAATCCAAGCAACCACATGGTGGCTCACAACCATCCGTAATGAGATTTGATGCCCTCTTCTGGTGTGTCTGAAGACAGCGACAGTGTACTCATAAATAAAATAAATAAATATTTAAAAAAAAAAAGAGTATTCTATAAAAAAAAAAAAAAAAAAAAAAAAGAACATAATTTCTGATAGTCTTATGAAAAAGAAAAATCAAAATAAGTGAGACTTATAATGCCTGGCTAGGAGGTGATGGGGTGCATGCTTTAGATGGAGTAGCTGGAAATGGCCTCTCTATTTTATGTGCAAAAAGATCTAAATGATAAGAAGAATATATCCATGTAGCTGTCTGTAGACATCGGGAACAAGGACAAGACAAGTCAGAGCTGCTGAGTATAGAGGAATGAAAGTCCAATAAGCTAGAACAGAGTGGCTTATGGGAATTTTGGTCTCCATGAGGTAGGGGAGGCAGACGGTTGGTAATAACCATGTAGAAAACAGCTAGTTGTGAAAAGAAGCTATACATTTTGTTTGGATTATACTGAAAGAAGAGAAATGTTATGTGGCAAACTATATGATCTGGTTGATGTTTCAGAAAGGAAGGCTCTGTCTTAGGAAGACACTGTAGTGAGTAAGGTCAGAGTGGAGGCAAGGAGTTCACCCTGACCCTGGAGCTGCCCTGACATAAACATAGGATTTAGTTATAGCCACAGAGATGTCTATTAGGTTTGGGCTAGATTTGGAGTTAGAGTTGATATTTATTAATATCAGTGTTATTTCATATTTTGCCTGTATTTACATGTCAGCATATCATTATAGTACTTTATAATTTCTCTTCACCAGGTCATACATGATCTTAAGTGGAAGGTAGGTGGGAACAGCCCTGTGCAGTCATAAAAACATGGAAACCCATACTCACCTGCACCAAGTTTCCACTCCTAAATACAGTTCCAATGAGCCTATTCACTCCTGCCCAGAGGGCAAGTCAAACAGAAGAGGATAATAAAGAGGCCAACTTCAAATCTGAAGCTGAGTAGCCATGCATGAGGCATGAGAAAGAATATGCAAATTATGAAATGCAGGTGTCAAACTCAAAAGATTTTCTTCAGCTAATGACGGACAAGAAGAGTGACTGGCAATCTGGAATGGCCTGCCTTTAAATGGTTAAAACAAAATCAAATCCATTTGACTTACAAAAGATTAAGCTTTAGGTATATGAAATGATCTCATGCGGACCCTTATTTCCCCACAGTGCTTAATAAATGAATCTTTGCATTGTATTTTATGGTCATGTGCATACAGTGCTGTATTTTTTCCCCAGATGATAAAAAGCCTGTTAAAGCATAGCATACAAAGAATTTCCACTTCCGGATAGAAAGCGTAGGAGACGTGGTTGTACTGTTCCCTAATACTCTTGCTCAGTGCAGTTAAAAACCCTAACCATAGTGTGTGCAAACACAAGCTTGAAAAGTGGAAAGAAGAAAGCTGACTGGTTAGAGACCTTAGAAACTGAGGGACGGTTCAGCTCACACAATTGTGAATTTATTGGGCTTTCTCTTTGCCTCATAAACTCTAAACTTGGAGCTGAAGAAAGGGGCTACCAGGAAATACCAATGAGTATGTGAGATATATATATTCTAAAAGCTTGTTCTCTCTTGCAAAAGGAACAGGAAAGAGACAATATAGCAAGACATATGTTTGGAAACTATTGCTGAGCTTTGAGCAAATATCACAGAAACTCTGTGATTGATCCATACACACAGTGCTGGTTAAGGCGCTTAGCCTCAACCTTCCCTCATGGACAACATAAAACAATGTACCTACCTCAACATACTCACGGGGTGGTATCATAGAAAATGAGGCATTTCATACCTACTGGGAGCTAATGAGAACATTTGGGGAGCCTAGACCTCCACCTTCACCCCATAGGATTCTTATTCCCATACCTACTTGAGAATCAGACACTGACTACCTCCCAGCAGCTGTTAGGAAGGCTGTTTCCATTGTGATGACATTGAAGACCAATGGAGATTCAGAAAGCCCACCCTTCCCAGCAGTAATAAGGAGTCCCCTGACACGGGATACATGAGAAGGAAGCTGGACTTCCATCCATCTCTGCTTCCATGTCTATATGATGCCAGAAAAAAATGGCTGAAATACTTGAACAGAAGACTTACATAGGATATAAATGCCACGTAACAGAATACAAAATACCTGGGCTATTTTTTGAAGTCTCTCAACACTTAAAAACTCGCATTTGCTATCTTTACAAAGTACAGTGCTAAAAGACCAATCCAATATAATAATGTAAGAAAGGAGTCAAGATGCATGTGGAGTTGCTCTATCAGGCGAGACTGGCACGTGACCTAACTGGTACTGAGAAGGAATGGAAAAAGAACAGATAATTTTTCTCCCTGTCTCTCTCTCTCTCTCTCTCTCTCTCTCTCTCTCTCTCTCTCTCTCTCTCTCTCACACACACACACACACACACACACACACTCTCTCTCTCTCTCTCTCTCTCTCTCTCTCTCACACACACACACACACACACACACACACACACACACACACACACACACCTCATGTACAGAAAAGCCAGGATGGAGCAGGCTGTGCTCAGTGTGGTGGAGCAACCCCAACTATGCAAAGTGATGCAGAACTTTACCAAGTTTAATTATGTACAGCTCAGGAGGAGGTTAGCTCCTCTCCTTGGGAGATTTCTGTAGGGGAGTAGTCTCGGGTTGCTGTCACCTGGGGGGAGGAAGCTGTGTTTTTCCGTACACTGCCAACATTAACAGTGAATCCAGAAGAAGGCTTTGCCATCCCTCTGAGCCTCTCCCCAGGGGAAAGCTTTGCCATTTCCCCATGGGTCTGAGGCATTAACGTTCTTGACATAGCCATGGTCATGTTAAACAATACACATTCAGTCAGGACTTCATCCATCCATTACATATTCTCCCAGGGCTCCCTCAAAGAATGGCAAGGAAAAATTCAAGCTTGTCCTTTTCTTCAGAAGGACTGATTGTCTATATAAAAAGTCCTAAAGAACGTATAAAAAGGGCTTTAGACCAACATGTGCCTGAATTTCCACATACCAGAAATAAACAATGAAGTATGAAGAACAGTATTAGCCATCCCTGAAAAGAAATAACTAGGTAAAAATCCTATAGAACACATCAATATTTGCATCCTGGAATCTCCAAAACACTGGTGAAGATAAGTGGGCCTATATGATTGATATTATTCCTATCAAAATCTTAGCAGGACTCCATAAGTGTGGACAAGTGGGTCTGAAATGACTGTTAAAAGAAGCAGTAGAGTAAGCAGCAAAGGAGAATAAGGCAGGAAGCATCGCTTGCCAGACTGTGATTATATAGTTATAGTAATTGTGGCTGTATGTTATTGGCAGGAGAAAGATGAATAGCCGAACAGAAATCCCAGAAGCAGATCTTCACAAACATGCTCAACTCATCCTGACAATGATGAGGGAGCCATCCAAGATAGAAAAGATAGCCTTCTGAGAAAGGGTATCAGAACAGCTAGGTAGCCATAAACAAGGGGACTTTATCTGAGTACCATACTTTATACAAAAATTAATTCATGGATGGGTAATACTGACCAGAATTTTTTAAATAGCTGTTTTCACTTAATACAATTTTATCTCAAATGGAATGCCAATAGTTTGATTTTTTAATGGTATTAATTTATTTTAAAATCACCCATTATGAACTCCAAATTTCAAAAATCAATAAATAATTGGTTTCCTGATATAAAAATTAAAGCTTGAGGACAATAAAATAATTCACAAATATAAAAATTAATTCAATGTATCAATAAGCTGAATGTAAAACTTAAGCCATAAAGCTTTTAGGAAAAAAAAGAAACATAGCTATCTTTAGAACATAGATCTATGTAAGTAGTTCCTAGGCTTGATATAAAAAGCATAATCCATAAAATGATAAATTGGATGTTATCAAATTTAAACGCTTAGGTCTGTGAAAGGCCCTATTAAGGTGAAAAGGAAAGCTACAAACTGGGCAAGCATTTACAATATATATGACTATGTCTAGACTATAAAGACCTCTTCTAGAGATGACCCATCCACCCTCGCTTCAGTATAAGTTGCTGGAGTCAGGTCTGCTTCTGGGCAAGGACATCCAGGTCCATGTGAAGATGGCAGCCATGCGGCTGAGATTTGTGCTATTTGACTGTTTGAAGCCTTGGTAGCCTATCACCAGAAATATGGTGACGAGACATTGTAGATCAGTCATCCTGATCCCAGATGACCAGCCCCTGTTGGTAGCTTTGTTACAAATCAAGAAAGTCTAGAGGCCCTGGTACCTGCCAGTGCTTGCTGCCAGAAATCCTACTGACAAGCCCATCGTGAGAGTCAGTATGAGAGCGATATGCATTGTGAGATTTTAATGTTTAAACAAGAAGAGAGTCAATTATAAAATAATCCAGTTACAAAATACTCAAGTAGAATATGGTGGTTGGTCCTGCACCTTCCAGCTGGTGCCTATCGCTTCTGCAGAGGAGTGCATCCCAGCTACAGCAGAAATCATTTCATCTCAGCTGTGGGATCACATCTCCTTCAGAGAAGTGATACCTGCACCCAGGGTATCCCTTAAACACCTGCCTCTATGAAAGTCTTTCCCTGATGGTAAATAAGGTTTATATCAACTCAGCTTTCTGCGTTCCTCCCTGCTCTTATCCAAACTCTTTGAAGGGAACTTGCCCAGTCCACTTGTGTTACAGTTATTGTTTGTCTGCTTGATTCTAAGCCCCTGGGACCCAGATTATGCTTTTTAAGTCTCCGTTTTCCCACTTCCACCAACAAGATTTACCTGGTGAAGGCATCTGTAAATGTGATAAGCATCTGGTAAATGTGTGAATGCTTTTAGAATTTTGCCCATAAAGAAGCAGGGCTGAGAAACTTTTGGAAGTGACCACCACAAAAAGCATCCATGCCTACAGAACGGTGGTCCTCAACCTGTGGGTTACAACCCCTTAGGCAAGCCTCTAGCTCCAAAAATAGTTACATTACGATTTGTAATAATAGAAAAATTATAGATGTAAAGTAGCAACAAAAATAATTTTATGGTTGGGGTCACCACAATATGAGAAACTGCATTAAAGGGTCACAGCCTTAGGAAGGTTGAGAACCACTGCTTTAGAAAGAAAGAAAATAGATGTAGAGATAACTTGGCCTCCTGTGAGATGGGATATCTTACTGTGGGTGATGACTATGTGGAAGTATAGTTAAACGTTTAATGAGGCCACAAGTAGAAGTAGAAGCCACCTATGTGACTCGAAGAAATGGCAAATCTCAAGACCAGTTATTTTATTTTCAGTTGACAAGGATTCTTGAAGGTGACAGTTGTATTAATCTGGACCAAGAGGAAGGAACAGGATATAATAGGAGGAGAAAAACAAATCTAGGCAAAGCCTTTATCCCTAGTAATAGGAGAAAAATGCACGCAGATGAGGAGGCTACCATGGAGGACCAGTGGGCCTATGCCATGCCTCTGTGTACACCCCAGAGCCCTGGAAAGATGTGAAACATCCAAAAGGAATTTCTATACCAACCAGGCAGAGGAGTCGGCTATGGCTGTGCAGTGTTGCCGTAAGTGATGGCATCCGCACATTCTGTCCCTTTCTATAATACAACAAAACTGTCACAGGAAGACAGGAAAGAATGTCATTACTCAGAGTCACCTTTCAAATATTCACCCACAAAAACATGGTAATGGTAATCCTTACTTCATAAAGAAATCTTTGCCCTCAGTTGTAAAAGAGGAAAAGAAAGAATTAGTTCGAAAGATTTCTGTTCCCACATCTCCTGGTGAAAAGGGCACTAAATATAAAGAACAAGGTGGTTCAACACAGATGCTTAGGGGACAACTCCTTTGCTAGATCTGATTACCAGAAGTTTGAACACATGGTGTTATACAGCAGCTAGCACAAGCATTGAAAAGAAATTCAAACCTGCGGCTGTATTTTTTTTCTGTTTTAATACTACTACTGCTTCCTAAACTTCTGGCTAATAATTTCCAAATGCTCAAATAGCGTGAATAGACATTTCAGCAAAAAATGTGCATGTGGTAAATAAATACTCAGGTGAGAGATAGTTGACAGCATCAGCCATTAGGGAGAGGCAACTTAAACCACAATAAGATGTCACCGTGCAACTATCCAGTGAAAGAAATAAAAAGTAGCAGGGAAGAAGGGAGGGGGGATTGCCATATGACAGTTAAACTGCATTCCTCCACATTTATGCCAAAGAAACGAAGACAAATGTCCCCAGAGCTACCTGTACCAGAGTGTTTATGACAGCTTTATCAGAATCTGGAAATAACCCAGATGTCCTACAGCAGCTGAACAGCTAAGCAAACTGCGGCTTTTCCTATGTCATAGAATACTACTCTGCAATAAAAAGGACCACACCATTAAAAAATGCAACCATAACGTAATAATAAAAGCTGAAGAATCTCTAGAGAATTCTGAGAGCTGGCAAGGAACCAAACATGAAAGGTTCCCAACCGTTGGAAGGTTAGAGAGGGGAGCTTAATTCTATTTGCACAACCGATTGCTGAAAGCAAGAAAATGAATGCTAATGGTGTCCAAAGCATTTTAGGGGTCCAGGGCTATAGATATCATGAGGAATGCTTGTAGGGGCAGATGGTCTGTGGCTTAGCCATGTGGATGTCCACATTGAGAACATGAAATTGTGCTGTAGTTTCATAACATGATTGCATTATGGGAAAACTTGATACAAACTTCTCTGAGTTACTTTTTACAACTGCACATGAATCTAGAACTGTCCCAAAGTAAAAATTAAGCCCTTAAATATTGTCTTTTATATTTAGTGATTAGAATGCGTATGTTATCCTCATCGAGCACCATGTTATTATCTTCAAAGTCTTCAACCTTGTCCTTTTCCTGTTAAGCCTATGGTAGGTATGTGAATAGACAGGTAACAGGTTCTAGGTTTCCCCCCGCCCCCAGGCAAAACCTGGTGGGGTATGCCCAAGAAGAACATGTGTCCTCTGTTGATCTCCTGGTGTTTCAGCACCCCAGTCCACAACACTGACAGTGAGAGCTCACTTTCTGTCTCATCTCCAGGAAAACCACTAGTGAAAACATCCCGACTGACTGTGCTCAACACCGAGAAGCCTACAGTCACAGTGGATATTGGCAGCACCGTCAGAACCATTCGAGGAGTGAATGTGACAATTCACTGCCAAGTGGCAGGTAAGAAACCCCTTCTCATATTGAACTGTTCTAATATTGATGGAGCTTTGTCTGGGGAAGGCAAATGTAAATTAGACACAAATTCTCTCAAGGACCCCAGAACTGAAACACATACCTCATTCAGAAAGTAGGGGTGCATTGGGAAGTTAGAGCAGGCAGGTTAACTCTGCCTAAGCCTGGTGGACTAAAGGAGACATTAGGGTTTTTAATTATTCATGATAGACAAATCTTAGTTGTGCACACTTGTGGGGTACAATGTGGTATAGCCTAGGATGAGTAAGTCAAGCTAATCAGCATTTGTTTGTGTTTCTGCCCGTTGCAGTAGTGTTTGTGTTTGCTGGTTAAAGCAGCCATGTTACAGAATGAGGCTGGCTTAGAACTCACTGTGTAATTCAGGCTTCAAATCCATGGCTTTTCTACAACAGCCTTTTAACTGCTAGGAGTGCAGCTGGGTGACAATCTGGACTTCTTTGTCTTCATCTTAATTTTCCATATTAAGAGAATGTAAGGATTAGAGCAAGAGTATTACAGGTAGAAAAAGAAGGAGTATGGAAATGTTCCTGAAAGCTGGGACTGTCCAGGGAATACTATGAGCTTATACATTCAGACTATAAGTCTGAATGTGGAGGGCTTAAATCTTTACAAGGTGGGTGGCAGACAGACCATGAGTGACCTTGGATGAATGACCAAGAGGCCCAGACAAAGGAAAGGAAAAAACCATGCTGCTGCAGAGTTGGTGAGATGGCTCAGTGGGTAAGAAAAAATGCCTGATATGCAAACAAGAGGACTTGAGTTTGAGTCTCCAACACCCATGTAAAAGCCAGGCATGGCTGGACATAACCCATACTAAGAGATTGAGACATGTGGATTCTAACAACTCACCGCCCAGTACATCTATCCAGAGTGGTAAGGTTCAGGAAGAGACAGGGTCTCAAGAAACAAGAAAGAGCAGCAGAAAACACCTGGTGCCCTCCTCTGGCCTCTACATGCATGCACTGAGTATGTACACCTTCACACACATGTGCAGAGAGAGGGGGGAAGGGGAGGGAAGGGAAGGGAAGGGAAGGGAAGGGAAGGGAAGGGAAGGGAAGGGAAGGGAAGGGAAGGGAAGGGAAGGGAAGGGAAGGGAAGGGAAGAAGGAAAGGAAAGGGAAAAGAGAAGAAAGGGAGGCTTCCAAAGGAAGGAAGGAAGGAAGGAAGGAAGGAAGGAAGGAAGGAATTGAGGGAGACACTAAGAAATGGGATTACCCACATTCATATCAAATGAATTAATGTTACAAAACAGCCATTTATCAAAAGAAATCTACAAATTCAAACCAAAAATCCCAATCAAAATTCCAGAACCATTCTTCACAGAAATAGCAAAAACAAAACCTTAAAATCTATATAAAGGCATAAAGATCAAAGGTAGTCAAAAACATATTGAACACACACACACACATATATATTGCTAGTAGCATCACCATGCCTGATTTTAAGTTATACTGAAGAGTCATAGTAATAAAAATAGTGTGGTACCAGGACAGAAAGAGACACACTGATCAATAGAATAGAATCGAGGGCCCAGATATAAGCCCACACTCCTATAGACATCTGATTATTGAAAAGGAGCTCAGAAATACACAGTGGAAAAAGATAGCATCCTCAACAAATGGTTCTGGGGAAACTGGCTATCAACATGGAGAAGAATAAAACTAGATCCATTCCTCTCACCCTACATAAAACTCAACTTCAGATAGTTCAAAGACCTCAACATAAGACCTAATCCCCTGACACTGAGAGAGGAGAAAATAAGGAGTGCACTTGAGCAGACAGAAGGATTTGCCAGTTACTCAGGAAATAAGACCAACAACTGAGGAACGGGATGTCAAGAAACCAAAAAGCTGTGTGCAGCAAAGCAAACCATCCATCAAGTGAAGAGGCAGACACAGAATGGGAGGAAATATTTGCCAGCTCTATCTCCCCCTAGAAGATTAATACTAGATTATACAAAGAGCTCATAAAACCTAAACATTAAGAAAACAAAGTCAGTCAAATTATAGACCATAGTTCTTAACGGAGAGTTCTTGAAAGAAACACAGGTGTCTCATAAACGTTTTGGAGATGCGCCACATCATTGTTCATCAAATTAGAACTACTTTGAGATTTCACCTGACCCCAGTCAGGATGGCAATCATCAAGAAAGTAAATGAGGACAAATGAAGGCTGAAGGTGCTGGGTAAGAGGGACCTTTGTTCATTGTTGGTGAAACCTAAACTTGTACAGCCACCATGGAAGTCAGTACGGAGCTTCCTCAGAAAATACTAGACCTACTACTACCTAGCTACTACTCTTGGGCATATTCAGCAACTCTGTTATCTTACTGCAGAGCTAATTACCCAAGCATTTCATTGCTGCTTTGTTCACAATAGTCAGAAAAGGAAACAAGCCTGGATTTCCTTCAGCTGATGGATAACAAAATGTGGCACATAGACACAATAAGATTTTATACAGCTGTAAAGAAAAATAAATATATAAAAAATTTCAGGTAAATGGATGATGCTAGAAAAAAAATATATATATATATATTAAGCCATATAACCCAGACCCAAATAGATAAATATTATATATTCTGTCTCATGCATGGATCTTTAGATTTGTATGCTAACCTGGAGTGCTGTATAAGTAAGGAAATTGGGGAGGAGGCTCTTGGGTGAGGGATGTCTTAAAGTGGATGGACTAGCAGAACATAGATGCTGTGGCAGCAGGGGAAGCATTAGGGATAGAGAGCTTATGCAGAGATAGGGAGGCAGAGGAAGAAGGGTTGATCAAAGCTCAGATTGTCTGAAAAGCCAATATGGAAACTCACTATTGTGTAAGCTAATTTAACAAATGTGTGTTGAAAGGAAGAGAGTTACATGGGGAGCATTTCTAGACAATGCTGTTCCCAAAAGCCCCAAGTTACTAAATAAGATCCTGGGAAATCCCAGGGTAGGGTTAAAGATAACTCCTCAATCAGTCAGGAAAGCTCCAGTGCCCCCCAAACCAGACAAACTGTGGTTATTCTTCCTGGGTGCCCACTGGAACTAATTAATAAGACCCTGTTGCTAAAAGTACTACATACCTAGGTGGCAGTGTGTAGAGAAATCATATAGAAAACCTAGAACTAAGACTTTTCATGTCTATGTCCCAAGATGGGTAAGAAGCCTTGGCAGGGGTTCCCTCCACACAGACTCTGACTGGTCTTTATGTAGACAGGGACTCCCCACCTGATCACTGTGAACAAAAGCCTCAGAGAAAAGATTGATCCTGTGTGCTCTTACTGAGCATCAGGGTTGCAAAGAGAAGAGACTGGCAGAGGAATAGACAGCAAAACAAGGAATTAGACCAATGGTTCCCTATGGGTTGTGACCCCTTTAGGGGTCCAGAGACCATCTGCATATAAGATCTTTACATTCCTATTCATAACAGTAGCAAAATTACAGTTATGAAGTAGCAATGAAATAATTTTATGATTGGGGTCACCATAACTGTATTAAAGGGAAACACAGCATTGGGAAAGTTGAGAACCACTGAATTAAACATTTGAAAAAATTTGTGAAAGCCAGATGCCAAGACAGGAAGAAAATGGAGAAGAACCTAGGACATAAAACAATGTTTTGGCCCATTGTAGTGGCAACCAAGACCCGGTTGCCTGGACCGCATACAGAAGTTCACTTGATGACCATTGCCTAACTATGAAGTCATAGTTAGGTGTGGGTTGGAGTTTTGTTGTGGGGAAGAGCATGCGTATGTGGAAGCCAACCAGAAGCTGACATCTTTTTGTCATCCTCCACCTTAACAGTTAAAGCGGCCTCACTAAACCTTAAGCTACTGTATCTGCCTACAGATCCCTGGAGCTCAGTGCCAGCCAGTATAGCTGAAACATTACAGATTTTTGTTTTGTTTTTACCCACAGAACAATGTGTATTAATCCTAACTAAAACTGTGTGTGTTGTTGAGTCATATATTTATCCAAAGTGGTTGAGGGAAATCCCAGTTTTGATGAAATTAACTGGATGTGCAGGGCAATGATCCTCCCTGCATCTCTAGCCAGTGTTCTGACAATACTGTTAAATGTGACATGGCTCAGGAACTGCTTTCCTCTAGATACCTTAATGCTCCTCTGTCCCTCTCCTACTGGGAGACTTCATCATCCCCACTGGGGACTTAGCGGCCCTCCGCCTGGTTGGGTAAGATTCTCTAAGCCCTAGTAACATCACTCCGTAAAAGGCAGGAGAATGGCTCCATTAAGGCTGCTTAAAGGAAGGCTGTCTGTCAAGTTCACTTGCTTTACTCATTGACAGTATCCTACTGAATACCTAATCAAGGTTAGATCAGTGGTCTCCTAATTCAAGAGCTCACAGATTGGTAAGGTTAACCAGGAAGCTCAGCATCTGGGGAGAAGAGAGGTTCGGAAACACATAGTAATGCAGCACCATCCCTAGGGATAGTCATTATATCCTTATTCTAGAATAGCAGGGTGGTTTTGACACTTCAGGAAATACAGAAGATGAGGCTGTGCTCACCGTCCCCCTCTCCATCCTTCCCACAGTGCACGTTCTAACGTAGTTCCCTCATCACTGCAGCCCCCCCTTTCCTATCTGCTCTCTAATTAACATGTGTCTGTCGTGAGCCTAATTCTAAAGGATATATAAAAGTCTATTTAAAGAACATCTCATACATCACCTAGACCGCCCGACACTCTCACATGTTTGAGCCATTAGCAGTTTCTCATTAAAGAGTGTTTCCCACACTTGTGCTCTCCACTTGTAAAATGCAGCCCTACACTCTCTTCCCAACACTTCAGTATAGAGAACATTAATCAGAGAGTGGGATGGGGCTTTTTCTTTAAAAGGGATCCAATCCACTCTCTCACTCTTATGACTGTTCTCTCTGTGGTTAGAGTTCAGAAAACTAAGGAAACAATCAAAGCTCAATGGAGGAAATTGTGTGCAAATGCCCTGTGGCACGCTGCATCTGACAAACTGAACTGGAGCCGGTGTGTGAGATATGGCTGGTCTATGAACTATGGCAGGCAGTGGCGGATATAAAGAAGGCACATGAGGCTGGGAAGTAAAGAAGAGGGCAGGGACTAGATCTTACAAGTGCCCATAGATTATACTACAGTTTAGATTATTATCCTAAGAGCAAGGGATGCTTCTGAAGGGTTTTGATGATGTAGTAGGACTGGTGGTATAGACATGAGTGGTTCAGGAGCCAAGGAGAAATGCATCAGTTAGAGTAGGTTAAAGTCTAGTATAAAGTAAATCCTACTATCCCCCAGTGCATAATGCTTCAGATACAATAGATTATCAGGGCTTTCTTAAGAATTCACAGTGTTCAGCTGGACTGCATCTGCCCTCACTAAATCATTCAGGGTTACAGGGTGCAGGAGCCTTCATTCTGTTGGATTTCTAAGGTCTCCCTGGATATCTCTCTCTCTCTCTCTCTCTCTCTCTCTCTCTCTCTCTCTCTCTCT